>NW_026606624.1:2122500-2722500 GCF_029890125.1 Rhinichthys klamathensis goyatoka
CTAGCGATTTGCAAAGATTAATATATTAATATAAAGTTTAATAAAACGTTTCACTCACTTCCTTTCTTCCGGAGGTTCAGCAGGAACACGAATATCTGGTACCGATCCTTTTTAGCAAAGCTTCTTAGCAAATCCAGCTTTATACTGACCCTCGTTTATAAAGCAGTCTGGTGTGTGAAATGATTCGCGTAAACATGAGAGCATTGACGTTACTCGTGGGGAATATTCCCTTCGAAAACAAAACTCAGCCACTGCGTCTTCAGCCGTTCGGATTCAGGAACATTAAAATGACTGTGTTCGTTATTACACCCAAGAACAGAACACCACAATCGCTTAGACGCCATTCTGCTCATAGACAGTGCTCCGGCACATCAACAATGACCGCGCCGGTCCGGTCCGCGCCGCGCAGACTATGATTGACAGCTACCTCATGTGCGAGGGCGGGTCTGTGTTGAAACGCTCCCGTCAATCAACAGTCGTGGGAGGGGCGTCCGTTTTATTGACGTCACAAAAACGAACGGCTCGATTTGAGGCAGGGGAAAACATATAAGGAGATTAAAACAAAACCACAGGATGGATTTTTATCATTATATGATGTTTGTGTACAGGCACTGCCAACACACATTTCAGTACAATCAACTTGTAAAAGTGCATGTACCATTATATGACCCCTTTAACAAGCTTTATTCATAGAACAGTTTTTGCTCCTGTCAGAATCCTAACTCTTAAATTAACTCTTATTAAATATTGCATTAAATACTGACTATAATAGTTGTTTTTTCTTCTCCCAAAGGCCAGCCAATAATTGTATTCAGTCATGGATACTTCAGATGGCTGTTGTACAGAGGATAGCTCGAGCCAGGTGGTAGCTTTAAGAGAGATGTTCATTACCAAGTTTGGAAAAGTATGCTGATACTAATAGAGCTTGTCTTGCGCCCCATCCCAGAGCGCTGGGAGATGAGGGCAAATCCAGCCACCTGTTGCACAGACCAGCCGAATGCTTTGGGGAGATATGTGGAGACACATGGTGCAGACATCTAGCCCTTTCTCAACATTCTAGAATGTTAATATATTATTTTTGGACAGTTTTGAAGCCTGTTTAATTGGTCAACCAAGTGGTTATTCAACATTAAATTTTGATATTTATAGAATTGTATATGTGTCTATAACTCTATATGTGTATACATATACTACTGTTGAAAAGTTTGGGGTTGCAAAGATTTTTTTAATGTTTTTTGAAAAACCATAATAGGTTAAAAAATAAAAAAAATATTTTTTTTAAATAAAAGTTAGAATGTAATTTATTCCTGTGATGCTAAAGCTACATTTCAGCAGCCATAAGCCTTACACACACATATACAGTACTTACTATATATATATATATATAATATATATATATATATATATATATATATATATAATCCTTTAATAGGTCATTTTCATTGTCATTTAAGTGAAATTACTGAACTTAAATATGAGCTTGATAAAAATGATCATTCTTGAAGATTTCAGATGGCACTTTGAGGCTTTTGTATCTGAACTCTTCACATATATATATATATATATATATATATATATATATATATATGTATGTGTGTGTGTGTGTGTGTGTGTATACATATATATCTTTATACATTCAAAATCTCTTTACTGTCTCTTTTGATGAATAAGGCATCTTTGCTGATTAAAAGCATTAATTATTAAAAAAAAATCTAAATGACACCTAACTTTTAAATGGTTATGTATCTTGTACCTTATTTAAATGAGAGCAAATTTCTAAAATAAATGTAACATTAATTTGACAGAATATTTGCTCAAATATTTCACTCAAAACTAATTGTGAACAGGAAATAGTTTTGTTAATCAGTCAAGTATAGGCAGGCACATAATCTCCGATGCCAACTCTCAAACAATTAATTGGCCTGGTGGATAAATAGGTCTGCTACTGCTTTTCTTTTTATTTTGTTTTTCATTTGTTTGTTCAGTTGTTTGTTGGTTTGCTCGGTGAATAGTATAATCGCAAAAAATCCATACACCCAATCCCCATCTGTGCCTCGTCATCCGGTCGGGTAGGAAAGCTCCACTCTACCCTGTCACCAACCCTGTCCATCTTGATGGAATTTGAATTAACCTCAGAATTGAGACAAAACATTGCCTCTTAACGAGGCTCTTGGCTTTGTTGTCTTAATTGATGCGATGTGACTTATATAATTGCAGTGTCACATTGTTCAGAGCTGCAGAAGGCAAATTACGTGTCGTTGCAGCGAAAGCAACGCTGACTTGAATCCCCACTCCCGCCCTCCTACTTTGAGACGGCGGTTCTGCGTGAGCCCTTCTTAATGACAAGGGTGTGTGTTATTGTGTGAAGGCCTGTTATTTTCTGACACCGGTGCAATTTATCACATCACAGCTCATGGTGGATTAAAGCAAAACAGGTCTTTGTGAGCAAATAAAGCCCACCCTGACACCAGCTGTCTACTTAATGACCTCCTCCTTCAGAAGACTGGTCCTCTTTATGCGTCGAGGGGTTTTTGTTTGCACACACTGTTCTTGGAATGACTCCTGGTGTGGTACTTTTGAAAATGGTCGCCTAACATCTTTCTCTCGTACTCTGAAGGAAGCATTATTCCTCATTTTCTTTTCTGCTGGCCTTTCTTTACCACACAGCTTCTCAAACTTCAATAAATCACATCTCTCTCAGAGGAGAGCTACTTCTGAAGGACAACGGAAATTTACGAATAGTGATAGGAAGAAGAGTGTAGAAGGAGTGGGAAAGTGACACTGGACTTGAATTCGCATTCTTTCCACGTCCTTATCACTCTGATTATATTTAAACAAGTTAAAGTTAGGTGCAGTTCATGTTTCATACAGTTTTAGAAGCAGACTGTCACAAACAAAACTCTTTTCTCACGAGTCTCAGATGCGGTTCAGTGAAGAGAGTAGCCTGCAACTCTTGTCTGTGTGGAGAGCAGTCTGCGTCTCTGATGAAATGTCTGGCAACCAACCCAAAAACATTTATTGTTACAGGAAACAGCCATTAAGAGTCTTAGAAGTCTTTTGATTCCTAACGCGTTATGCTGTGTAAGTAATTAGTAAAGTATCTATGAAGATAGTATGTAAATAAATAGATTTCGAATACAAAAATGAATTTATTTACATGGTGTGTGTGGGTGTTTTTACATTAACATTAAATTACTACAAGCCATTTTTCAAAATTAATAGTAAGAGCTGAAATATGAGACTTACTGTGTGAGGACAATTGTCCAGTTTTAAAAACTGTGGTTTAGTTAATTCTCACTAATTGTTTCATGCATTTTTCTGCATCTCTCTCTCTCTCTCTCTCTCTCTCTCTCTCTCTCTCTCTCTCTCTCTCTCTCTCTCTCTCTCTCTCTCTCTCTCTCTCTCTCCCTCTCTCCCCTCTCTCTCTCTCTCTCTCTCTCTCTCTCTCTCTCTCTCTCTCTCTCTCTCTCTCTCTTCTCTCTCTCTCTCTCTCTCTCTCTCTCTCTCTCTCTCTCTCTCTGTCTCTCTGTCTCTGAGTGTGTGTGTTTGTCTTTCTCCCTAGACTGATTGTCATATCACAGTACTCTTCCTAATGTGGCAGTTCCCATAAAGACAAGTATAAAGGCGGCTTATTTGGCAGCTGGAGTTTGAGCTGTAATTACTCAGTGTACCTTTATGATGCTCCTGTTCGCCAGCTGACCCCTCACGAGCCTGCAGAAGAATTAATTTTCGTGCCAGTGGAACCCTAGTCCCTGTTACCTCATTAAAAGCCATCCACACATGGATTTACTACAGCATTGTGCAATAGTGGCCGTCTTATATAACAAGCCAAGCCTCGCTCTCTCACTGCTCATTTTCTTTCTTTCTTTTTTTTTTTTTATTCTTTCTGTCTCTCTCCCTATCCCCACGTGTCACAATGTGCCTCTGGCTCACTCTCAGCTTGATTCATTGTGATTTGCAGTTTGTAAAGACCTCATACAGAGAGGGCAGCCCTGAGTTCACGGGTTTGCAGTGTTGCTACGCTGTTTCTCTGACAGGTGTGATCTTGACAGAGTAGGATCAGACAGCTACCGTAAAACATCTCTGTTCCCATCCCCACGTTGAACCCGTGCGGTCGCGTAAGTCTCCATATGTGACCCGCGGCTGTGAGCTGGTATGTTGATACGGTGGGACGCACGCCGCAGCTCATGTGCCCGCTATGCCAAGCTATCACAAGCCATCCTGTCAGTCTCTCTCCATAGGCACCACTTGTAGCGCAGCGCCCCCAGCTTGTGGCTTCTCTGCCACTGTGCTCAGCTAGTTTGTTGTTCTGGGCGTAGCTAACGTGATTACACAGTAATTAGTGCTTTAATTGCATGCCATTGAATGGAAATTGGCGAGGCTGAAGATTTTGTTTAAAGAAACACATTCTGAAATTTTCCCACTGTGGGATGATTTATTATAAACTTTAGCCGTGTTTGATTTGACTCAAATGGAAATGAGAATGTGAGGGATGTAATGTACAGTATGTGCCATGAGAGAGTTACCGGGTTGTGACATGAAGTTTGGATTTTAATTTTCTACAGACAAGGTCAGTAAGAATTTTTTTCTGTAGTCTCATATATATATATATATATATATATATATATATATATATATATATATACATATAATTTATTAGTTGTCTTATGGCTATAATTTTGAATCTGTTCATTTTAATTTTAAGTTAAAATAATTTTTCACAAATTATTTCAATAGAACCTATATGTGTTTTGAAACTGTAACATTCTTTAAATTGGAACATTCTTTAAATGACGACGACTCTGACTAAGGTCAATATGTGTGTGTGTGTGTGTGTAGGTTTTGTTTGTTCAGGAGCCTTATATTCTTTTAGTTTTTTTTTATCCTGCAGGCTAGGATTTGTGGGTATTTTTGGCTGTAGACTTGATTAACCCTCATCTACTCACTGAAGATTCCTTAAAGGTGCTGTATGTAAGTTTTTGACTGTACTAAAGCATAAAAAATACCATAATATGTTTGCAGATATTTAGGAAACATGCTGAGTTCAACATGCTCTGAAAAACACTTCTACAGCAGCAAGTTATTTTACTTTGAAATGTGCGTTCCGTGTCGGAATGTCTGTTTTTGTTTTGGTCTGTGCGATACTGCACATTGCCAATTTACCTAATAGTATTTCGCCACCACAGGTTGCCAGTTGGCAGAAAACACAGCATATTACAGCCATGGAAGCCAGCGAACAAACTGGGTCAGAGATCGCAGATTCTACCCAACCTAAAAAGCCTCAGCACCCATCTAAAAATCTCTATGAACGGGAACATATTAGAACGCGATATCAACTCATCATAAATCAGTGAATCAAATAAAATGTCCTCAATCTGGCAACCCACATGAGCATCAAGTCTGAGCAGGAGGGGGTGGGGAAAACAACATTTCTCCAATATTTTGAATTTGGACTGCAATATCCATTTCAACCGCTAGCTGTCAATCTTACATACTTCACCTTTAAGGCAGATGCTATGGGAATCTCTCGGTGGTCACTCTGCCGACACTGGATGCTTGTTATCTCTGCATGCGTGTTAATCACAGCGAGTGTGTCTTGCTGCGATGTGGGGCGTGAGAGAACGTAATTGACAGATTGATATTTCATTCCTCCATTGTTTAGCCACACAGCCTCCTCACTCACACACATGGACTCCCTCTTGCCTTTCAGGTGTTGATTAAAATGTTTCCATCTCCCTCCCCTCTTCCACTGAACACAATCATGTGCATCTGTGATGAGAGCTTTAAGGTTTCATGAAAACGAACTCTTGGAAACCAACAGCCAAAATCTAAAATTAACACTCGCCAAGTGCCAGATGCAAGTAAAAATTGGCTTTGGTTAGTGAATTTACTCAATTTGCCGGAAACTTTCTAAGGAACTACAATTAGGGATGTCCCGAACTGATCTCAGGGATCAGTATCGGGCCGATTAAGCTTTTTTTTTTAACTGTTCGTATCTGCTATCCTAAGCCCAATTCTTTATTTGACCTCAGCTGTCATGCAGGTGTCATACCACCATTAAAAGGAAGTAGCTCAATGTGCATGCATGACGCAATGAGGTTTGTTCTAGCACGCAACACACACATTCGAGCTTCCGTGTTTAGCATGAGATAGAATTAGATTGTGCACTTTTGTAACAAATCACTCTAAAGTCATTTATTTGTATCTGCCATCAGACTATCTGAGGCGTCGTTGTTATAGCACGTTGCTTGCTGCTTCGAACTTGACTGACAGACTGTATTACTGAAAGCCTCATGCTTTCTAACCTTAAATCCTTTTTTTTCCCACAATTATTCTGCTTATCGTACATGTAAAATATATTTTAAAATGTAATTTATTCCTGTGATGACAAAGCAGAATTTTCAGCAGTAATTATTCCAGTCTTCAGTGTCACAGGATTCTTCAGAATTCATTCTGATATGCTGATTTAGTGCTTATAAAACATTTCTTATTATCAATGTTGAAAAAAGTTGTGCTGCTTTTTGTGTAAACTATGACAAACTTTGCTAAAGTGATTGTTTTGAACAAGTATTAACTTATACATTATTAAAAACATATTATTTTAGCTAAAGTATTTGTATAAATACTTTATATGCCTTTTACCCCATACTGGTGAGCCTTTTGGTGAGCCACTGGTGAGGTGGCAAAAGGCCCACTTTGCCACCTCATACGTTTATAAGATTTTTAAGTAAACAAACCACTTTTATGATTTATTTTCACACAAAATCTGTTGCCCCGTCAATGTTCAATAAAAATATGTATATTTTTTTCTGTAATCATACACTATGGGAGTAGTGAAAAAGCTGATTTTTCTTAGGGTGTGCCTTTAGCCCCATTGTACCCTACATGAGCAGATGTCTGTGTGAGAAGTTCAGAAAGTCTTTTTGAGGCTATACGTCAAGCGATTGTAATAAGGTAATCAACACAATCAACACTTCCCTCTTACGTCCCTCCTTACAAGTTTTGAAGTAGTAATTACAGTACGATTTGCTCAAAAGTGATTGGTTGGAAAAAACGATGGGTGTCTTGAGCAATTTCACATTTCTTTCCTTTTTTTTAAACTAGCACAACAAAAAGTAGAGCAAAATATTCACAGCTGGTATGTTATTGATGTTTTAGCTGTGCTTTTTTATTCTCATTCTGTCACAGAAAATGGTGTTTGGCTGTGCAATCTGGTCACTTCATTAATGCCTAAAAGAGTAATACAAGCTAAAGTGTACAGTCAAAATTCACAGTGAAAATTAATTATGTTCTATAGCAATTATCTTCTGCAGTGAAACCTTTAATTACAGTACAGTCTTGGTAAATACAATTATTCCGACATGACTCCAGGCTGGCTGCATATGAACGTCATTTACATATGCAACATAAACCTTTCCTATGACCATGACACCATACAAACATTGTGTGGACTCGAGCCGTATTGATCGAGGCTTTATTTTGATATTCTCTTGGGTCTTGAATCTTGTGTATCCTCAGGGCTTGCCATCGTGAATTTGGGTGTAGTCGAAGATTTAAAACGTTTTTATTTGGTAATGTGCAATATTGTAACAGAGAAGTGTGAAGGATCTTGCATCTCTTTCAAATAATATCTTCCTCTACATTCCTGGGTTTGTGTGTGCATGTGTGTGTCTCCAGGGTTGTGCTTTTGAAATAGTATTAAATAAGCTCATTTCCTTCAGGCCAAACAAACCAAACTGATCTAAATTTCACCAAAGCAGTAGGGGTGCAAAATTAAATAGGTAATATAATGAGTTATGGTAATCGCACCAACTTCACACACACTGCCGAATTTAATCAGGTAGTTTGCGCAATTATTCCACCCCATCATTATTATGTGGAGAGAATCTTTTTTCAGAGCGCTGGCTTTTCTTTGCGGTGAAACACTTTTAAATGCCGCACGTTTCGATAAGGGTGATATCTCATCTCGTTGTCATTCTCAAACTATAATCTTGGCTAATAAGTTTCTTTAGAACTTTTCTTTTGGCTTTGAAAAATACTAAAGTTTCAGTCTGAAAGCAATATGCAGCTGAGGTTGGTTTTATCAGTTACAGGAGTATTCTGATACAGCAGGCTTTCCTCAGGCTCGTTGACGGCTTGGATTGAAAATTCAGTTTTCTCTCAGGATATGTGATAAATAAGTACGCAGCTGATGTGAATACATTTTTGTCAGTCCGCTACTCTGCTTTTTCTAAAGAAATGCAGGCAATGGAAGTTCTTACTGGTTACGTAACTTTAAAAAAAAACGGCCCCAGCACTTCAGCATCCTGTACTGCGAAATAGAAATTGATCTTTCTTTCTTTCTTTCTTTCTTTCTTTCTTTCTTTCTTTCTTTCTTTCTTTCTTTCTTTCTTTCTTTCTTTCTTTCTTTCTTTCTTTCTTTCTTTCTTTCTTTCTTTCTTCTTACCCAATCTATGCTACTGAGCAACTGTAATGGTTCTAAATATAGTCACACCTATGTCTAAAGATTTTGATAAAATGATGTGACAAATCTCTTTTAAGACTACTCACTTTCTCTCATTAATCATTACTATTCTGTTCTCTCTGTCTGGTCGCTTTCTCATCCTGAGTCCAAACACGTACAGCTCGCACGACTACTGACATTCACTCTAGCCCTCTCAACCTCTCTCTTCCCTTCTCTCTCCCTCTCTCTGTTTTCAGTCCCCAAGGACATCTCACACATCATATTTGTAGCGAAATATTAAAACGTCTATATAATTTTTTTAGTCTCAAATAATTACGAAAGCTGAAGTGGACAGGCACTGAATGAGGTGTAAAGAATGAAACCATTATTGAACAAGAATGGAAAAAGGTACATTGTAAGGAAATTCAATACAAGGACCGCCATGGTTAACGCCATGAAGCAGCACAATTCAGGCTGAAAGGCAATGAAATATATTTTTTTCCAAAACGTTTATCTCATTACTTTGGCTTGTCCCTAAAAGGTCAGCGGCGAAATTCTGCAAGAAGGCTGTGAATTGTAAAGGAGGTTAAAGCTCTATGGTTTGGACCAACCTTTTCCATCAAAGGGAAAAGCAAATTGCAAGTTGTTTTAAAGACCTCCTGACAGGCAAGTGTGGAAGTGCGGAGCACAGCATTCAGTGGACCAGAGATGACAGAAAGAAAGGGATGGTAGTGAGAGAGGAAGAGGAGAGGAATGACATTAACATCATAACAAGTCTGTCTGAGAAAGAGCAAGATATGAGCGTGACTGTTAGCCAGTTAGATGTTCCTCTGTAGATCAGACCAGTTGGTACAATGTCAAAACTACTGCTACTTCATTCTAATAATAAATAATAATAATAATTCGTTACATTTATATAGCGCTTTTTCTGGGACCTCAAAGCGCTTATGGAAGGGGGGAATCTCCTTAACCACCACCAATGTGCAGCATCCACCTGGATGATGCGACGGCAGCCATATTGCGCCAGAACGCTCACCACACACCAGCTTACTGGTGGAGAGGAGACAGAGTGATGAAGCCTATACTATAGCCTGGTTCATGTGGGTTGTCTACAAACCGGAAGGTTGGTGGTTCAATCCTCGGTTCCACCTGACCAAGTGTCGAGGTGTCCATGAGCAAGACACCTAACCCCAGCTGCTCCCGACGAGCTGGATGGCGCCTTGCATGGCTGCCGTCGCCCGTCGGTGTATGAATGAGTGAGTGAATGGGTGAATGTGAGGCAAATTGTAAAGCGCTTTGGCGGCCATTGGGTCTGTGAAAGCGCTATATAAATGCAGTCCATTTACCATTTACCATATAGGGATGATTAGGAGGCCATGATGGACAGAGGCCAAGGGGCAAATTTAGCCGCGTTTCCACCGCAATTACCAGGAACTATTTGTCCCAGGAACTTTTTTCATAGGAACTTTTTTTGCCCCAGAACGGTTGCTCACTGCGTTTACACCGTGGACTAAAGTACCGGGAAGATTAGTCTGGTGACGTTGAACTGCGTGCGACTGCTCCTCCCAGTCTGCGCGTACTTGTTTTGAGTTTTAAGTATTGAGGAGATTTAAGCTGTGCTGTTTTTGTGTGCGATCTATTGGTTTACTAACGAGGTAATTAACAAAACGGCAGAAAAGAGACAAACACTAATACCAAAGCGTATTCATTTCAGAAAGCTCGTAATGCTAGATAGACAACCGTTTGTTATCAGCTATAGCGGACATGACCGTGAGATGGATGGGACGAACGCGCGCCATCCGGCAGAGAGAACAAGGTAAAAGAACCAATCAGCATGTTCAGCGCACAAGTCCCACCCCGAAAGTTCCTGAACTCTGAAAAAGTACTACCTCGCCAGCAGGGACTTTCTGGGGGGGAAATTTTTACCCGGAACTTCATTTAGACCCTGGTTCCTGCGGTGTAAACACACGGAGTACCACCCCAAAGTTCCTAGTTCCTGGGGAAAGTTCCTGCGGTGGAAACGCGGCTTTAGTCCAGGATGCCGGGGTTACACCCCTACTCTTTTTCGAAGGACATCCTGGGATTTTTAATGACCACAGAGAGTCAGGACCTCGGTTTAACGTCTCATCCGAAGGACGGTGCTCTTTGACAGTATAGTGTCCCCGTCACTATACTGGGGCGTTAGGACCCACACAGACCACAGGGTAGCGCCCCCTGCTGGCCTCATAACACCTCTTCCAGCAGCAACCTGGTTTTCTCAGGAGGTCTCCCATCCAGGTACTAACCAGGCTCAGCCCTGCTTAGCTTCAGTGGGCAACCAGTCTTGGGCTACAGGGTGATGTGGCTGCTGGCCAAAGTCAATACTGAAATCAAAATCAATACTGAATAAAATAAATAAAGATACCAAGTTAATGTTATATAAAAAGATATTGTAGTTGTGAGACAGTTAATGAGATATAAAGTGACATTGTGATATTTCAAATCACGATTACAGGACATTAAGTTGTAATTTTGAGATCACAATTGTGACTATAAATATTCGCAAACGCCAGATTTAAAGTTGCAATTTTTATATATAATGTCACAAATAAGAGAAAAAGTCACAAATGTGATGTATAGGCCAAGTAGCAATTATGAGAAATAAAGTTGTAATCATGAGAATAGAAGCAAATGTGAGATTTAGTAGCAATTTTGAGATATACGTAAAGTTGCAGTTGCAAGAAATAGTCATTATGGTGAGATTACCTTTTTACACTGAAGCAGAAAAGGCTAACATAATTCACATTAATATCTGTAATAATTAGAGGAGTGTGTTCAATGAATATTGTGGTGGTATATATCGTTATTGATAATCATGACAATCCTAGTGACAAACCCATTTCAGCAGCCTGCCGACTTAACGTTTCCTTTCGGGAGGAAGTCGAGTGTGTGCGTGCTTATGTGGAGGATGCGTCTTTGGCATATGTGTTCTATCAGCTCCCATGGACACGCTACAGCTGCTTGACTATAGTCTCACCAACCAGAGCTGAGGGGACAGGCGGTATCCCACTACATCAGACATCTCTCACACACACACATACACACAAATCACAGCCAAATCTCTGTTTCCAAGGAGACACGGGTCCTGCTAGGAGGCGAGATGCTGTAGTAAATAGCGGAGACAGAGTCTTATAGAGGTGAAGTGCTACGAAAGCATCAGAGACCTGCACAGAGCTTGAGACTCACCTTCGGTCTCGCTCTAATTAAATGCAAGCGTCAGCTATAAGGCCGCCGGGTTAGCCTGGTTTTAATTTTCCTAGCTGCAGTGGAGGACGTATGGCATAATAACAAGACTTCTGTTTCTGTGGGGACATGGTGAATTGACACAGCATTTAGAGCAATTCAACTTCGACTTCTTTGTGGGGTGTCAGGGCTAGTTAGCTAGCACTTGTGTTCCGACACATTGAGCCTTCTGAGCATATGAGCGAATCTGGTTTGCCACATTTTCCAATCCTACTGTATTCCACCTCATAAAATTATGTTTTGGCCAGTAGTGCCCGAATTCGTCTGTTTAATTGCTTCTTGAAGGACGTCTGGTGTTTCGTTCTGCTCTCTATTTCGCTATGAATCAGTAAGCCTATATTACATTTAGTTGATTGCAAAGGTCATGATTCACTAAACATGGTGATATTGATGACTCAATTACCTGAAATATGATTATGTGGTCACGTGTCACATTTGCTATGTCTTCTGGTCTACAGTGAATACTTGCACTGAGATTGTTTTGCATTTAACAATAGATCATTTATAACATTACTATTTGCACTTCTGTGCCCCTGTTATGCTTTTATTACATTACTTTTCATGTAGTGAAATAAATATAGCTTGTTTGTTTTCTCTCCCAAAAGAAAGAACAGATTCTGATCTGCCTGAAACGAGTCGTAGTTTTGTAAGAAATTTGCATAACGGTCTATGGTCTATCTGACCAATCAGAGCAGAGTAGGCTCTCATAAAGGAGGGGTTTAGAAAGACCGAATCCTTTATTGAACTGTTTCAGACACTGTGAGAAAGAAAGAGTGTATATATTATGAGAAAATTTTAGTTCGTTTTTTTATCTTAGATCCATGTAAACCTCCAAAGCTAAATTTGCCATCTTTAAATTGGCATAGAAGGGGCACTTTAGAGATTGAGAGCAACTTGAGAGATTGAACAAGTCATTTCTAGGTAGCTAATGTGTTAGTTCTTATTACAGAGCAGATTTGACTTGTGGACTTATTGTACAATGTGTGTAAATGCACTGGTTTGCAGCAGAGTGTGTGTTGCTTGAGTCTGCAACAGCCCTCTACTGTAAAGACACTGGGATTGTGGGAGATTTGAGCAGATTCAGGGTCTGGAATCATTGCCTCAGCCTAAAGGGGTTTGATGTGAAAGATTGTGTCCATCACAAACAATCATAACACTCCCAGAGAGGGACATGGAGAATGTGCAGTGAAGAGATTCTGCCACACTTCACTCTGAACAATGAAATCTCAGAAGACTCTGTGTTTGTGCGTGGACATCCGACTGTGTGTATGTGCAAATTGAAATAATTGGCCGCTTACTCTCTTTCTGGTGACCTTTGGAGCTGATTGATCGCGGTCATTTTGTAATCGATATTTAAAGAATGGATGTCTCTGCATAATTGTGATCTAATTTGCATTAATTCACAATATGCCATTTTCTGCTTTTCTTTCTAGCATCAGTGAGTTTTACACAGGTGCAGTTGCGGATCGTCTGCTAAGATAGAACTCACTGTCATACCATCCTCCTCTTCTCTGTGTGAGGATAATGCTGATGTTCAAGATCGAACGTCTCAGTTGAAGCGCTCGTGTTACTGCTGTCAGAGGCAGACGTTTGTTCTGTTGAAGGTCGTTTTTGCAGTGGCCTGTACAATTTTGACACCCAGCTTTCATTTAACTCTGACAGTTCCCTGTCGGCACTAGTCTTCTAGTCACAGTGATTAACTCTAATGACAATGGAAGCAATTGTGCCCTTAAATTAGCGTTATTGTAATCATCATTGGGTCTTCTTGCTGTGATTGAAGCGATGCGGTACACACTGGCAGGCTTCCTTTGACAAGGAGAATTGGCTCCAACTTTCCTCGCTGTGTGTCTTTTTGTAGACAACATCTGAAGATGTTTCATTTCATGGCCGTCGCCCCAGCTGCACCCTTGCTGCTTTTTAGTCATGGACATGGAACATACACACAATTTTTATTTCTGGTGTTGTTGATGATCTGAGCATGTTTATGGTTGGCTCATAAACTTTTCAGAAATCCATATACAGAGAAACGCATGGTGTGATAGATGTGTGAAAACACTGCCCCCTACTGGCCACGTTAAATCATTTGGACTCTCATCAACCAGACAGTTATCTAATGTTAAAATACATTAGTTCATGTATAGATTTCTAAAATCTTCAGTCAGACTTGCAAAATTTACATTTATACCTTTGGCCGATGTTTTTATTCGAAGCAAGTTGCATTGCATTCAGGGTATATATCTGAAAAATTGTTTTATTTTCCATTATTAAATGGAATATTCCATTATTTATTCCATCGTCTTTATTTTAATGTATGCCATGGCGTTTTATTAATTGTCCGTTATTATGGCTCCTATATTTCAATCTATGTTGTTGTTTGTTTGTACTGTTGTTGGCAGCATCCATGACTCTCTTCCAGAGGAGGGAGACAGTGTATTAGAAGAGCCAAGCAGCTTTCGAGTTCCTCATATACAGACACACTATTACTTCTCATCTGCACACTGCATCCAGGAACAGATATTTGACACGGGTTGTACGGGTCTGTCTAAACCTCTGCCATCATCCCTTTAAAATGAGCCCTGGATCACGCAAGTTATAATTCAATTCTCTCCAAGCCCCCCGTGTCTCAGTTGTCTGTCCCCCGCAGCGACTTCAGTTCTCTTCTTCGCTCTTTATCTTCCTCTCTTTCTTTCCCTCTGCACATCTGGGGTTTAATGTGCGTCCATTATTCATACACACAGTCTGAGTGATCCTCTGAGCGGAGAGCAGAGCTGAAGACTGAGCGTGACTCTTAAGTGAGTCAGGGAGATGTGAGGCATGCAAATAGATCTCCCATATGTTTCACTCTCATTCCCTTTTTCAGATGATGAGGTGTCAGGTGTTCGGTGCCTTGTCACCGACTCATGAGCGTTTGTGTGCAAGCATATATACGGAGCACACAGGCATGGAAAGCTGTTGACGTGCATATTTCAGGCTGAATTCCTCATGATGAGCTGATTTCAAATGCCAGGATTTGTGTTAGTGTGAATTTGAATTGAAGTGGAACTTCCCTCCCAGGAAGTTGCACTGAATTTTGCATTGGATTGTCAGGAAGAAGAATTTATTCTGTGTTCATGGCATGTCATAATAATTACAGTAGTCTCGAGTGACATTCTACTGACATTCAACACGTGACATTCTACTTGGAGCTGTTCGCGTCCTCGGACTGGGAATTATATGGCGTTATTTACGTGTTTATGGCAACAATATCAACACCTAAATGAATCTGCAGCAGTCAGGTGGTTCAGAAAATTCCCATTTTACCAGCTGTAAATCCATCCATCCATCCATCCATCCATCCATCCATCCATCCATCCATCCATCCATCCATCCATCCATCCATCCATCCATCCATCCATCCATCCATCCATCCATCCATCCATCCATCCATCCATCCATCCATCCATCCATCCATCCATCCATCCATCCATCCATCCATCCATCCATCCATCCATCCATCCATCCATCCATCCATCCATCCATCCATCCATCCATCCATCCATCCATGTATCAATTCTGCCTCATGAATATGTCTACCTAAATCCATCCATCCATCCATCCATCCATCCATCGACTTCTGTATCAATTCTGCCTCATGAATATGTCTACCTAAATTCTGTCTCATGAACACTCCTGCCTCCTCTGCAAATCTCTCCAATGTATCAAGCCCCTGCCTCCCCCTGGTTTTCCACCCCTCAGCAAATCAATAAATCATTCCTCCGTAATAGATGTTCAGTTGTAAGTAATCTTTTCTCCCTTAGTGCTGTATTGTTAGCGAACAGCTCAAGGCTAGCAGAGATTAGCCTGCTTCAGCTCCTCAGACAAGAGCCTCAGAGAGCAGAGGCAGAATATCGCCGAAAGAGAATCTCAGCACGGCCCTTTCAGCCAAGGCTAATTTCTGATCACAAGTAGTTGACTGAGTGAATAAGTCTGGGGACAGGCCTCTTTGAAACCGCCCTACACACACACTCACTCACTCACACTTTTCAGCCATCCTCTCCAGGGAAGTGAATGAGTGCTATTTCCAGGAATCAAAGAGGGACCAGAGATAGAGCTCTTGTGAGATGTTTTGCTCCCTCTGTACTGTACTTCACCTCAGAATGTATGTTTGTGTTTACCAAGTTTGCAGTAGAGATGAGTTGGGATGGTTGATTAGTCATCCAACAATGATGTTGACTAGTTCATCTGAAATGTCACCATGGTAATGTTATTTAGATGGCTAACATATTATGTTTTGTTAGATTTAAAAAAAAAAACTTAATACAGTTGATAGCATAGCATCAATAAAAATGTGTTGAAAATTACAAAATAATCAGTAATATTTTGCATTAATATTTCATAGATAAGTAGCATTTTGTTGCATATTCTCTTTTGTAATAATATAATAAATCTGCAAATAAGGAACTCCCGCACACTAGCAGTACTTGCAAGTAATATAAAAATGCTTTATTAGCAACATTTCAGTCTCACGACCTTCATCAGGCAAATGAAGAAGCCTGATGAAGGTCGTGAGACCGAAACGTTGCTAATAAAACATTTTTATATTACTTGCAAGTATACTGATAGTGTGCGGGAGTTCCTTATTTGCAGATTTGTCGACCTACCTATTTGGTCTTCTTTTTCTACGCACCTATCACCTGCAGGTGTGCGATGGCGTTTGTTAATTGAGTAATAATATAATAAAAAATACACATTTTTATATTTATTGTAATGCATATAATATATTTCATGCTTATATGCTCGTAATACGGAGCCCCTAAAGGGACCTTTGCAAAAATAAAAATATACAGACTGTCACATGCTCACGAGAAACGTATCTCTGAAAGTCTGTATATTTATTTTTGCAAAGGCCCTTAGGGGCTCTGTACATATACTATGTCATGCTTATGTATTTAAATACCATTCAAAGTTTGGGATCAGTAAGATATTTTAATGTCTCTTATACTCACCAAGGCTGCATGTATTTAATCAAAATTCAGTAAAAACAGTAAAATTGTGAAATTTTTATTTGCTTTGATTTGCTGATCAGGAAACATTTCGTATTGTTATCAATGTTTAGAACAGTTGTGCTGCTTAATATTTTGTGGAAACAGTGATACATTCTTTTTTTTTTATTCTTTGATAAATTGAAAGTTCAAAAGAACAGCATTTATTTGAAACATAAATCTTGACTAGACCAGCAGAACATAAAAAAATCATTATTGCTGAGCCCTAAAATCTAAAAAAGATATATATTTTAATTATGACTTTTAAAAATGCTCATATTCTGCATTCTGTCCAGCTGTTGAATCCAAGAACTGCTTAGATGAACCTTGAAACCAGCCTACTGTAATAATTCAAGGATGTTTTCTTCAACCCACAGACTAGTTGATTTTGAATAGTTTTGCACATCGCTGGTTTGTAGCATGTTGTTTGATTTTCACATACATGCATATGTATCTGTTACTATGTTAAATTATTCAGCTCACACCTATAGATATGAGAGATCCAGTAAGTGGTTTGGGCTCTGAGCGGACTGCCAATGCTTGTCCTTTTCACATCTCATACAAAATGCATTACATGTGTAATGCATTCCTCTAAATGTATATATGAAGCTTCGTGGGTGATATCGATTTGTTTGTTTTAGGTATTTGTGAACGATCAACATTGCATTAGCATGCAAATTTAATGCACATCATTTTGATGTATCAGTATGTCAGCAGCATCTCTTGACAGCTACATCAAATCTGGTGTCCCTGATGGATGCACCTCCAGCTTTCCTTCCCCACCCCTGTCCATCATCTCTATACATGCATGAACAACACCAGTCCCAAAAGTCTCGGTCTCATGCCTGCCACCAAGGCTCCATAATGAGCGTGTTTGCGTGGAGGTGTACAGCCTCATTACTGTGCTTTTTCCTACCCCTGTAAAGATCTGATCCCACAATGCAATGCTCCTTCGGGAGCTTAAATCAGCATAACAAAGGCCCCGACCTTGTTATATCAGAGGTGGAGATGTTTCCAAAGCCCCTCTCCATGTTAAGTGCTATGTCAGCTTGTGGAGGTATTAAGGTGTGTGGGAGCCGGTTTAGTCTCCTGGTGCATGTTGGGAATGTGTTTTATCTGACAGGTATTGTTATGGTAACTGGTAATGTGCATGTGCCATGGCATTGTTGTTACCAGGTGACAGGTACATCCAGGAGGGTCCCAGCGGGAAAGGAGAGGTTGTCTGTTGAGACATCCCACAAAAAAGGGTAAAACTGTCAGCTCTCAATGTGTGCTCAGCCTGTAATATTAGAGATGTAGATCAAAATCAAAATAATAATATCACATCTAGCGGTTTTGTATTACAGACATGGACCAACAATAAAAAAAATAATAATAATAATTCAGGCCCAGAGATTTTATAAAAGTTAAGATGGCACCAAACAACTTTATATTAGGGATATACACTCACCGGCCACTTTATTAGGTACCCCATGCTAGTAACGGGTTGGACCCCCTTTTGCCTTCAGAACTGCCTCAATTCTTCGTGGCATAGATTCAACAAGGTGCTGGAAGCATTCCTCAGGGAGTTTGGTCCATATTGACATGATGGCATCACACAGTTGCCGCAGATTTGTCGGCTGCACATCCATGATGCGAATCTCCCGTTCCACCACATCCCAAAGATGCTCTATTGGGTTGAGATCTGGTGACTGTGGAGGCCATTTTAGTACAGTGAACTCATTGTCATGTTCAAGAAACCAATTTGAAATGATTAGAGCTTTGTGACATGGTGGAAGTAGCCATCAGAGGATGGGTACATGGTGGCCATAAAGGGATGGACATGGTCAGAAACAATGCTCAGGTAGGCCGTGGCATTTAAACGATGCCCAATTGGCACTAAGGGGCCTAAAGTGTGCCAGGAAAACATCCCCCACACCATTACACCACCACCACCAGCCTGCACAGTGGTAACAAGGCATGATGGTTCCATGTTCTCATTCTGTTTACGCCAAATTCTGACTCTAACATCTGAATGTCTCAACAGAAATCGAGACTCATCAGACCAGGCAACATTTTTCCAGTCTTCAACTGTTCAATTTTGGTGAACTCTTGCAAATTGTAGCCTCTTTTTCCTATTTGTAGTGGAGATGAGTGGTACCCGGTGGAGTCTTCTGCTGTTGTAGCCCATCCGCCTCAAGGTTGTGCGTGTTGTGGCTTCACAAATGCTTTGCTGCATACCTCGGTTGTAACGAGTGGTTATTTCAGTCACTGTTGCCCTTCTATCAGCTCGAACCAGTCTGGCCATTCTCCTCTGACCTCTGGCATCAACAAGGCATTTCCGCCCACAGAATTGCCGCTCACTGGATGTTTTTTCTTTTTCGGACCATTCTCTGTAAACCCTAGAGATGGTTGTGCGTGAAAATCCCAGTAGATTAGCAGTTTCTGAAATACTCAGACCAGCCCTTCTGGCACCAACAATCATGCCACGTTCAAAGTCACTCAAATCACCTTTCTTCCCCATACTGATGCTCGGTTTGAACTGCAGGAGATTGTCTTGACCATGTTTACATGCCTAAATGCACTGAGTTGCCGCCATGTGATTGGCTGCTTAGAAATTAAGTGTTAACGAGCAGTTGGACAGGTGTACCTAATAAAGTGGCCGGTGAGTGTAGACCAACAATTAAAAAATTAAAATGGCGCCAACAATTTTATGTTAGGGATGTAGACCAACAATTATAAACAAACCTAATTGGGCTAACCAATATTTATATTAGAGACGTAGACCAACAATTAAAAAAATTAAATCCCAGCCAGCTGTTTCACATTAAGGACGTAAAAAAAGGAAATAAATAAATCAGGCCCAGCAATTTTTTTTTTTTTTTAAATCGCAGTTATTTTAAATTAGGGACATTTAAATGGGTCAAGCAGTTTTATATTAGAGATGTAGACCATCATTAAAAAAATGTAAATCACAACCAGTGATTTTATTTTAAAGATGTAGACCAACTATTAAAAAACAAAAACTAATCACAGCCAGTTATTTTAAATTAGGAACTTAGACCAATAATTTAAAAAGTGTAAAATGTGCCCAGTGATTTTATTTAAGAATTGTAGCGCATAAATATAAAAATTAAAATGGCACCAAAGAATTTATATTAGGGATGTAGACCAACAATAAAAAAAATGTAATCGCCCAAGCGACTTTATATTAGAACCATAGACAAACAATTAAAAAATTCAAATCATGACCAGTGATTTTATATTAGAGACTGCACAGACCAACAATTTATACATTTTAATTGGGCACAGCAATTTTATATAGAGATGTAGACAAACAATTAAAAACTTTAAATCACTGCCAGCGATTTTAGATTAAAGACGCCGACTGGTAATTAAAACATTTCTTGAATCAAGAGGTATTTCCTCCCTCCCAGCATAATTAAGTCTTCAGCTTGCCTATTCACATAATCTTTTGTTAGTTCTTAATGAATCCGTTTGTGTCATTAGGGATGCTCCACGTTCATTCTGATTGGTCCAGCCTCACAAACAGAACATGTTACTATAGCAACCACTGTGCCAACTAGGTCTCTGGCTCCCTGAACCATCAGACGTAAACATAAACAACTCAAACGCAGGATGGGTTCAGAAGTGCCCATTGCATGATTCATTTCCAGTAATAAAATGATCACCTTTTGATCCATCACATGAAAATGAATGTGTGAATCTCATAAGAAACATCACTGATGAGATGTACGTGTGTGTGTGTGTGTGTGTGTGTGCGTGTGTGTGTGTGTGTGTGTGTGTGTGTGTTTGAAATGCACATTACATCACACACTCGGTGAGGTCTGCCGCCCCGCTGAGGCTATGCTTGAATGAGTCGAGCACTTCTGCGAGTGTTTGAGGGGAAAGAGGTGTGTGTGTGTGAGACTGAAGCTTAGTTTGCCGCGCACAAGAGACTCACAGAGACACAGCGACTTCATGGCTTGTCATCGCTACCACTTGTGAGTACATGTTTGAATTGTGCATGTGAGTGTGTGTAATTGTGCCACGACTCATTTGAGATGAGGGGAATATTGAGCTTTGCATTTGTTTTGATATGAAACAACAGATATTATTAACCTCAGCATTGCATTCAGTATTGTGCTGAATTTGTTTGACATCACATGAGCGTGATGTCAAACAAATGAAGGAGAGCGGTTTTGACAGCGCACAGATCTTGTTATTCTACCCGTATCTGTGGGGTTAGACCCCGTTTTAATTTCATACATGACAACTTGACTGCTGCAGTAGCTTGACGCTTCATTTAACATTTTTAAAAAGCCATCACAACATGCGAGGAGCAAATCTTGGGTCAGGTATTTTGATGTGTGGTGTAGAGAGTTAATGGACTAGAGACTGTAATGGACAGGCACGTTCAGCATGTTCTGTGAGTCTGCCGCAGGCTGTGTCTCTCTAAGCCGAGGGCAGAGGGATAAGGTTGGCTCTCTACCCTGAGATATCTCTCGCACGCAGACTGAAAACAAAGTGGACAGTGTTTGCGTAGCTCTGGTGATGTCACGGCGAGACTATTTTTAGAAACGCTATAAGACAGCAGTTTCAGTCTGTATTGAGCGTACCGCTGAAAGCTGAATGAACATGCCCTCTCTCTGGGATAAAAGATGCACTCTTGTTTTGGGGTTTTTCTTTGGCACAAGCATACACTTAAATGTTCTGAAGGAATAGTTTGATATTTGTAGTTTACATTGCATCAGTGATAATACGGTCATTTTAATCTTGTTAAGGACGGAGTAAAATATTATCTGTCTGTCTGTCTGTCTTGTTTATTAAACTATCTATATTTATTGTTTATAAACTATCTATTTGTTAATATTTATCTTTGTTGTTAATTAACTCATTTGATGGATGGATGGATACATAGACAAATAGATGTATATGTCTGTCTGTCTTCATTGTTCATAAACTATCTATCTTTATTGTTAATATTTATCTTTATTGTTAAAAAGGTAATTTCATAGATAGATGTTTGTGTGTTTAAAAAGACTGTCAACAAGCCTCATTCTCAGCTGGGATGTTGCATAATGCAATGGTCCATGTCTCCATCTGCCCCTAAGCTCTGTCCGCCTGCACATCTTCCCCTGCCGCCCGCTGTGCCTCGTCCCGGGGGGAGGGAGGGACCAAAGGGAATTGGGACAGCCTTTCGATGTCATGTGACCCTCCCTCAAGGTCACCCTGGTCACGCGTTACTCCTCTAGAGCGGACCATGACTAATCACACTTTCTCTCTCTATTGGACAAGTATAGATCGTGCTCCCCAGACCACAATTAGAACTAACGCAACAGCATCCTTTTTTTTTTTATTTGTGTGTGATTGTGATTTGGATGTGTTTTTAGAGCTTGGTGGCAGCAGTCGTGTCAGTGACAGTAATGGGAGGTGGCATAGTGCCATGCCTCGCAGGAGGAAGGCTTTCACATTAGCCTGCCAGCGAGAGCCAGACTCCAGCTCTGAGGTCAGGCGAGCAGGATTCAGCATTATTCTGTCACTCAGTGCACTGATGGGATTTGTGCTTCTAACCTCATTTAACTGTTAGTTTAGGTGTGTCAAATTTTGTGATGAAGTGTCATAGGTTGTTGAGATATATGCAAATTTTGACATTGGGCAACCCTTATTGTTGCCATGGTTATCATAATGATAAAACACCACAATTTATAGTAATAATACCCTGTACTTCATACAATCATAACGCTAAATTATAGAATTTATTTATGCAGAATTTAACTAATAAATAAACTTGGCACATATACCAGCTATTGAGACTCGAAATGTCTATTTTATAATATCTCTTATATTAATTATATTACAAAAAAAAAGATAAGTACCCTTGTTCCTAATAAATCATTATAAATAGAATATGAAATATTTTGATTATCTAAAACATTAAATGCTTAGTTGATTGAAGCTGTTATGTACTGTTTGTGCAATCTTCAATATGATACGAAAATAGTTCATTAATAGTCATATGACTTAAACATATGTTTAAGCATATGTTTTTTCACAGCCTTAATGAATACAGTATGTCTCAAAACGTTAGTTGCTTTTTGGTGTCTTTAGCGGTTTCATAAACTCATGGGATCTTGGCTTGGCAGAAAGCTCCACAAATTTTCTCAGAATTTGAAAGGCTATGCATTGTTTATGAAATATTTTGTCTAATTTAGTCATACTTTCAGGTACCAGTAAGAGGTGTGGTAGCTCTGTTTAACACATTGTACTATATTTTTAATACAGATTTTCTGTCACAATCAGTGCAGAATGTGTGAGTAGCTCATCTCTACCTATACATTGGTTTACTCAAAATGCAGTAGCTCAGATTTAATTGCAATCGTCGTTGTTTGTGAGAGATGGAATTTGTGTCTGCATGTACTGTCATATGATCTGAATCACTGAGGCTGTATTCTTGCTTTGAAGCGAGTTTATTTTTATGTTATATGTGACATATGGCTGTGTTCTCCAGTGGCACCAGACAGTAAATGTTGACACA
The DNA here is from genome assembly GCF_029890125.1 of Rhinichthys klamathensis goyatoka. NCBI lineage: Eukaryota > Metazoa > Chordata > Actinopteri > Cypriniformes > Leuciscidae > Rhinichthys > Rhinichthys klamathensis. The sequence continues at coordinate 2,145,764 of NW_026606624.1, forward strand.
GGCGAATGAATGCATGAAAGAATAAGCACCTGTCTTTGTATGTAACCTCATGATCAATGTTATTATCTTGGACCAGTTGCTGCTCATTGAATTTAATAGATTTAATTATGAAAATTGACTCTTTGTGCTGGCAAAATATTCAGATCAACACAGCATAGACATCACTGAAATTTGTTCAGGTAACCTTTAAACAGTTATTATTGGCTTTCTGTGACTTATTGATATAGAATAGTAGAGCAAGATCTTAAATAGTTGGGAGAGAAGATGGAAATAGGATTGGAAAATGACAGAAGGCAAAAACAGTGATGTATTAGGCTATTTGCATGAGCATGTGTGCTAACCGTCAGCTAGGGCTGGGTATCGTAAAAAAAAAAATTTGATACCGATACCTTGACTTCGATATCAGTTCCTGAACGATACTTTTTCCGATACCAATTTTATGAAATCTATTTTAACAAGATTACATTACATATTACCTAAAAAAACAACTTTGATTTTATTCTTTCAGTTTGTTGACTTTATTTTACAGACTCAATGACTCATAATAGGGTACTGGGGGGCGTAATATATGCCTCACGCTCAATCGCACACATAAAAAAATAGCAAGGAGACATTTTATTTGTTTATTAATAATTTTGTGTTTTCTGAGGCAGTGTTGGCTGCAAAGATGTTGACATTGCTGACTTTTCATCTCCGCAGTATAGTGACAGGGCTGCCAACTCTCACGCATTGGCCGTGAGACACACGCATTTGATTGGTTTCACACGCTCACACGCCACACTCCCGATTTCTCACGCTGAAGTGTCAACCCGGTCGGTCAAATGCCTGAAAGATGAGTTTATCTATAGATCTACCTGTTGAGCCACTTGTGATCGACTAATTATACAGCAAAATAGTTAAAATCTCCCGTAATCTAGAGCGAGCGCGCACGCGAGACAGAGATTGTGCTTCAAACCGCGTAGCGCGCGCGCAACCTTGCGTGTGCAGAGACGCCCTCCGTTGGACAATGCCATCTCCACAAGGGGGTAATCCATCGACCGGAAGTTGAAGCCGGCCGGGTGCCGCCATGTTGTAGCAGAACTTCACTTGCGTTAGCATTTCCATTTACTCCCATTCATTTTGGCGTCACTTTGACAGCAAATAACTTTACATTTGAGGCGTTTAAAGACTCCATTTGTCCATTATTTATTTCTAAAGAAACACGACAATGTATAAAGGGCTCCATTACCTTCTATGTTACATTATGGCCCCGTAGAAACAGATTTAGTAAAAATAGGCTAACGATTGCGTCATAACCACTCGACTCTCTGTCGCGCTGTACAGAAATGACCGTACAGACAGGAGGAGAAGCTCGCAGGCAATTGGGGGGACGTCCCGTCAAGGGAGAAGCCCATAGATAATGAGTACATAAAAGCAACGGAATTATTACTCCTGCTCACTCACGCCAAAGAACTCTTTGCTCAAGTTCCCCGTCTCTGCAAGATTAACGTTGGCAATTTTCACGCACAGCTACTAGAAGATTAACGTCTGTCAGACAGGTTGCTCACGTCATCAAGCTTAGTTTGAGTCGGTTTGAGTCTGCGCGTCAGGAACGGAAGTGCTCAAAAATCGCTAAAAATGGGCTTCAACTGTCTCAACTGAGTTCCAATGAGATGGCTCTGTCCACTTCTTATACTGTCTATGCATCTCCATCTCCACCCCTTAGGTATCGAAATTTGGTACCGAACGGCAAGACATTTTTTGATACTCGATGTTATCCAGGTAATTCGGTCAGAGCCTTAAAAAGAATCGAACTCGATACCCAGCCCTACCGACAGCTCTACTCAACCTCATGTTGTTCAGTTCTTTTAAGGAGCATTAAAAACTGGAAATGGGATGTTTTCTTCAGTTGGAATCAGACAGTAGGTGCAGCACCTTGTAGTGAAAATCCCCATGACTCCTATCTCAAACAGCAGAAAGTGAGACCAATGACCGGTTCATGTTCCCCATTCTGGCTCTCAAAGGCGGATGATGAAAGCCCATTGGTTCTAACAGGGCTTTGCTGGTAGGGTCATGCTATGACCCTCAAAAATAGCCTACAGGATTTTCTCCGTTAAACTCTAGGCTCCGTGTCCCTCAGGATTTTTAGTGCTTATATAAAAACAAGTAGGCAAGGGCACCATGTCTGCTTTAAGAGAGATGGACACTTTGTTCTAGGTCTCAAATGGCCGACTCAATAAGCAGTAGAAAAGTGAACATTTTGCCGTCTTACTCTACTTTTATTTTCTTGGCACCTGAACTGCTAGGCTACTACATGAGTACGTTGATAGCTATATCAGAAATTAAATGCTCAGTCAATCTCTCTCTCATAATACTCTACATAATACAATAAGCTTCAATGAAGCGTAACAACATTCCTTCATTGCTAGTTTTAAAGTGACATTTTAGAATTAGTAATGGAGGCTTGGGCTCAACTGTTAAACTGTCAACTTGACATTTGAATCCGCGGCGGAAGTTCTGCACGAAAGAGGGGTTTTAAAGACTTTCTAAGACCCTTAAAGACAAAAGTTTTTTTTTGTTTCGTATTTACTTACACACTTGTGCCATCGAACAGTTGTATAAAAGCAATATGAGGCTGTGATTAGTTAAAAAACAGTTAAGTTATTGCAAAGTTATTGTATGTTAAATATATTGCTCTTTATTTTGTTTTATATTAATATATTTTTATTTGAAAAAACATTGTATGCTTTTTACATATATATCTTTTGATGTAGGCCAGTAAAACAACCACCTATCAGTGGCTTAACCGCTTAACAACATGATGACAGCCAAGGCAAGGCATTGGCACTACCATTTTCTTCAGAAAGTGTGGAAAATGTAGTTGTCCCCTGCCATTACATTTCAGTAATGTAGTGCTTGCACAATGCCACACTTGACAAATGTCAGTTTTGAAAGGTTTTTTTTTGTGTGTGCTGAATTGCTCACTTCTGCCACACAACTCCATTGCCGTCAACAGCTTAACTGCACAACCCAGCATGCCTCTGCTGACATTTTATTCACCTTTCATCTTTATGGAATTATTTAATTCGCTGGCAACAAACAACCACTTCAAAGCAAAGGTTGAACCCACCGAGGCTTCCCTGTTTCATCTCGGTGTGAAGAGAGCGCTCACAAAACTGTCACATCAAACCTAAAAAAATAGCATCATATCATTGGTTTCCAATTGCACTGTATGCACAGCCTTTGTCTCTTTGAGTTCTTAATTTGATTGGGAAATAGAGGAAAATGGTTCTCATATACAAGAAGAAATGATTATATGATTCTTAATAAAGAGTCGTTGATGATCTGAACTTAATGAAGCTGAGACTGTAACTGTTTCATTAGTGTTGAGGGCCACTACAAATATCCATCCAACAAGCCATTTTTAGTTTAGATCTGGTATTATGGGCCACATAATGAGTGAAGTTGATGAGTTTTAGTGTAATCGTTCTCCATCCCAGCCAGTGAGACTGAAATTACAATTCTTTGGTCTGTGATTGAATTAATTGGCTCATAATCTAATGCGTTCGTTGAATACTTAGACCATTAGACCTTGGTTAAATGTGTTTTAAGCGATCTGGCCCGTTTCCAAGCTCAGATGCTGCACGTACCTCTGTGACATAGAATAAATATGCACAATGTTTTATCTCCAATATTTAATTGAATGCGCTCACCATTTAAGTGCATTTAGTTTGCATGTACTTTCCAACACTGGAAGGCAATCAGTCATTTAAAATGCTAAACTCACATCTGATCTGTTGTATGCCCTGATGTCCTCATTTGCATATGCAGCAATTTGTTTCTGTGTAATGTGTGTGTCTGTGCACTGGGTGATCTGTTCATATGTTCATAAGAGGATCACTTTTAAGATGGTGTGTTTTGTCTCTGGCAGGAGTGCATAGAACAGGAAATGCAAATGAGCGTGTGGAATATTTATGAGGGGATGGACTGCAGGGACATTGTCTCAATCCACTAGAGGGAGCATGGAGCTACAGTCCCTTTTTCATGATGCATGAATGTGTATGAACAGCCTGAAGGGTGGGCAGTTTTAGCTAACAAAGTTCTTATAATTCCAGAGATACTGACAGAATCAACTGGAGAGTTGCATAAGGCAGTGTGATTATCTGGAATATGGATAAAGAATGTAGAATAAATGATAATTTATTTAGTTATTTTTATTAAAAACATTGCTGTAATATAAAAAGCACAAAATCCATCCATCCATTGAGTATGGCATATAATATACAAATTACTTTATTAGTTTTAATGATATACATTACAATTGAAATATAATAAATAAATATAACAAAAACAAAATAAATGAGAATAAACTCATGAAATTGTTTTGTGAATGCTGATATCTTGCTTTCAATATTGTAGTAATGCTTTTAACAGAACAAACTACTGGCTGTCTAAAAGAAATGAGACGATTCAAGAAGTGTCATTATGATCCACTTTAGGGCGTATGGAAGTATAAATATTTGCGATTTGATGTCATCCAGAGCTGGGTGTGAGTTTCGCACCCCGTGTTTCATTGTGCTTGAGCGATTCTCACTGGAGCTGTCCACAGGCAGCTATTGTTCCAGCTTTGATAGAAGAAAAAAAGGGGCTTTCTGAAGACTTTTGAAAGGAAGTGGTCATGATAATAGACTAAAAATAGACAAAGATGTTCTGTTTTTCTCTTTCCTTTTTTCTCACCAGAAACATGACGAGGGTCATAAATACATTTCCCGGTGCTCCATTTAGCCTTGAATGGGCCACCAGCAGGCAATAATTCGCTCAGTTGTCGCACCGTTTTTCTTCAGCAAATTGGAATCCATTAACATACTGCTATAAAAGACAGCCTCTACGTCGGTTAGTCTGATATAAAGCACTTTTTTCATTATAGATGTTGTTTTATCCTCCCTGCATATTGATATCTATAGGCACTGCCTTTGTTTATTTTAAAAAGCTCTAATTATAATATCAGCCATGCACATATTGGCTTCTCTCAAGCCCTCAGGCAGTTGGGTGTCATGATGCATTGCCCTAGGCTGCTGGACACCTTCTACATCATAGTAGCATGGCAGGATATATCGAGATAAATTAGTCTATCTGCCAGAGCCCAGACAGAGCTCTTCACCATGATAGCCATCTCAAAGAGAAGTGATATTGAGGCCACGAAAATATGGCCTACCTTCATCATTTCTGCCTAGACCCCATCTGGCCCCGCGTGCCATGACAATAACTGCAATTACACACCCACCTACCCGCTTGGGACGGCCAAAGCCTCTCGGGGGTCTTTAAGATGGCCTGCAAGCCAAAGCCCTTTTCCGCCAATCAAACCGGAGGAGCACAGATAACGCCACTTCGGGCATTTTATCGTCAAAACGTATCTCTGACAGGATCATCACCCCATTCACCTGGGGAATTAAAAGAAGACATACAGCTCTGTCGTAAAGGATGTTAACATTTTAAAGAGAAAAGAGGGAAGTAATGAAGTTAGCAGGATGAGTACAGACAAGATGGAGTCTCTGAGTGCCAGTAACATGATCTCACATCACCATGGTTTGCAGTATTTGTCAGTGCAGTGGGTTATTCTCAACAAACTAACAAACATGTTGTTGGAAAATCTACTCTTAAATTTTTTTTTTTTCGAAGTTGTATATAAAACCAATTGAAGTAGGCTATGTTTTACAAGAAAATACTATTTCGGTCTTTCTACTTCAAAATTTCACGTTCAATGTGTTCAGGACCGTTCACACCAAAGACGATAACTATAATTATAATTACAACTACGAATTTTTAATAATCATTCTAATTATATTTTAAAGCATCAGCGACATGGATATGTTTGCACAAGCTCTGCAATTCAGAACTCCAGTCAAGTCACATTACGCTGATTTATAAATATATTAGGGGTGTGAATCGTCTTTGGTCTCACGGTTCAATTCGATTACAGTTATCATGTCAACGATTCGATTATCATAATTCATCACGATGCATTGCAATATTACTGCACATGGCTACATTTTTGTCAATGAATACAAGCAGTCAGAAATACAAACTCCCTTTTTATTTTATCTACTCCAAGAAAGTACACTTCCTAAATGTAGTCAAACAAAACTTAAGTCTGAACACAGCAGACGACCGGAGCATTTAGAACCAATAAACACTTTTAAAAACTAAATGCGCATGAAACTGTCAAGTGATGTACTTAAGTTACAATAACGCACACTCTCGCACGCTCTTCAGTGTGTTCATGTTTTCACTTGCGTCTGACTTTGACGGACTGAAAAGAAGAAATGAGCCGGAGAAGATTTCCACGTCAAAAAAAGCTTACATAATCACCCTGGACCAATACCAGCACGAGCTAACTTTTTCAGAAGACTCACTTTAATCGGTTTCAAACTCTCGTAACAAACTCCAAACAAACTTCACACCGGTTTGTTCTTCGTTTTCGCTTAAAGTATATCAGGGGCTTTAGCTGCTAGACTAGCTATGTTTCAATAACCAACTTGACCACCTATATCCAACGTTGTTACTCCTTCAATCGTGTGACCAGTTTAGACCAGGTAACCCATGTTCTAAAAACACAGCTACCAGCTTAAGCTGTTTTGTTTTTTTTTCTGCAGGGAAGGCAGTGTTTATTGAATTGATATAAAGGTACCTCTATTCTAAGCTTTTGTTTTTTTCACTGGTACATTTTAATAAACCGGCTCTCTATTTCACTTGAAAATTTATCTTTGAAGAGACATCAGGTCCAGGGGATAAAACATTACAATAGAGCAAACATAGTTATATAATCCGTTCTTATGTATATCAAAACAGTCCCTAAGACCGTGAAACCAAGCTGTATTTACACAGCTGGTGCCTCTGTGTGAAATAATCACTGGTGTGCTTTTTCTGCAAATGTTCATTTTACTGTACCATATCCGAGGAATGCAGCTATCCAACAATCACAAAGAATGTATGTTTAGATTGTATTGAGGTGTATACATGGCATAAAATGTGTATATAACTTCAGAATCGTACAATTGCTTTTACTGCTTTTAATGCATACTTTTTGGTTATTTTACAGAATTTTTTATTTTTTTGCTTTACATTTTGTATACCTCTTCTAACTCTATAAGGGTGTTCTGGAGGCATTCACAGTCTTATACACATTAATATTTTGTCTTAATACATCTAAAAGGTATTTTAGCTATTGTTCATTAGCTACCATTGTAGTATATACTGAAACTTAAACTTATAAATACAAATGTTTGAGCTCTGATTAAAGTTTTTACTACAAATTGTCAAGTGCTCACATAATGCAGTTGTTTTAATTTGGTTAAATAAAAAATATATATATATTTAATTAAAATGTAATTAAATTTAAAAATCCAGCTTCGCCATCACAGGAATAAATTACATTTTTAAAGTTGGAAACAGCTATTTTAAATTGTAATAATATTTCACAAATTTGACACTTTTTACTGCAGTATTTGGCTTTTTTGCAGTCTTGGTGAGCATAAGAGACATCCAGTTTTCTGCAAGGCTGGTGATAACATCCCTTAGAAAGAAACTGCTTTTCATGCATTTTCGTGCAATCGTGCATTACATATATAGGCTTTAATTACCACAAATCTATCAGTTTGAGATTTCCCTTGCGTTCCCTTGAGTGTCATTCATGAATATGATGCCCTGTACCGTAAAACTGGCATTCATGTGGCTGTGGCTGTGCCTAGGGGCCATTAACTGGTGTTGAGTTCTCGCAGAGCATCGGTTCATTAATAGCAGTGTGTGCTTCCTCGAATGCTGACCGCTGTCATTACCTCCAGAGAGCCGTGTGGCTCATTTACTGGGGACCTGGAGCACAGCTGGGTCCTGAAAAGCCAACACCTGGTGTACTAATGGATGGCTTTAGCCCACTCTGCCCGCTCAAGACCAATTGCACCTTCCCCCATTAAAGCTTTGTTTCCCATTGAAGAAACTGGAGTCTTCAAGTTATATTTTTAGCCTATAGAATATATATATATATACATCAGTCAAAATGTCTCGGTCCTGTGTGGAAGAAGACGACCTCAGTCTCAGCCAACCGGATGATGGATGTATCCTCGTCTGTTTAATGGGCAAGCCCCACTCCCCCTCATCCCCCCTCCGAGCCCCCTTACAAAACGGGCCCCTAAACTACCCACAAGACAAAAGAGCTGTTTGCTAGAACTCATTACTGAGGAAAAAGGGACATGTGTGGCCGTACTTGTGTTCTCTAATGTTTATGGGTTTTAAACAAGTAAAAGGTTCATAAAATTAAATGCAATTCCGAGTTAAATTGCAGAAAGGCGGAGTGCGGATTGTTTTTAAGTGAGCTGACTGTCTTGGCTGTGAGTACATAAAACATTTTGGATCACCCAAGAACTAATGAATAAAAACCCTTTTGGAAATGGTTGGAAAGATATTTGGTACAATTTAACAATGTAAGGCCTTCATATTCTTAAAAAAATGTATATGTCTAAATGATTTTGCTAAATGATGCGTGTTTTTATTGTTTACCATGTGACTTTTTGTGCTTTGGCAAACAAACAGTATGAATGCTCAACTCTATAGAGCTCTGTTTGGCTGCGAGTGTCATTAAGCATTTCTCACTTTACACTTGCACAAAGAAATCCCTGATCTGTTGTACCAATCTATAGCGAGAGGACTGTGTGTTTTGTTTGAGTGCCAGGCTGTGGATGGATTTGAGAAAGTTTAGAGGTCGTGAGAGGGAGCAGAAAGATCCGGTCTGCGTGCAGGGGCTTCAGTAGTTCGCATAATGACAAGCATCCCAAACACACACACACATATGAGTATGTTGATATTCTCTAGAGAAATGAGTGCCTACAGGGTTTGGTAATTACTGGTCATGCTACCTTGAAATGGATTGCTTGAATGTGCTATCATGTGTTTAAATATACCTCTCTCAGTGCATTCAATTTCCATGACATTGCGGTCACATCTCATTTGCTTTCTCTACATATTCAGGTTCAGACTAGGCTCATGCACAATAATGTTTCTGTAATTTTGCTAATTTCACTGCTTTTTGACATTACTTCCCTCTTTTCATTGTTTTTAGTCTGTCAGTGTAATACTGGTTGACCAATAACATGACTAATGTCCTTTTTAACATCAAGATATATGATTAATATGTTTGTTTTTTATACAATTTGTTAAAAATCTTTTAGCTTTTTCACCAGTCATTTAAATGTACTGTAGTGACCAATATCTTGTTAAATGTTCAAATATTCCAAAAAATCAAATCAAATAGCGAAGTGTAGCATGCCACATTACTGTTACTGCTTGAAATGTTCACGAACTTTGTCATCAAGATTTTAGGATAAAATTTATGTTTAAGTGAAAGATTATTGTCGGTGTTAACTATCTTTTTGCGGGTCACTTATAGTGTCCTGTTCTGTAAGAAATTAATTTCTACAGGTAAATTTGCTCCATAAATTACTAAATTTAACTCTTCAATTAATATTTGGTCACAAAACCTGCATATATGATCATTTATTTGGGAAACAAAAAAGTGTCTTAATGAAGTGTATGCCACTCTACATTTACCACTTGAAATTTCAAGTCAGCTACATGTAACCTTGCTATTGCATTTTATCCAATTTACCCTGAACAAAAATAAAATCAGTGGCCTCTCTTGACTTTTTGGCCATGCCCACTGTCTCACTCTCAGCCAATCAGCATCATCTTAAGGCTTCCATTTAGCATTTTATCGCCAGTGATCCCGTATCCTGGCAACGGGCATCAGCATATCAGAGTGAGGTTGTAAATCAGCCAGCTTGTGTTTGGTGAGTCCCTGCTGATCACCATGTGCTTCTAGTGATTAGCACTGCTCAACACACACATGGCTGGCAAAGGGAGTGCACCATCAGATAAAGCATAATTAATACGGGCCGGGCAGGGGGGTGTTGGGGGGCTTTGTGGTTGCGGTGAAGGACGCTGAAGCTGGACTTTGTCATCGGCACTGACAGACAATGGAAGCAGCTGTAATTCAAAAGTGAGGGAAAAGCTTTCCGTTTTTTTTTTTTTAATTCTGTTTGGACTGTTTGTGCACTGCTGGATTAGAGCTAGAGGAATTACAGATATATTTCTCACACACTTTGTGTCACATCCCTGAAGCGGTGGAGAGTCGTACACATGGTTTGTGTGACTTCTTCATTGGGGGTGAGAGAGAGACATCACAAAGGGTGTTACTATTCATGCTGGAAGGATTTACAGCCACAGCCGAGGCCCTGTCTTACGTCGATCCACGGGATGTTTGGCATATTCACCGTCACTCAAACACCTCTGAGTCAGGTGTGATGGTGCAACCACGTGCATTTCAACTCTTTTATGCAGGCTAGCAGGGATGTGATAGGCTAAATCACAAAACGCGTCGGTTTCTTGCTCAAGACAATGTTGAAGCTCAAGACATTTTGTTTGGATTACTGGCAGTTTCTTTGCTTGCAGCCTCTCAATGGCTTCTATAAAAGGTAAGACGTCTTTGTTCTCTATTGCTTTTATAATAAAATGTGACTTGAATGAAGGTATTATCAACTTATGGTAATGTGGTGTTATTGTTCAACTAATTCATTTCCAATTAAAGATGCTTTTATTGTTGGAGCAGTTTAATGCACTGTGTATTGTTCTCATTCAGTAGCAGTTTTCAGATCGGCTCAATAAAGCCTTTACAGGCTGTTATTCAGTCAGTAAAGAGCCGCGACTGACCTTAGATTGGTGTATCTTTGTGTTGTTGTGAGTTAAGGGCTTCAAAGTTGAGGTTGCAGTGAGTCAGTCTGATTTAAATCGAGCTCTATTGTGTGTCTGTGACCTGACAAGCGTTTCCATCAAAGATTTGATCCTCTATTGTGGGGCATGGTACCCCCCTTAGGCCCTTGTTCTGTCCGGTGCTCTATCATTGCTTGAGGATAGTCTTCCTTCTTATGCCCTGGAGATCTTTGAGCTTTGGTTTTAAGTTGACATTGGCAGTGCCCGACAATGTGACATGCTATATTTAATTTAAAACTATTTTAAACTAAATTCTTGCATTAATACACTTACTGTTTTTATGAACAAATATTAACTGAGATACTGCATGGAATATTTGTTCATTTAAAAAATGTATTCATCATTAATAATTATTAATTTGATTTCTTTTTTTTTCTTTTTTTTTATAAAACTAGTGCAATGCCCGTGCAAAATCTGTTTTTGTGTGTTTTTAGTAATTGTTGGTTTGGTATCTTTGAGTTACTGAATAGACTAGGCTACTATTACACAAGAGCCTAAACTCTGAGAAAATGATAACGTTAAGCGCTCTACAATAAAATATAATATTCAGAAGTAAACAGTGTAGCTGACTTACAGATTCAGGTAACATCCACAAATGAATAAGCAGACTATCGGTTCGAGAGATATGCAATTAACAGACAGACAGACATGCACACAGACAGACAGACGTTCCTGTAATTTATAGATCGATCGATGTAATTTCAAAATTCCTCATTAAAATGTCAGCTGATTAATGGCTTTTTTTCTTTTCTTTTTTTTTAGTTAAAAGTAGTTATTATTAGTATGTTATTTAGTATCTGCATTCATTCATTCATTTATTCAAAGTTGTCATTATTGATACCTTCATGCCTGACGTTTATGGGTCCTCCTCTCTTCTTCCCGTGAACACCGTAAAAAAAAGTTACGCTTAACCTTTGCTGACTAAGGCACCCAGGTGTCTCTGACTCAGGAAATCCCCTGTCAACTGTTCGTGCTGACCTTCTCTCCTAACCGTGTCCTTCAATTGACTGCTGTAATCAGTGGAAACTGCACAGTTCACACAACGTGGCCTTTTGTGTCCTGTGCAATGCCTTCAATCAAACACAATATACAGTGTTGTTGGCGACTTTCAACTTCACATTTGAAACAAAACTGAAAACTGAAGAAACAAAAGAGAAAAATCCCCCTTTATTTTTCTCGCAACGTGCCATGTGGTAGACAGTCAGCGTAGGTGTTTCAGAACAGAATTATGCAGCTGGTACTGTCAGGGAAGGAGCGGCCCAATAAAACCTCTTTAGAGCACATTAAAATGATTCATAAGCTTTGACATTTTACGTTTTTGTTGGGGAAACAATCACGTTGATAATGGAATCAGACTTATATTCAGTTGTCTCATCAGAAATGGGCTTTTTACCCTATCATCGCATTCTCTAAATGATTTGATGAAAAAATTACTCCCTTTTGGCTAAAGGTACCTCAAATATCTGCATTAATGTACATTATTTAGGGGCGCTGGCCCTTTAAGACTGGAATGACACCTTAAATGACGCATATGCAGGTGCTTCACTGATTAATATAATGCATACACTCACTATTAGCTATATTTTACCACAGATGAACACAGCATCACTTCCATATGCAAATTAGCAGAGCAGGTCATTAATATTCCCCTCAGTTGCTGATGTGGGCGTAGACGTCCCAGACTGGAATTTTTTTTTGAAGTCCAGAGTCCTTCACACTGAATCCTTAAAAAGAGCAAGATTTGTTATTTCCTGCTGTGGTCATTTTTGAAAAGACTCACCTTTTATGGAGCTTTTTGCTTGTAATTGTGGTGAAGCAGAGCCATTCTCATACGTTTATTTCATTTGTGTAAATAGGAGTGAACTGTATGTTCCCATTGCTCAACTGGCTGAGAATGCCACTAGCAGCGCCAAGCTCATGGGTTCGATTCCCAGTAACCATACATACTTATAAAATGTATAGCTTGAATGCACTGGATAGTGTTTGCCAGGGTGTAAATATAACTACAGTGTTTCCTGCATATATTCATAAACATGTTCATTGCTAGTATTTCATTTGGTAGTCTTGTGTTGAGTATGTCAAGCAGTTGACTTGAATTTTACACAGCTTTAAAATTTTGGTCTCAAATTAAAATATAAAAATGTTCCATCCATCCATCGAATTAGTTTTTTATTGTTATTATTATACACTATTTGGCTGATCTGGACATTGTGTAAGCATTACTTTAGTCCGTCCCAGTGTTTAGGATCATCATGTTGATGATGGTAATGATGATGAATGCCTTGAAATGACATAAAGTGGTTTTGTTGCAATAATAACAATCTAAATGTACATTATCCTGCCTATTACATGATGGCTTACCAAGTAAATATTGATTTGTCTTTTAATTATTTTAGTATGTCAGATGGAGATCACATAGAGATATTTACACTGTCATAAATAAAGCCATAGTCCTAAATTAATTTAGACTTCAATTGAGATTATTGGCCAGTATTAAACTGTCAGCTTTAAAAACGATCCATCAGCCCTTTACTTTATGATGGACGTAAAGCTGGGTTATGTTTGTTTGTGTGATCTCTGTCTTGAGTTGTAATGCTTTTGTCCAAATTGCATTTTGTTCAGTCTTTTGCTGCCAAGAGTAATGAGGCTACAGAAAGCATGTCTGTGTGTGCCAGTGTGAATGTCTGCTTTTTTCTGTCTCGTATGTGTTGGACAGTAATTAGATAAAGAGAGGATGTTTTTTGGAGGATGTGGCAGTCTTCAGGGAAGTATTCTGATGTCAGTTACAGAAACAGCAAAACAACAAGGCTGGTTTAGAAAGGTGCTGCTAATTATTACTATCCTTAGCATGTGAAATGTCAGGCATTTTACAGTTGACATGGAAAGCAAGCAGACTTTGATTTTTCATTCGCTGAATGAAATTGCTTTCATAATATTTAGTTGTATATTTCCTTTGGAAAAAAGAACACCATGTTCTTCAACCTCCAGATTTCCTGTATTTTTAGGATGTGGTGTACAGTTTAAAGGTTATGACTTTGGTCTCAGAATTTGCCTTAAAAGTCCTTACAGTATATAATCAAAACGGACTCTAGTTCCTCCACCTCTGAAACAACTTTCCTTTTCAGCTGATCAGATTTTGTTTCACCTTTCTAAAATCTAGCCAATAGTTAGCACAATATTTCAATTTATATTGTCAATATGGAATACTAAATTACTACACCACTGTTTAAAATTTGGGGTCAGTAAGATAAAAAAAAAAAAAAAAAAAAAAGTACTTTTATTCCGCAAGGATGCATTAAATTGTCTTTATGCACAGCTTCCCTACTTCCTGAACTTCAGCCAGCCCTTTGTTTCCTGTCTGTCATTATTGGACAAACTGATTAATCCAGGTGTGCCTGGCCTCAGTAACAATAATCAGGCACACCTGGATTAATCCGTTTGTCCAATAATGACAGACAGGAAACAAAGGGCTGGCTGAAGTTCAGGAAGTAGTGAAGCTGTGCATAAAGCCTATTGATCAAAATTGACAATAAAGACATTTATAATGTTATAAAAGATTTCTATTTCAAATAAAAGTTATTTTGGAACTTTCTATTCATCAAAGAATCCTAAAAAAAAATGTATCGTGTTTCCACAAAAATATTCATGTTTCTCAAGCACCGAGTCAGCTTATTACAATGATTTCTAAAGGATTGAGTGGCTAAATTACATTTAAATATATTGAAATATAGAAATCAGTTATTTGAAATTGAAATAATATTTCATAATATGACTACCTTGGTGAGCAAAAGTTTATTTAAAAAAATGTATTTCAAAAACATTATAAAATCTTAGCGACCTCAAACTTTTGAACTATACTTTACATTGTATGCATATACTTTAGTCTTCTGTTAAAGGAGAACTCCGGTGCAAAATTAACCTTTGGTCTAATAAAACATTGGTACCTAGTCAACCGTTCTCTGAGATTTGTTTTCATGATAATCGAATGTAAAGAGTTTTATCTCTAAAAACTGTTTAGCGTATAACGCTAGTAATGGGGGCATATAATAAGTAAAAAGAAATCGCTAGTTTATACCACTAACAAGACTCAAAATAGCCCCACACTAGCACGGTAGCATAATGAGGGTCCCTATATGCAAAACGAAGCATTGAGAACTTTGTAAGTGTACAGACCGTTTAATAAGAAGATAAAGATAAAGACAGTCCACTTCGTGTATACAGACAGGAGCCATCTTTGGAAAACAGTCTCAACTAATCAAACCACGAACGACGTGCTAAGTGAGCTGAACTGTATGAATGGCGTTCGTGGTTTGATTAGTCGAGACTGTTTTCCAAAGATGGCTCCTGTCTGTATACACGAAGTGGACTGTCTTTATCTTTATCTTCTTATTAAACGGTCTGTACACTTACAAAGTTCTCAATGCTTCGTTTTACATGTAGGGACCCTCATTATGCTACTGTGTTCGTGTGGGGCTATTTTGAGTCTTGTTAGTGGTATTAACTAGCGATTTCTTTTTACTTATTATATGCCCCCATTACTAGCGTTATACGCTAAACAGTTTTTGGAGATAAAACTCTTTACATTCCATTATCATGAAAACAAATCTCAGAGAACGGTTGACTAGGTACCAATGTTTTATTAGACCAAAGGTTCATTTTGCGCCGGAGTTCTCCTTTAAATGGTTTTCTCAGATAGTTTTCCTCGTACATTTTAAGTTGACCTCACAAAGTAAACTCTGTTATATAAAACAGCAGTAAAATGTTTTAATATTCACCCTCCATGTAAATTACAGTGGACAGCCGGCAATTTAACCTGAACGTCGTGGAAGCATTTCAAAACCAAAGAGGAAGTGAACAGAGCCAAACAAAAACAAATGTTATCGTCTGCAATCGATCTCACTGTATACATTTCACTCATCTGTGTTTGCAGAACTTAAAGCCAACCTAAAGGTCATTTTAAAACTTCCCTGACTTGTTTGATTTCTCTGTTTCTGCACAGTTTCTTCACTGGCTCCGATCCCGTTTTTCTTCTTCATGACTTTTTACATGTGTATTCCAGTGTTGGTGCGTAAGGCTTTAAGTTACAGTTTTTGAGGGTAATCCATTTCCATGGAGTGTGCCAAGCCTTTACTCCAATGACAGGCTTTGATTATGATCTCATAGCCTCCTGCAGCACTGTTCTCTGGGATAAATCTGGCCCCACTCAGCTCAACAGCTTCAGTATTTTTTTAACATTAAAATTCCATTACGACACTCATTTAATGCTATTGAGACCAATCAACTACATCTACAAGTCATATTTGAGGGTGCAAACACTGGTCAGACCCTCCCTGGCCTCCTTAGGGAGACGTGTCACGCTTGGCGCAAGTGTTGGCCGAACGGGCCTGCCTGTTCCCTTTGACACAGACCGGGATTTAACAACCTCCAAATGAAATGACTCGCACTCCGAGCGCATGACAGGAGGAGTGCGTCTGCTTGAGGAGAACGAGTGCATCCGGATGTGTCTCTGATGTACAGAGATAGGATACTCCATTCCTCGGCTAGCATGGGAACCTCGGATTGCTGTAAGACAACTTCTCCCAGAGGGGAACATTTGGGTATGGCTACATAAACAAAGCTAAAGATGCCTATGCTTTAGAAGCAGCAACAACTGCTGTAACTTGAACTGGGGGGGGGTGAATGAATTAGTGATTTATTTTTTTTCCCCCTACTCTTTGAGCACTTCAAGCATAGCACGCTGTTTGTGGTTGAGAGAAGGGAAAGAGGAAGGAGCGGCTATTCTGGGTGATTGGAGTTGAGTTGAGTCCAGCAGCACATGAGCTCCACTGTATTTTCTTCTCCTTCTTTTTGGATCTACCCCACCTTGCTTTGAAGACCCTCATCAAGCAGCCAGGCAGGACATGCCCTCATGTTGAATCTGATGTGGAAATACTGCATTTCAGTGCGTACCATAAGGTAGGAGATCTTTAAATCAGGTGGAGATCAGTGCATGAAGTTCTTCTCCTGCAGAACACCTGTTTTCACTTTTTCAAAGTTGTAAATAAAAGGAGTATGTTTTACAAGAAAATACCATTTCCGTTTTTCTATACTTCCAAATTTCACATCTAATTCAAGGTGTTATTTGCTTGTTTTGTTTTTTTAATTATTGTTTGTGAAATAGCAATTTCGGAGTTAAAATTGTTTCTACTCCAAAAGAAATTCAGTTTAGTTTAGGATGTTTTCTAATTATTTTTTGTAAAACTCAGGTATTTTGTTCCATATGTGTTTTTGTCATTGAAATGAAAGTTTTACTGTGTTTTCTTGCAATCAGAAACGCAACAAGATGTAATGAATGCTCTCAGCATAATACATTAACATGAAGTACAGCTTGTTTACTTTAATGGCTTAGTTTGTTCTTTATATTTGATATTGAGTACTATTCTTCTGTAATTTGGAGTACAGTTATATAGCTTAACAAGACTGCGTGTTTCCACCCAACTTGGCTAAAATTAGTGACTAGAGGCTCTGAGTCAGGCCACTTCATTCACCACAGTGTAGCCAACCAGTTTTCCAGGGCTCTGTAATTTTCTCCCTAGCATTTGGTGAGCCACAGACTCGACTCTTTTTAGAAACTGAATCTTCTGAATCATGCTTTACTTTACAGTTGTTTTGTAGTGGAAGTGTAAAGGCGTTTTTGCATATTCCGAGATCCACTTTCAGACATTTCCCATTTCTTCCATATCCACAGACATACAGTACTCTCTCACAGTTGTTGTCTTCTTGTGTTGCCCTTGGTGTTCTTCCCAACATCGTCTCCTGTGAATCTAATTGGGGCGTGCATAGTGTATAGATCAGGGAATAGCTTGCATGAAGATGAAACTCCTGTCATCATGTGTTTCAATGTAGCAGACTGAAAATTAATTAGCTATTTTGTCAGAATCTCTAGCGTAGCACACAAACAAATGATTCCATGAACCAGTTCTGTTTAGGCATTCAAAAAACGTACATCAAAACCAGTGTAGCCAAATTTCTAAAGCAATCGTCTCTTCTGAGATGTTTAGATGTATGGATGGATAGATAGATTCTTGAACACTATTTAAAATCAAGTGTCTGTGAATCCGAATTGGTTCTCACAATGCGGCAAGTAAGAAAAAAATGTGAAGGAGAGCTGATGACAAAGGCTAAGATTTTCAGTGAATAATGACTTCATTTTGTAAATTATGACAGAATTTTCAATTTTGAGTCAACCGTTCCTTTAAATGGCATGTTTTCTATTGCTCAACACCATTACACTTTTTCTAAAATGATAACTCTGGAACTAGAAAGGGTCTTTGGCAGGGAAATGAACTGCTGCTGGTGTTTTAGGGGGATTTTGATTATAGTGTTCCTGTATGCTAGAGCTCCATGATCTCTGCTTTAAGACTCTCGCTGTTGGGTGTCTCATAGCAGAGTTCTCAGGTTCTCCTTGGTTTCATTTCCGGCTGTTCATTGCTGCCTTTCTGCTGTCATCTGTAGAATGAGCTCACTCTATATCTCATTTCACAATGAAAAAATGTCTCCTCATCGGCCTTCAGGGCAAAAAACCCAGGACAAGTGCCTTCTTCCAGGAATCTTTTTTTTTTTTTTTTTTTTGTATCTCAGATGTCTGATTCGAAAGGGATCTGTAGTTTGTTAAACCCCCTGTGGTGTTTTATCAAGGCCAAAGGAAATTGCTTTTTGGAAGTGCTTATAACTTATAACAAAATTTTAGGCTGTTTTTAAATAAAGGTCTTGTGAAACTGTAGATGTCAGGCAACCTGATCCAGCAGTGTAAACTAGCACACCATGGAAGCACAGTCTATTATTAATTTACATTGCACGGCTTGCAGTTGCATCTGAAGGTGCCCGTCTTGTCCTGTTCAGCTTGCTGTCATTCCTTCTCTAACACTGTGTAGTATCAGAGAGATAGTTGTTCTTTCCTTGTGTCGAGGACTTTATGAATCTCCCAGTTATAGAGTGTTTCCTATGGGCTGTCTGACTGGCTGTCTGCATCTGTTTTTTTTTCCACCGGTGCGTCACCAGACATTTGCAGGTATTTTCCAAGCCTTTGGAGGGGGTTCTCGGGGCCGACCTGTTTGCTGGAGCCTGTGTTATGTAAAGGAATCTCCCAGGCTTTTCTGCTCTCTGTGCTCGAGGAACCTTATACAGACTTCAGATAGTTGCTCAGACTTTGCTGCTTTTAGACTTTTCTTTTAGCAACAAGGAGACGACACCTGAACAGATCCAACATCAACGTGAGAGATTTGAGTTCGGTATTCAGAGGAGATGCTTGGATTTTTCAGAATCGTTTGACTGATCAAGTGGGCAAACAACTGCAAAAAGACAGCAGCGCTTCTCTAGACAGATCTCTGAACTGTCTGTGGGTGAGTAAGCAATTCTTTCTGATTCACGGCCTCTCAGCTGGATGGGAAACTGCACCGCAGTGTGGGGAGATTTTACAAAAGGAGCCCTCAAATATTGTTGTACTAGTTCAGTCATTTGCTTGTACGAGTCACATATATCTATCTTCCTTCCGTCCGTTTGTCTCTCTGTCTGTCTCTAACTGATCAAACATATCTATTTGTCTTTTTAGAGTAACATTGTTTTTTCCATCAAGTAGTGTATAATTGGCATTTCATATTTCAAGATGAGAAAATTCATTATTTAATCATTTTTCGGTAACGCTTCCTTTTACAGTACAGTACTTACGTGTACTTACAGTGTACTTAACTAGAAAGTACTGGCTAATATAAGGTAAGTACATGGGTTAGGGGTAGGTTTAGGGGTAGGTTCAGGGTTAGTACCTAGCCTAGTTATTACCCAGTAATTATAATTACTATAATAAGTACATAGTAAGTACATGGGTAACAGGACTGTAAAAGGAAGCGTTACCCATTTTTCCTCATTGACAAACATGTCAACACAAGTGAAGGCACTGTTCCCTTTTTCTTCTGACACAGCGCCAATATTCTTTTTAGCATCTATTAATATTTCAGAGCGAGGGTTGCAGTTTACACTGAGTAATTAGGTTGCATTTGGCAATATAACCACATGACACATTCTGTGGTTTGATGGATTGCTGGGGGTTTTTTCGCGGTGCAGTAGGACAGTCACTTTTGTTTTCTGTGAATCTCTAATGTGGTTTATTTTTCAATTAATTAAATGGTTTTCACATCAGCTTATTTTTTTTAAAGGATTCGTACTACTTGCTCTTCTAGTTATCCGATCTGAATGAGCTTGAGAGTAGGCATACTCATTAAAATGATATCAGCTCTGCCTAAACAATACAAAGTGAATCGCCCTACCTTTCAAATGCATTTGAAAGCAATCCATCCTGTCTTATCGTACCGCCGCAAAGCTTACCTTTCAGCTCATAAAGTCTTTTCCGTACTGAATCTTTGAACATATGTTATAGCACTTGTTTTAAAATGACTGTCATTTATTTGACAGTTTTAATGGACATAATGATGTTATAAATTTTACATTTTAATGGTAATACATGATTGTATTATAGTCTTAAAATCTTTCAATTATATATCGTGTACATCTTGCTGATACTCTAAGCTCAACTTTAGCTTTTGAGTGCCTTTTCATGATCTAACTTTTATCCAGTGGTCTGTCAGCTCAAGGCAAGACTAATGGCTGGATATTGGCCTGTTCCCTCCACCTGGGGCTCCATATGTTATGTATCTAACAGCACATTGCCCAGTGCTGTCTCTCTCTGCTGCACATATAAAATTGATGGCGGTCGTGACCTCATTGTGACGGTCAGTCCATCTCCTGTTTAATGTTGCCTGACCCTTTGAGCACTATGCACACAAACTCCGCCCCAGGACTCCCCTCCAGCCACTATTTTAGATTTGAAATTGGTCATCTATAGTTCATCACAAGCTCTTCTCTTTCGGAATTTTTTTTGTTTTAGAGCAAATCTTAGATATTGATTTGTACAATTTAATGAGGCAGAGCTGCAAACATCGAAGATCTTTGGTTTTTCAGTCCATGTTTGCCACGATAGCTGTTTTTCCCTTACAGACCATTTTTTATCTCACTATATCATTTTCAAGGACCACTGTCTCCCCAGCGTGTTATTAGAAAGATTGTTATTTTCACCACAGGAAACTCTCAATGACATTTCAACGGGAGTTTTTGTGCCTTATTTTTTATTTTGTTTATAGCACTTCAAAAAAGCTCAATAGGAAGGACTCTTCAAGTTACTTTTTTCATAAGAGACAGTGAAAGCATTGGTGGGTTTCAGCTCCATTGACAGAGCTTTGAATGCCTTTATATAACTCATATAAACATAATTTCCCTTGTAAAACAGCCAAGGGGCCGGACAACAGCCACTAAAGAGGAAGCTTTTAGAGAGGAAAGATGAGACGAGACTTTTTCCCATTTTAAAGTGGAAGAAAATATCAGGCTGAGTGACGCAGTTGGAAATATTTGCCATTTTACTCTCGACCCAAACATGAAACCGTTTCCACAGTCTTTTTGTCCACAGATAAACCACAACTTCTGCTTGTGAGAATAGTTAAATGATGTCTGGAGAGTGCAAATAGCAGGGTGGAAAGAATAGCCAAATACCCCAAAAAGCACACAAGTAAAGGGATAGCTACACACAAAAATGAACGCTCTGTCATTTACACTCTTGTGCAATTATTCATTGTCTTAATGTTCGTAACATCTAGGAATTCAATTTACTGTAGGCTATGTGCTAGATATGAAACCTCAGGTTGTCAGGAGGAGTGAAGTCCATTTGTTTATTGCTCTTTCTCTGCGGTCCCTCTTGTCTGAAGTATTGATTTAAGTCGGTGAGAGCTTTTTTGATGTTCTTTTACTCTTGTGCAGCGCTTGTTTGAAAGCCACTCTTGAAGCCAGACATATTTAGGGCACTTTTGTAGTGGGGAATCAAGAAATGGACCTAGACTATATGCTGTTTGAATGATAAAATATTATAGGGAGACAGACTTCGGCTATTCTTCCTCTTCAAAGATGAATGTGCCAAGACCAAACGTGTTTGACAATTATATTGTCTCACCTCAAACAAACTGTTATGCTCTGTAAGTCTCTTTTTATGCTATTTTTGAGCACTATATTGATCTTATGCTGTAAAGCATTTCATCTCAAGCGAGTCTACATTTTTGAGACTTACTTTTATTCAGTTTCATCTTGGCATTTTCACACTGGCCTGATTTATTAATTTTTTGATTGACATATGAATAAAAGGTATTTTCCTGTCATCAGAGTACTTAACATCACACATACAGTATACTGTATATCACATTAGAAACATTAAATTGACAATCTGAGTGTTTTGGGGCTAGTAATATGTCATTTCTTTTTCTGAGCTACTGATATTTCTAAGTTATTCTTCCATATTATTGATTTAATTATTATTTTCCTTGTTTAAATAATTGATAATTTATTTAATATTATTTTTTAGATTTTTTTTTTTTTTTTGCTTTGGGGTATAACAAAGTAGATTTATGAATACATGGAACGTGGGTCGACTTATTGTAAGCTTTTGAATTGTGGAAAGGGGGTGGGATTAAATACGTTTTTTATCTTCTTCCCACTCCTTTTCGAATATGTAATGGACATTTGACAAGAGTAAGAAAAAAGAAAAAGAAAAGTCTTTGACTGGAACTTTTGTTAATTAATTTGTTTTATTGTGTTATTGGAATCATTTTGATTTGTTTGCTTGATTTTATTTTCTTGTCAGATGTTCTTTTGCATAAATTCGGGAAAAGAAAATTATGATTCGATGTATTATTTGTTTAGTGAACTTATTGACTAATCATATCAATCATTTATGTGTAGCAAAGTACAGACAAATATGTCTGTATGCATGGTTAGTGAATTAGACACAGGACTAACATGAGAGAAACTCCAGATCAATTACCTCATGCCGGCAACCAATCAATTCAGCTTCATCTGCAATTCCAGCCCGTTTAAAAGGCTCATCCTTTGTGATGAACATAATTATGCATGAGAGACTGGAAGGAGAGGATTTTAATCTACTGGAAAGAAAAAAAGGAAATCCCTTCAATGACGCTCTCCCTTAGCCGAGGAGCCTGTTCGTTTTTCTCTCACCCTCTTCAGATGCAACGAATGAAAAAAATGACAATGAAAGGCTCTGGAACAAAGTGTTACAATCTTTGCTTTTTGGGGGGTTGAATCAAAATTTTTCATTTCGGGAGATGCTTTTCAACTGCCACTGAAAACATCTAAGATAAAGTAATATCCAGGGAACACGCAGTGAAGCGTACCTCGCATTCTTTCAACGCCTGCTTCCATCCGCTGCCGTGTTTAAGCAGAGCCAGAGCTGGAGGTATAAGCTGTAATTAGGGAGCTGTGTCTTTTTGCTGATGCATGCTTGTCACTCATTACCCTTCTGCTTCCAGCTGCTTCACTCAGAAGGTCTATATAAAGATCTCGCTGGAGGTGCTAGGGGGATAATTGAGCTCTTTTTGACATTTTTGTTGAGATGCACAATATATCACCAGTCAATATTGGATTTTTAATTGTATGCGCTCATTTATGCATTTAGATTACCTTTTTCGTCATCTAACACAAGTTAATCTTTAAAAACGATTGGATCACAAGACGAGGTAGACACATACCCGTTTTGATATTTGTCCAATTTCAACCACTTCTGTCCTGATTTCTTCGAAGGGAGGGTCTATGGGCTGGTTGGTAAATGTATGGGGGGTTTTTTTTCAGTTCTTTTGATCTAATGGACAATTTACATATGAACGCGCCCGGAGACGACGTGAAAAACATTCAGAGAGCAGCAGCTTTTGTTTCAGCTCCGATAGCCGCAAGTCTACGCCGAACGCTGTGAGTGCATGTTAGAAATAAGAAATGGTGAGATAACATTGTGCTTTTCATCTTCAAACCAAATTTGGGTCTTCAGTCAACAAGGGGTCTTCAGGCGGTCTTTTGGCGGTTTGAACACATGTAACCACATGAGCGTTTACACTATGAAAGCAATGCGTTTTTCGACTACCTTTGGAAGTGGTCAAAAGTGGACAAGCTCAAAACGTTTTAGACCCCGTTTACACCTGTATTTAGTGTCGTCCACTTGTGATCCGATCGATCAAAACACATCTTAACACCAGGTGTAAACAGGGCCATAATGTTGTGATGCAGTTTATTTCTTTAGTTTATTTTCATTTGTTGGTTATCAGCCATAGACAAATTTTTATATTAGAGCATGTACAACATTTATGTATTTTTTATTCTATGTTGAGATGATGTCGATTGGGGGTGGGCAGGTGGTGGTCTTCTGCTGATTATGGTAATGAAATGGCAGCTCTTTTCCCAATAAGTGGTCTTCTGTCAATCTGTCCTCCTTTTGTCCATAATGCAAAGCAGTTTGTGCATCTGAGCTGTTTTTAATGGAACAGCAGAGGAAAGAGGGGGATGTCAGGCTCCAGGTGGGTGTGTGCTCATGCATTGTTTACTGGTCCATCCGTCCTCGGCTTGTCCATTTAACTCAGTCCATTTCCATATAGCGATATCACCTAGCCGTCTATGGCAACTTCACTAGACACAGTGAATGATAAATTGTGCGATGCTGTCACAGAGAAACGGGACATTAGAAATTCATTGCAGATTATTCATTCATGTGGAGTGATAATGGTTGGTAATGGATAAGGCAGGCGTATAGGAGATATCAGAGGGTGTAAGAGTCCCAGAAGTGTTTTTTGCCAAATACTTTGCTTTTAGACACCATCAGTCATCAGTTTTTTGGGCTAAACTTGGGTAAGTACTTGGTAAATGCCTGAAACAGAAACTTTAGACAAACTTGTGTGTTGAGAATACAAGAAGAACTTGAAAAGCTTTTTAGCATGCCTGGAAATGTCTGATACACAGCATTTGGACACTATGGAAAACTCATCAGGTTGATATATTTGCTTGAAAAAGGACAACAACAAAAAAATAGCAGCAGAAACGTATCATAAATCTGGTTTAAATGACTCATTCACTATATTCCAAGTGTTTTAAAGCCCTAGAATAGATCTGTGTGAATAGCACACTGAAATGTAAGTAATCATTTGACAAAAAAATACAAGGAATGAGTCATAAAAGATTATTTTTATGCTGCTTTTGTAGTATTTTTGGTCCTTTTTGGTGCATCACATTCTTTGAACATTAACCATAGTCCCTTATATAGTTAAAAATAACTTTGACAGCAGAATTTTCTTTTTTGGATGAACAACTATTCCTTTAAATGTTGCACAAAGGCCTTTGTTAAATAAAAATACACTCAGTCTGTGGGCATCATTCCCATATGGCATCAGATAGCATCCTGACATACGGACGTCACCCTTCCCCCTTTTCTCTATGGCAAACATCCCAGCAGGATGCACGAGTCCTAGCTTCCCTTTAAATTAGTTGTGGCATGTGAACACACAGTGAAGAGGCAGTTACCGCACTGACAGCTGTGTATGTGTGGGACACACGTCATTGCGGCCTGTAAACAGTCATTAAATCCGGTTCTCGCTGCATGGCATAGTGTAAACACGCACACACGCTCTCTATAGTCGCAGACATTGGATCTTCTCCGGGCTGTATAGCTAAAGCTCAGGTAAAGGCTTTGTTTACCAAGCTTCATTCTGTTTGTATAATAGAGCTTTATATATCTGTCTGGATTATAAAGCTCCTCATTCTGCACACAGTCACGGATCCATCCGGCTCTGTGAAAATAGACCGGCCTGCTCGTGGAGGTTTTCAGGAGTGTTCTTAATGCACATAAGCATCTGTCTTGCGTTTATACAGTATGTGCTTTTTGTGTGCAGTGCTTCTTTCTTTTTTTCGACCACATTTCTCAGAGAGCATATATAAATCAGCCGGGACCCTCAAATTGCACCCCCTACCTCTCTCGCTGGAATATCATCACCATGACATCAGTCCTCAGACTTCTGTGTTGGGCCTGGCAAAGATAACATTTCCATAATTGTTTGCTTGTTTATAGGGCATACATTTCTCCAGTCTCATCAGAAGCAAGTTTGTTTATTTTGAAAGTAATTCAGTATCTGAAAAGTAGATATTATAAGTATATGAATTATAATTGTGAGATATATTTAGAATGGGTACTTATCTCTCTCTCTCTCTCTCTCTCTCTCTCTCTCTCTCTCTCTCTCTCTCTCTCTCTCTCTCTCTCTCTCTCTCTCTCTCTCTCTCTCTCTCTCTCTACAATGTATAAAGTTGTTTTATTAATAATAATGTAATGGTTGAATACTGTATATTTAACTTATAACCTGGTTTCAGTCTGTGTTGTCATTGAAACTCTTTTTTGGACTAGCACAAATATTGTAACAAATATTATAATAAATTCACAGATTATAAATGCAATGAAAATACAATTTCGTTGTGGTCAATATAATACCATAAAGGCCTGAAATATCCAAAATTATACATTTAGTTTTTTTTATTTAGTTAGTTTTACAGTGTTTTTCTGAAGGTTCAATAGACAGTTGTATTTCCAAAAAAATATATATTTTTCCTGACTATTATTATAAATGTCTGACTTTACATGGGTACATTTTACCCCCAAACCTCTGTAATTTAGTACTATAGGGACCCTCCTTTAGTGTAAATTTTACGGTTTACGGTCCATCGGGCGAAAAGGATAAATCTGATTGCACCAAAAGTAATAGCACACCTCTCCTCGACAAGCCGCGCAATTTGAGGTATCATTCATGTCCGGTGAAGGATTACCTGCCAAACTGTAATACTGATGTTTAGGGTCTGTTCCTCACTGAAGTGTTGATTTTAATCAGACTAGATCATCACATCAGCTGTACTGGTTACCTTGCGGTATAAAAACAGTATGGAATATGAAGAACTATGACAGTTTGGTTGAAAAAGAATACTGGAGTTGTGGATGTATGTGCTCACACTCTTTGAGCCAGTGATCAAACTGCCGTCAGAGGCTGTGCCAGTGAAGAGTTGCACTTCCATGCTGTAATGAGATCCCCTGAGTGCCTTCGGCCAATCACAGCCAAGGATTGGCTCTCCTAGCTTGTGTTAATTGGCTGCAGGGATAATGCCACTGCAACACTCCAGTTCATCTCAGAAGATCTATGACGTTCATATACATTACAGCTTCTTTTTGAAAAATATCTCTGTACAGACTTATAGAATAGTCTCGCATGACGAGACCATCTTGTCCCCAAATCAGTCGTATAATGTTTTATAAAATATAGTGTCCAGTGGATTTGCATGTGTTCATTAGCAATCGGCTAATGAGTAATTATTTTCTGTCTTAGATTCTTCAAGAGCTAAATACGGAGAATAATGATGTGATATCTTTCCCCGTTGTCGTCTTCAGACATGTAGATTGTGCGATGGCTCCCCCTGCAGGCTGAAACGGAAGTGAACGCTGCATTCTGGTAATAAAATGTGACAAGTCAATGATGTCAATTCCCTTTACACTGCATATTTCCAGAGTAGCTTTGCGAGCTCAATACTACTGGAATGGATTATGTCTGTTCACTTGCCTGTGTCGGCAGTCGGGTGCCAAACAGGTGCCGAGGAATACCAAAACTCTCCATCTGTGGATACTCGGCCATCCGTGACTCACTCACTGACTCTCACACACAGACACACACCTCCACCTAACCTCTGAGGAAGTGAGGTGAGGTCACAAACTAAGCGTTCCTCATCAAAACACAAACATGGTTACCCTCCTCCTGTTGACACTGGGGTCGTGACATCTGACAGGATAATACCAAGGAAAATAAATGCATTGTTTTTATGCATTGACTGAACCGTGTTGTGGCACATTACCATTGTTTCTTTCTTTGCAAGTTTCATGTTTTTATCCATGGTCATCAGTAGAAAAGTTGGTAACACTTTACTTGAAGGGGTGTGCATAAGACTGACAATGACACCTTCATAATCATGACATGACACATTTCATGAAAATGAAGGAGGGTTTATGCATGTTTATGACAATTGTCATCTAGTGTCATTCTCTCAATTATTATTTAACATTGTTTGAGATGTTTTTGTAATGACAACTTGACATAAACCAATACATCATAACCTGTCAGTGTCTTTGTCATGACAACTTGACATTACTAAGACAACACTATACTCTTGACCTCAACTACAGTGGTACAAATTCAATTTGTCATTAAAATGTTATAATGGCCTCATGACAGCCAATGTCAAAACCAACCACCTGACAGTTTAATGTAATGTTAACCCATAAAGCTAAGTTTGAAGCTAAGTTTCTTAAGTTTGATAATCTGCTATGTCATGTTTATGACATATTTATGACAGGTTATGATGTATTGGTTTATGTCAAGGTGCATAACAAAAACATCTCAAACAATGTCATATTTGCATTAAAATTGTCATAATTGAGCGAATGACACTTAATGACAGTTGTCATAAACATGCATAAAACCTTCATATTCATGACATGTGTCATGTCATGATTATGAAGGTGTCATGTCAGTCTTATGCATACCCCTTCAAGTAAAGTGCTACCGAAAGGCTTATCTTTAAATTTTTTATATTACCATAAATATTAACAAAAATACAATTTGCACCGAATGGGGGAAATATTTACAAATATTATTTGTTTATTTTGTTTTGTTTCTAATAAAATTATAAATAAAATAAAATGAAAAGGTTGCAGGTTTAGTCTTAATATTTTATGAGCCTTTATTTTATATATTCATATTCATATTTGCATTTTTACAACCCTGTTAGCAAAATTTGGAATTAAATTAAATTAATTCATAATAAAAAAGTGTCATGTTTGATCTAAATATTATATTATCTGTTCATATATATATATTTGCATTTTTACAACCCTGTCACCAAAATAAAAAGAAATAAATGAAACACGCTTGCAGGTTTAGCCTATACTGACTTAGCTAGGTCCATATGTTTGAAAAAGCCAAACTGTCTATGTGTAGCCCTATACTTTTGAGTGTAGCATTGCCTCAAGGTTTTTTCTTCCTGATTGTTCAACTCAACTGAGGGAGCCAGTAGCATACAGTTTAATGTTCTTTGAGTTTTGGTGTTCAAAGAAAACACAAACCTAAGGCATATTTGTGTCATTTCTGCTAGCTGTATGGAAATAATTTGCGCCAGAGGGAGTCCCTCAACCCATGTGTGCAGGAAAGAAGATGCATTGATATCTACAGATTTTCTTCAGTATAAAAATAGTTTATGGTGTTGTTATTATTATACATTTTTGCTGTGTAATTGTGTGTGTTTTGTTATGGAGAATCATTTGGATTCAGGCAATGGACTGGATGCTGGTGATGATGTCATCATCTGTCCAGTTTTCAGCAGATTAAGGGCCTCGATGACTAGCTTCTTTACACTCGTTACTGTTACTCGTTACACTCGTTACTCTCTTTGCGTCTAAATCTTTGCCATAAACCTCAGGTCAAGAACTGGCCTTTTAATGTGAAATTAAAACCAACCCCATGTTCTTTCATAATTTGTGTTCCTGGTGTTATGAACTGGTGAACTAGTCTCAGTGTTAGAGCCGCACGATATTGGGGGGGGGGGGGGGCATAATGACATTGCACTATTTTGTTTTTCTTCTGTATTGTGATATGAAAAATACAGGAATTTCCCCCAGTATTTTGACTTTAATATTTATTTGGAAAGAACAAATTGTTGTAGAGTTTGTTTGTTTTTCTTGTCAAATATCCTGTCTCTCTCAGAAATGCATCACATTATGGAAGTAAAATGTGTTGTGAATGGCAATTCACATTGATTTTAACATGAAAATTCCCATTTGAAAGAAAAACAAGGTTACTCATAGCGCTCAGTTCTGCTGTTCTTGAGGTTGTCTTGCTCATATTATTATGATCATTCTCTATCATAGCTCAGCACACACATGAATGCCCAGGCGGTGTGTTTCTCCAGCTTCATTAGCTGATGGGTGTGTGTGGTTGGGCGGGTGTTGGAGTCGATGCTTACAGCAGTCCCATGTGATCAGTTGTAAGACATAATAGGAGGAGCACAGCAGTCTGTGGATTGAAGGGTCCTGTATTTTCGAAGTTCCTGAACTCCCCTCCAGCTGCTCCCTATTTGTGCATGTGCATGATTTGTCCCTGGAGAGTATTTTACCACATAAGGATATATTTTATCTATTGCTCTGGTAAAATCACAAAGGCAATTGGTTATGCTGATTGACGTTGTAAATCCTAGCAGACTATTTTAGACATTCATTTGAAGAGTGGTTAACTGATGCAGGTTGTTCAGTGGCAAGTATTGATGAAGATACATATGTCTAGGGTCATTTTTTGATGACGATTATCCCTTTGCAGGGACCCCTGCCTAAAATATAAATGTTTATTAAAATACGGTGTGACAATATTGAGTGTCATATTGTAAAGACAATATAGAATTAAATAATTGTTCTAAAATTGAATAATTGGCTTTTATATTGTCATTGTGCTGAAATTGTTAATTACTTAACAATTAAGTAATTAATAATTGTTAATTAATTGTTGGGTTAGGGATATTTTCTAGAAAATATTTACTGTTCATTAAAGACAACATATCGGAGAGTAAAAAAGAAATTATCCAAAAAAAAATCAACAGTTCTGTGAATACAATACAATAAAATAATCTTGTGATTACTGGGCAGTCTTTAATAGAAATTAGAAATAAATAGTAATGTTATCAAATTTGGTTAACGTAAAAAAGAAAATACATTGTAAAATATGTATGTAAAAGAAACTGTTTTTAAAATTGTAATAATTTTTCCCAATATTACTGTTTTTACTGTATTTTTTATGAGTAGACTTCAGAAGATTTAAATAGTTTTAAATAGTCAGAAGAAATAAAGACTTTTAAATAGTGTGTGTTTGTGTGTGTGTGTATATATAGAGAGAGATAGAGAATTATAATTATTTTTAAATAGAACAACTTTTAATTTAAGTGAACTTGAAACAATCTTCACATAAACCTATAATAAATGTCTAATTTAGCTGTCCCCTTAATATATCGTTTTATATATATATATATATATATATATATATATATATATATATATATATAATTTTTAGTGTTTAAACAGCAGCAGGTTTATTAGGCTTCCGTCACTTTAGGACCTGATGCACCTGGTGATGTGGATCTGACACACATCTCTCACAACTCTTTACGTTCATTTAACAGTTTTTAACTAATTTAAGA
This sequence comes from Rhinichthys klamathensis goyatoka, assembly GCF_029890125.1. Taxonomy (NCBI): domain Eukaryota; kingdom Metazoa; phylum Chordata; class Actinopteri; order Cypriniformes; family Leuciscidae; genus Rhinichthys; species Rhinichthys klamathensis. Next base: position 2,176,736 of record NW_026606624.1, read on the forward strand.
CTGTTTACAAGGATACTCAACAAAACGGGAATTTTTAAGTAATTTTGTGTGCTTTTGTCCGTTCAAGCGTGAAAGAGAACTCTGAAAGAAAACCGACTGAAGTGGCATTCTGTATAATGTGTCTTAATATTTAAGTCTATGACTGGATCATTATTGCTTCGGATTATTTTATGTTGTGTTATGTGCTGTGATGTGTTTCTAGCATGTTACAATATATGTTTGGCAACAGTTCTTCAAAGCCTAGTTGATGAAGTGTGTAGCTTTCCTCTTAAACAACCATGTAGGAAGACCTAACATGGCCATATTCCAGGATGTCAAGATGCATCAGGCTCAAATTGTGAAAGAATGGTTGGGAGGGAGCATGAAGAATCATTTTCACACATGAAAATGTCAATGAAAGTCCAGTCCTTAAATTCATTGAAAATCTTTGGGATGTGCTAGAGTAGACTTTACAGCGTGCTTTACAGCATATTTCCATTTCCTCATGGAAATATTTCCATCAAGAGGTGCATACATTTTTTGTTAAGATCTTGTTTTGACAATAAATATTCCTTGTATTGTCTATTTTTCACGTTAATGTGGCCATGGTAGGTTTTCCTACATGGTTGTTTAAGAAATTAAAAGCTCAATTAGGGTTAAAGAACTGTTGCCAATATACTGTACACCACATATTTGCACCAATGCTAAATTTCCTTTATATAATAATCATTATGTTCACATTACTTCAATGAGCTCATTGTATCTGCCTAAAATGTATTTGTGATGTTAGCTAACTGATTTGTATGTACATTTCTGAAATACATAACTTGGACACAGTCATCTCTGATAACAGATCACTCTAAATTGTAATGTAGACACATGCATTTACTGTAAAGCTGCTTTGAAACAGTATTGTGAAAAACGCTATACAAATATATGTGAATTAAATATAACATGCTAGAAGCATAATAATCACAGCAATAGTGTGTGTGTGTGTGTGTGTGTGTGTGTGTGTGTGTGTGTGTGTGTGTACGTGTACACTCATCTAAAGGATTACTAGGAACACCTGTTCAATTTCTCATTAATGCAATTATCTAATCAACCAATCACATGGCAGTTGCTTCAATGCATTTAGGGGTGTGGTCCTGGTCAAGACAATCTCCTGAACTCCAAACTGAATGTCAGAATGGGAAAGAAATGTGATTTTAAGCAATTTTGAGCGTGGCATGGTTGTTGGTGCCAGGCGGGCCGGTCTGAGTATTTCACAATCTGCTCAGTTACTGGGATTTTCACGCACAACCATTTCTAGGGTTTACAAAGAATGGTGTGAAAAGGGAAAAACATCCAGTATGCAGCAGTCCTGTGGGCGAAAATGCCTTGTTGATGCTAGAGGTCAGAGGAGAATGGGCCGACTGATTCAAGCTGATAGAAGAGCAACTTTGACTGAAATAACCACTCGTTACAACCGAGGTATGCAGCAAAGCATTTGTGAAGCCACAACACGCACAACCTTGAGGCGGATGGGCTACAACAGCAGAAGACCCCACCGGGTACCACTCATCTCCACTACAAATAGGAAAAATAGGCTACAATTTGCAAGAGCTCACCAAAATTGGACAGTTGAAGACTGGAAAAATGTTGCCTGGTCTGATGAGTCTCTATATCTGTTTAGACATTCAGATGGTAGAGTCAGAATTTGGCGTAAACAGAATGAGAACATGGATCCATCATGCCTTGTTACCACTGTGCAGGCTGGTGGTGGTGGTGTAATGGTGTGGGGGATGTTTTCTTGACACACTTTAGGCCCCTTAGTGCCAATTGGGCATCGTTTAAATGCCACGGCCTACCTGAGCATTGTTTCTGACCATGTCCATCCCTTTATGGCCACCATGTACCCATCCTCTGATGGCTACTTCCAGCAGGATAATGCACCATGTCACAAAGCTCGAATCATTTCAAATTGGTTTCTTGAACATGACAATGAGTTCACTGTACTAAAATGGCCCCCACAGTCACCAAATCTCAACCTAATAGAGCATCTTTGGGATGTGGTGGAACGGGAGCTTCGTGCCCTGGATGTGCATCCCACTTATCTCCATCAACTGCAAGATGCTATCCTATCAATATGGGCCAACATTTCTAAAGAATGCTTTCAGCACCTTGTTGAATCAATGCCACGTAGAATTAAGGCAGTTCTGAAGGCGAAAGGGGGTCAAACACAGTATTAATATGGTGTGCCTAATAATCCTTTAGGTGAGTGTATACTATATATATATATATATATATATTCTCATTTGATTTGTCATATACCAAGACCGAGGGTGTATGGGTTTGAAACGGAGACCCTAGCAGAGTTTGGCAGCTGTCCACCTATATCAGTTTCAGTAAGGTCACCAGTAATCACTTACTTAAGGCTACTTTGCAGCAGCCGTTTTGCTTTACCAGGAATCTTTAGGTAATTATCTGAGGACTGTTCTGGCTACAGTGGTAGCCAGGTGCCACTCCACTTTAGTCTAAAAATTCTGTGAGGGGGGTCGGTACCGCCACAGATGACTGGGCCTCTGTGTGTTTGTTGTGCAAATGCTCTGCCATTTTTAAAAGCAAAAGCCGAACATGAGTTAATCATGGACACCACCTGCCGGATTCAGCTTGCAATCCCATTAAAGCTAAATCCTTCCTATACAGTGAAAGAGAGATTGTATTGGGCTTAGATTAGCACGTACAGAAAACTTGCCATCCTGGCACTCGTACGGATGCCGAGAACGCTCTGCGGTTCGGATCTCTCCGTGGTGTGGGCCAAGGTCAGCCTCGAGACATTTGCTTTTTAGGAACGTGTACGGGAGATTGATGCCGCTTCATGCCAGCTGCCGTTTGAAGGCACAACAGTAAGTCAGCAACACTTATTTACCATAATCCACATAAAAAGAGTAGATTGAAGTTTATCTTAGGTTAGACGGTACCAAGATACAAGCATAAAAGCAGCAAAAGTTTATGATTCAGACGGGAGTTGAGGAGCCCTCAGATTTGAGATTTGAATTCGAGAATAGCAGATAACTCTTTTGAAGTGTTAATGCTACAGGTACCAAAAAAAGTTTAGATTGGGCTTGTAAACTGAAGATAATTATTTTTGTGGTTGTTGTTAGTACATTAGAGGTCAAAAGAACACACAGGGTCAAAAGTCATTGACAACATGGCAGACAACGTATGTCCGGAAATGCATTTATACTCCTTCATGCCTACAGAATGAGCTCATTAATGGTCAAAAAGTTCTTCATCGAATTCCGTACACACTATGAAAGTAGGAGAATGTGTGGTTGTAGTGACAGAGAATTAATATAACAATAAAATGAATAAAAATGTAGAATTATTTATTTGTTTTATTTTTTATCAGTCTGGTTATGCTTATGTTTTAAATATAACTATTTATATTAAAAAAAGTAAAGTATTGTGTTATATTGAAAAGACAATAAACAATTGCTTCCTAAATTAAATCTTTATTTACATTTGAATATAAAAATGATTTTTTTTTAACTTATTTTACTTATTATATTATATTATGTTTATTTTATTTTTATTTTATACATTTTCAATCTAGTTCGTTTTAGCTTGTTTTCTCTCTTTCTATCTCACGTTTTTGTTTATTTTTTGGCTCTGTGAAAAAAACAGTGACCTTGCAGCTTGGTAAAAAAAAACAAAAAAAACAGAGAAACAGGACACAGTCTCTTTGCATGGGGCAAGAGCACCGAGACGCCACCTTCAACAGAAAGCACAGAGGGAGAAAGACAGAGAGGGCAAGGGAGGGAGAGGGATGAGTGCAGGGGGGAGGGGTTGAGAAGAGCAGAGAGAGAGAGTGACGTGGAGAGACGGGGAAAACGAGAAGGCGTTTAAGGGACAGGAGGGAGGCAAACGGCCCAGTGGAGTGCATCGTCACGCTGGGTGAGAAGAGGTCCGACGGCCATAACAATGCAGGATTTTCTTGCTCAGGGACGACTGAGTTTATCCTCCGCTGCTTAAGTTAGAGAGCAGACCTCCAGATGCTGCTGTTTGCATGTTATTTGTTGCCAGCCAGGCTGCGGATGGAGTGAGAGGTACGTTCGTGTGTGTGTGTGTGTGTGTGTGTGTGTGTGTGTGTGTGTGTGTGCTAGAGCAGCATGCAGGTGTCTGGCAAAGATGACTGCAGCAGCTGTTAAGGCATGCAGCACTCTCTCCCTCTCTTTCTTTCTCTCTGTTCCGTAGTCTGATGTCATTCTGACTGATGCGGACTACCTGGAGGACAACGGTTTGTTTGCTTACTAAGCCAAACTGACTATATAAAACTTTCGGATGATGAAAATCTGATGACTTCCACAGTTTGACGGCGTTTCTTGCCGTAACTTTGTGCCTTTGCTGATGGAGCACTGTGAGCGAGCATTGATCTTGGTGCTTGTTTGTTATGTTCGTCCATTAGGATGGTGACATTGAAGCAGAAACAACTGACGCAAACACATTTGACTAGATCATAAAGTAGATTGGCTTGCCTACGACCATTAAAGGAATTAAATGCAAGAGTAAATGGAAAAATTACATCCTTGCGCTAGATGTTCCTCACTGTTTTCTTTCTGTTTTATATTTATGTATAGCAATAGCAGACTTATGTTCATACATATCCTGACATCAAGCTGTTTGTTCTGATTTTTGCTGTGCCCCCGGTATTTTCTGGTGTTTTGGCTGCGGTGGGTATCCTTGGGAGGTGGATTTTCAGTTTGGGGCAAGATTATGCAGCATTAAGCTGTTTTGTATCAGATAATGCAGCAATAATCATTCTTTTTGGTTATGAATTCAGCTAGACTTATCTGAGCAGGTGGTGTTTTTGCACTCACATGTGTGTCAGCTAAACTATCTTTGGATCTGCTGATGTAATTAGATACTAAATTTAGTCACATACTTGAAATATGTGATCATGTGGGGTAGAACCAGTAGTATTTTCAACATAACATAAACTGATACTCTGCTTTCATATTGTAGGTATGTACCATAGGCTATATCGGCACCATACCTGATGATTTCAGAGGGGGCTTTTTATATTGCATGTCTATTGTAATTCTATATTATACTCCATGTTGGATGTTTATTTTGCCATGCTCATTTACAACCATTTTTCATGTTGTGCATTATAATGTTGTAATGCCTAAAATCACTTGTAACATTCACAATGATTTTTTTTTTAAATTTGTTTATTTTTATGCCAGCTAAATGTTTCTGGCCACAACACAAAAAAAGCTGATATTTCAGCGATAACAGGTACTCCATATATTAGCTTGCAATAATATATATTGGGTATATATTATATATACCCTATATAATATATAGAGCTTTAGATTTGCTTGAAATAATTGAGGGCACTTAAAGGGATAGTTAACCCAAACATTTGAATTGTCATCTTTTACAGAATTTTGTTCCAAACCTGACTTTCTTTCCTCTGTGGAAGACAAAAGAAAAGTCTCACACGGCATCTGAAATCGAAAATTTGCCTACTATATAGTATGATAAAAACAGTCCGCCAACAGAATAGTTTGTCCGAATACGTTGTATTCAAAAAACAGTAGGCGAAAAGTACCCGGATGACCTACAACTTCCATGAAGGCATGAGGCAGAGTATTTCAATTTTGTGGTGAGCCATCCCTCTAATGTCTATGCTGGTTATGCCTATATTTGTGACTACAGATCAAGCTCAAACAGGCCAAAATATGTTGTTTCTACTGTGGTATTAATAACAGCTGTGCATGTGTTTAGTCATCCAACCCTACATGACTCATCAAGAATATTTCAGACCTCTTCCAAGGTTTACACAGTCATCTTCGCACACATTTACCAAAAAACAAGGACGAATCACACAGCATAATAATATGCGGTATGATACTAATGGTCCCAGTTTCTTCGGTCACTGTGCAGTTGAGCCGAACAGATCCTGACAGTCATGTGGTCTGAATGATCTCTCCGGGCACTGATGTGTTGGTGAGTTTGACATTGGGGTTTGATTCTCCCATGTGCGATCTTGCCGTTATTATGGCTGCTCTCCTCGAGGGATTCACAGGGCCATAACAAAACAAGTCTATTTCTGTCAAACAGCTCCAGCTGTGTCAAGGGGATTGCTGGTGTGATGTGGGTGTGGGAATGTGACAGCGATGGTGGCTATCAGATTGGGTGCGTTGGCGGTTTCAGGTTGGTTGACGTGGTTCTCGGAAACAGAGATCTGTAATTCTGTTATTCCAGATTATGATCACAGATCCACTGATAAAACCATATGAAATATATCATCAGACATTGTTGTTAAACATAATATGGAAAGCTGGCAGTAATCCTAAAGCACTGTGGGTGGCAAATAATAACTTTTTAGAAATAGACTATGACGACTGAAACAAACTGCTTATCATGTAAAGAATCTAAAAGCTGTATATTCTGCAGCTGTTATCCAATTTGCATTGTGCAAATATTATTTAAATGAATGCATTTTTTGACACCTTGTGATGGCTAACACCCCAGCTGTCTTGGTACTTTAAATAACTGGCTGAAATATATAAATAAAATAACTTTCAAAATTGAGGTCAAGCTAATTAAAATTCAGCTCTGTCCTCTGTCAGCAGATGAGATATCAAGTCAGTTCTTTCCTTTTGGTTGAAAATAAATGTTAAATCTTTGATTATGATTGCATTTCATGGGGCCCGAGGAACGTTTGATGCACCCGAATTTGTCCTGTCTTTTGAAATGCTGCAGGACTTGTCTTTTATATTAGTATTCAGAACGTAAGTTCGAAATCATTGGCCATGAAATATTGCAAAGCCAAGCTGATGCAGTAAGAAGCAGTGGTATTCTCATCCAAATCTGCTGTGTCATGTTGGGAGCCTCTGAGGACAGATCGTAGGGAATGAGACACGATTTTATATTTACCACGAATGATCGAGAACTGGATTTGATAATTTGATGTAACGTATTACAAGTAACGTGAGTTACATAATCAGATTACCTTTCCATGTAATGAGTTGGGCAATGCTTTTAAATTTACAACAAAATATGTGAGTTACTTTTTTAAATAAGAAACACAAGTTACTTAGTTTTCCCATGTGACTGACACCTTCTCCGGTCCCCATGTTGAGAGAAATCGGGAGACACACATAAACCGCTGGCCTTAGGCCATCCCACATATACACTGCCGTTCAAAAGTTTAATGATTAATTAATGCGAGTGGTTAGTGAATGGCACTGAAATACAATGGAAAAAAAGTAATGCAGCTGTTTAGTTAATTTGCCTCAGTGTGTTTCTGTTCAGTGGTATGATCTATTTTTGCTTTAGTGCTTATTGAAGCCACCTGTCTGGTCAGCTCTGGTGTAGTGATTCATTCTCCATATCCACACAAAACTTTCCATGATAATCACAAGATAATCCTTGTTGGAAAATAGTTTATTTGGTTTATATAACAATTCGAGCAGCACTGTTATACATTTCAACCCTTCTATTTTGGTACAAATATGCAAAGCTAGATAGTTATCTTTATAATCTGAACAACAGCACACTGCAGTATACTGCATGCTGCAGTATTCACTGTTGTAGTCCGCTCCAAGTAAACAGCCTCTTAACATTCTTTTTGTTATTTAGCGAAGCCCCGTGTTTATAGACGATGTCAAGTTCGTTTGTAATTTGTTGCGGTGGGTTCATTCGATCTGCAGCAGGCTCTGTGATAATTGCCGCTTGGCTCCCTTAGCTGAGTCTGCCGGTTCCTCCAGAAGAAAAAAAAGTTCCCAGGAATCCGGTGGAGAAGAATGCAGCGCCCGTGTTTGTCGTAACAACAAGGTGTAGGATGATGAAGGGTTGTTTGGGTTTGAGGTTTGCAGGACTTGCTAATCACCACCTGGCCATCTTTCAGCAGGAGCGTAAGTAAAGGCATATGGAGGTAGTGTGCATGTTTGCCTCTTTCTTTACAAGGCAGCAACATTTCACTGGAACTGCATTTTTGGCCGAGTCTTTGAAAACAGGAGAATGGGATGAAGTGACCTTTGGAAGTGACCTCACTTCCTCTCTGAGCTGCAATAATAAAGAGCTCGTTTCCCTAGACAGAACACAAATCAGTGAAAGATACTAAATCACTTCCAGGATAACCAAAAATGCCACCACTAGTGTCTAAGGGTATACTTTGATTAAAACAAACTGGTGTGATTGCTCTGTTAGTGCGGTTCAAGTGTGAACGCTGCCATCCAAACCCTGAACAAGCAGAGACCCACATTTTCAGGGCCAATGCCAATGCACGCTTCCAAATGAACTCTGGTGCGGTTCGGCTGAAATATGAACGCAAGGACCAAAGAGGTCAAAACTGGACGAAGTGTCACAAAATGCGACCCTAAGAAGGACAGAATGCTCAAGCATGCCTGGTTCTTCTCAACGTAAGACCTACGTTTCCCATTACTGATCAATACAGGTGTCGGAACGCTTTGCAGAAGACCTGTTTTGTCTCCTTTACACATTTTATAAGCTGTTTGGGAGTTCTCAGCTGGTAAAAATTCCACCATATCTACACACATACAATGAGCACATTTAGCCCAGCACAAAGCATTGTTTTGGATGTTCGCTTAATTCCATCACAAAAAAATATTCCTAGGTCATGAAAGCTGTTTTTTGTTTTCTCTAGGGTCAATGTTAAAAATGACCGTGTGAACGCTAAGCGAACCAGGACTGAATGTATAATTTTCTTTTTTGGTCCAGATCAAAAGAACCAAGAGAACCTAACTAAGTTACACACATCAGCTTTATTTTCTACTTGGATATTGAGTCATTAAATCTGTGCCAAGCTCTGAAAGATTTCAAAAGTGAGTTTTAGAGGAATGGCCTCTGTGTGACCAATGGAAACACATCACTGTTTAAGTGCACAAAACTGAAAGCTGCTTTATGGGATGAGGCATAGACAGAGTTGCAGTGTTAGCACTGCAGATGTTTGACTGTAGGGTGTGTGTGTGTGTGTGTGCATGTGCCAGCATGTGCTGCCTTACATGTGGAGTTAAAGATTCTAGGTAGCTGAAGGGAAGGGAGGGACAGAGTGAAGCAGTGCTGCGGTTTGCTGGTTACGTCAGCTCTGACTGGCTGCATTATCCCAGCAGCGCATCACCTTATCGTAAGATCCTCTGACACGCTATTCTGAGGAAATTCTGCATAAACAATTACTTGCCACATAAAAAGGTTAGAGTCTGTGTGCGTATAAATGGTTTTTATTTCTTGCTGTTAAAGGGGTCCTATTATGCGCTTTTACAACGTTTTTTGGGGTGTACTAGAAAATGTTTTCATGCTTGATTGTTAAAAAAATGCATTATTTTTCACATATTTTACATTATTACAGATCCTCTCTCCCCAGTCTGGTTGAACGTGCCGATTGATTGGTTAGCTCGCTGGCCCAGTGTGTTTAGCGCGTGTTCGGGAAATGTCCCGCCCCTTCATAACCGCAAGCACTACTCAGATGTAAATATTAACGATGGCTTCGATTTCAAACCATTTCGAGCCCGATTCAGACCCTGACAATGTTAACGAACAAGAGGATCGTGCTGAACGGATTTCAAGCACGGACTTAGCAAGCACGAATTTCACAGGATGTGGATATTCAGACCAGCCATTTGTTGTAGTCCTTAAAAAGCGATTTCTGTAAAAGAAAATATGTCCCTTTGCATTGAACTGTAAGCGTCTTTGCAGATGTTGTTTATGCCTAAAACAGCAACATTACGCACTAACTAAAGTTAATAAAGTGAAATCATAATCAAGGACCCCTTAAAATTACATTTTTTAATTAAGTTTTCCGCAGACCCTCCAGCACCACATTTATAGAAAAGCAATATTTAATAAGATGGAGCTCTTCAAATATTGTGCTCACGCAATGTTTATACTGCCGTTCTTTACGTTGCTTTTTCTTTAACTGTCATGACAAATCATGCTATTAATACCTTAAGGGCATATAATTATTGGGTTCTCATTAATTTGAATCACATAGTTCGTTTCTTCCACCTTGTTCAAGCCTGACGAGAAATGGTCCGATTATCATCAGAAGGGTGTCACGCCCAGTTATGTATATATGGACTTCAGTGGCTTAAGTTTGGTAACATGCTGTCAACATGAGGGGAATGTTTGGGAGAAAATCTGCCTTCCTTCAGTCAAGCTTGTAAAGTCAAGTCAAGTCAAGTCACATTTATTTATATAGCGCTTTTCACAATACAGATTGCATCAAAGCAGCTTCACAGTGATAACATGAAAGTAGTACAACACAGTTCAATAATATTGTTGAATATTAAATATCCCCAACTAAGCAAGCCAAAAGCAAGGCGACAGTGGCAAGGAACCAAAACTCCATCAGATTGGATGGAGAAAAAAACCTTGGGAGAACCCAGGCTAGTCAGGGGCCAGTTCTCCTCTGGCTAACAATCATAGGGTTTTAAAGAAGCTTTACCGTAAGTGCATATCAGAGAGTACCTGGAAAAAATACATTTAGTTAATCATGTAATATTTAGGGGATAACATATCGCCGGCGTTGAGTCGTCTCTTCGCAGGCGTTGAGTCGTCTCTTCACAGGCGTTGGTCTTCTCATCACAGGCGTTGAGGCATCCGAAATCCCCGTGAGAGGCAGGATACCAAACTGGAGCCTACGAACGCCATTTTTCTCGGGACAAGCGTCCCGAGATAACAGCAGAAGGCAGATGGGAAATAATTAGCATAGCTGATGTTCATAATGATTTCCATTACACGGGAGTAGGTGTTAGAAAACCATAATCTCACAACTCTCCGCAACCCAAACTCTCCGCAACCCAACCGCAACCATACGGACCGACCCGTTTGTCTATAAGGCTGTCGAGCCCCACTGGTGCGTTAAGCAGTTTCAGTGGCAAACGGTTCCGTATGGCATAGCAGAGGACTAAAAGGTAAGCATTATGTGAATGCTTGACTAAAGAGACACGTCTTTAGTCTAGTTTTAAACTGTGTCAGCGAGTCAGAGCATCGGACCGTATCGGGAAGGCTATTCCAGAGTTTTGGAGCTAAATGCGAGAATGCCCTCCCTCCTTTCGTGGACTTCGATATCCTAGGAATGACCAGAAGCCTTGAATTTAGTGATCTTAGAGAACGCGGTGGATTGTAGGGCGAAAGAAGGTCCGTTAAGTACATAGGAGCTAAACCATTAAGGGCTTTATAGGTCAGTAGTAGTACTTTGTAATTGATACGGAACTTAATAGGTAACCAGTGCAGAGATGATAAAATCGGTGTTATATGATCATATTTTCTTGATCTAGTAAGAACTCTAGCGGCTGCATTTTGCACTAACTGTAGCTTGTTTATTGAGGATGCAGGACAACCAGCTAATAAAGCATTACAGTAATCTAGTCTCGAGGTCATAAATGCATGAACTAACTTTTCTGCATCAGAAACAGATAGCATGTTACGTAATTTAGCAATGTTTCTAAGGTGGAAAAATGCTGTTCTTGTAACAGATGAAATATGATTTTCGAAAGACAAGTTGCGGTCTAGTATAACACCCAGGTCTTTTACTGTAGTGGAAAAAGTAACAGGGCATCCTTCTATATTAAAGTCGTATTGTAAGAGGTTTTGTGTGTAGTTTTTTGGACCAATAAGTAATACCTCCGTTTTATCTGAATTTAATAGCAGGAAATTACGCGTCATCCAGCATTTTATATCTTTGAGACATTCTGTCAATTTAGATGAGGTAATGTTTTCATCTGGTCGTGATGAAATATATAATTGAGTGTCGTCAGCATAACAGTGGAAATTAATTCCATGTTTTCTTATAATATTACCAAGTGGCAGCATATATATTGAGAATAGCAGAGGGCCTAGCACCGATCCTTGCGGCACTCCGTAGTCTACTGACGTTAACTTTGATATTCCCCCGTGTAAAGAGACAAAATGATAACGTTCAGATAAGTACGATCTAAACCAGCTTAATGCCTGTCCCTGAACACCAGTGTAGTTTTGTAGTCGATCCAAGAGTATTTTATGATCTATAGTGTCGAACGCGGCGCTAAGATCAAGTAGGACTAGTATTGAGATACAGCCTTGGTCAGAAGCTAAGAGTAGATCATTTGTAATTTTAACTAGCGCAGTTTCTGTACTATGATGCGGTCTGAATCCTGACTGGAATTTTTCATAGATATCATTTTCTTGCAAAAAAGAGCACAGTTGAGCGGATACAACTTTTTCTAGTATTTTGGACATAAATGGAAGATTTGAAATGGGTCTGTAATTTGCTAGGTTATTTGGATCTAGTTGCGGTTTCTTAATGAGAGGTTTTATTACTGCCAACTTGAATATTCTTGGCACATGACCTAAGAATAAAGACGAGTTAATAATATTAAGAAGAGGCTCTTCCACTAGAGAGTAAAGAAAGTTAAAAGATTTCTGGGATGGTCAGGATTTGACCCTGAGGCAGAACTGTCATTTTTACACATCCGCTTTCACAGTGGTTTCACCAGGTTATGTTTGTTTTGAGCAGAAGTGGCCACAGTTCAATCTGCAGTCACCTCTCCAAAAAATTCTTAGATAATTAAAAACTATCCAGATATACAGTGTATATATATATTTTTTAATTGCATTATACAGCCTTCACTTATTAATGGCCCATAAGTGTGCTAGTATGATTAGCATGTACATAACACAATGTACTATCCAGATGATGAGCTGTTGGAATTTACGCTGAGTGTGAAACCGCTGCGTGAAGTGACATGATGAACCAATCAGAATCTGATCTTATTAGGAGAGAGATTCTGGGCCAATGAGATTGCACAGTGGGTAGGGCTACTGGGTAAAAAATGGTTAACAAAAGCTCTGATTGAAAGATGGAATAGCTTGTTGTTTTAACAATTCAAGCCTGGTTGTTTGGCATGCACAAACAGTTTTTAAAGGGTGTTTTTGATTAGATTTGACCGTCCACACAACATAAGTATTTCATTTTGCTATAAAACTCCAAATTATTGCTAATAAAAGCAAAGAGGCATTAATAAGAAGTAGGCCCACTCAGATTCTGTGCCAACAGATGTTCATTTATTGAACATTTTGGGTAAGTTGATTACGTAATTTAGCGAGCATGTAGTACCCTGTTTTGTTTATCACATTTTATCATGTTTAAATCAGAGCTACACAGATTTCTTTAGCGCAGAAGGTCCACAGATTACATGCTTTTTAACTTAGCTAACTTAGCTGATGTTGAATATAGAGTAAAGTTGAGGTATGCAGAATAAATAGAAATCTAATGTAGGTCATATTCACAGAACATATGGTTTTTATAGATGCTACGTTTAATTTTTTATTGATGATTTTATAGAGAACTGGTTCTAGATCACTAAAGCAGTGAGCAGCAGAGTTGTGTTGCGTATACGTATCGGTATGCATGGACTGCTCTACACGTCTTCTGAATGCCCCTTGTAAAGGTTACTCTCGACAGCTCCCAGATGTGCTACACTATTTGTGTAACTGCAAATGTTGCCTGAGACCACCTCAGCAGGTAACTCAAGTAAGCTAGTTTGGAATTTATAGAAAAATGTGCGTTTTATAGGAGTTTGTTAACCATTTTCAGCGCACGTTGGTGTGCTTGAATTTTACAGGGATCGGTTTATGTCAAGCTATTATCTTTTATAAGAACGTACTCAACTGGCACTAAAAGTGAAGCATTTTGCCAGGGGTGCCAGAACATACAGGTCAATGCTCTCATCTACTGAATTTGTTTGTTTGTTTTTTTTGTTAAATTGCGGCATAAAGTTCTAATCTGTTCAGATCATGTATTCTGATTTTTGCCACCAGAAATATTTATTCGCATCATAATGAGATATTCAATCATTCCTTGAATTTTTGCTTGCATTAAAATGCAATGTTTCACATCGATTTTCCGTAACACTTTCATTCTTTCATGCAACTGTGGAAGGGCAGCATGTAATGGAATTTCATTGGTATTCATGAACTAAATGGCTGACACAAATTGTGTTGTTTTGTTGTGCCCTGACCTTGAAATTGCGAATTTCGTTCATCAGCAAGAGAAGCTGAATTAGACCACCTGGTCATCTCCGGTCTAGGGTATGTTTCTGATTGGAAATTGTTTAGATAGATATGGAGATATGGTTGTTTATCCAGTTATTACTTGCCACAGTACAAGATGATGATACAATTAGGCAAAGAATCATTCCACCATTTAAAATATTGATTACAAATATGGCTCTTACAAACATTAATGATGGTAACTACAGTTTTTTTTTTTTCCACTGCAGTTTGTTCTACTACAATTAAAGTTGATATTGTGGCTTTATGGTCTGACACTTCATGTGTCATTATTAACATTTTTACCTAAATCAAGCTCAAATGAAGTGACCAGCGAATTTTCGACCAGCGAATGTCAGACATTTGTGTTTTGTCCATCATTAGAATGGCCGCATCAGAGGCAGTAAGTGCATCGCATTGCCTTTTCATCAAATGTTTATAGCTTCTATGTGGGCGCTCAGTTTTTTCTGTCATTTGGGGAAAATCTCAGGTTATAAAAGATGAAGTGCTTCACACAGGCTATTTAAGACAAATACTAGAATAGGACACTCTTCTCTGCTCCTCAAATACATAAAACATTAGCTGTTGTATAGGCTATGTAGTGTTTCTTGAATAAAGAAAACGCTGTACTTGTTCACAACCCGTTCTTTATTTGCACTGCAAACTGTGCGGTACTTTATTCACGATTGAAGCAGGGGTTTGTATGAGTTCTGTAGTTAGAGGATCCAATGCATTTCTGAGATTTAGTCACAAGCTCTTTTTCATAAATATGGAGATGAGGTTTCCGTAAGACAGCAAGGAGGTTATTTACTCCTACTGTAATACTGTAAATTTATAAATTAAATATATATATATTAGTGCTGGGCAACGATTAATCTCAATTAATCGCATCCAAAATAAAAGTTTGTGTTTACATAATATATGTGTGTGTTTTTGTTAAAAAGCACAACCCAGCTTGAGCTTGAAACCGACATCGACCAGGACCACGACCACTTTATTGGCCTGCTCAAGTCAAGCCGAGATGCAGCTGCAGTGCCGACCAACAGCCGGGCCAGCCGAATTTCGGACACCACCAAGGCCCTGATGCAGAGGCGGCGGCAGATGCGCGCTGACAGACCCACACACGTCGAGTACGGCCTGCTGTGCAAGCAGATCCGGCAGCAGCTCAAGACTGACCTCGATCAATACAGACAGAGGCGCCTGCTGGCGACAGCCGAGGACCGCAAGAGCCTGAAAAAATGCAGGCGGGCGATGCAACAGCAGCGCGGCCAAATACCAGCACTGAAGACGGCAGACGGGCAGACGATCAGGACTCGGTCCGGTATTGAGGCCGAGTGCAGGCGCTTCTATAGTGACCTATTCGCCAGCAAGGTTCCCGTCCCCCCACCTAACCTTCAGCTCGACCAGCTGCCGCCCATTCTGCCAGTACTGGAAAGCGAGGTCCGACATGCAGTCGAGCAGGCACAGGCAGACCGGGCGCCCGGCCTGGACGGCGTTAAGATCGATCTACTCAAAGCCGGCGGCCACTCACTTTGGATGGCCATGGCGGCCCGATTCAGCCGCTACATGGCACAATGTCAAATCCCCAAACAGTGGAAGACGGCCAAGACAGTACTGCTGTTCAAGAAGGCGACCGCGAGCTGCTCAGTAACTACCGGCCAATCACATTGCTGTCGGCCGTGTATAAGATCTTCACCAAGGTGCTGCTCAACCGGTTGGCCAAGCAGCTAGACGAACAACAGCCCGTCGAGCAGGCCGGATTTAGATCTGGCTTTAGCACCATGGACCATGTGCAGGTACTGAACCAGCTGCTCGAGCGGGCCAGGGAGTATAAGATGCCGCTGGTCCTGGCCTTCGTCGACCACGAGAAGGCCTTCGACTCGGTCGAGATTAACGCCGTGTTGCTCGCCCTCCAACAACAAGGCATCGGTGACGAGCATCTGGCCCTGCTGCAGGAGCTGACCAGCAACTGCGCCACCACTATCACCCTGTTCGACCGGCCGCTTAGCATCGAGGTCGGCCGCGGGGTCAAGCAGGGAGACACCATCTCGCCCAAGCTTTTCACCGCCTGCCTCGAGCAAATTTTCCGGCAGCTCAACTGGGACGAGGTCGGCATCAACATCAACGGCCGCTGGCTCAATCACCTGCGTTTTGCCGATGACATCGTGCTGATAGGCTGTTTGACGGTCGATGTACAGCAGCGGCTCGACCAGCTCAATCAGGCTGGTGCTCGGTTCGGCCTCAAAATCAATCTGGCCAAAACTAAGTGGATGCGCAACGTCCAGGCGGCCGCCACCACCCTTTATGTCGGCCAGCACCAGCTCCAGCAAGTAGATAGTTATATCTACTTGGGCCAGGAGCTGACCACCGACCACAAGATTGGCCGAGAACTGGCACGACGACGCCGAGCCGCCTGGGTCAGCTTTGGCTCAATTGCCGAGACGGCCACCAACAGAGCCATTGATCCGGACATCAGGGCCACCCTATTCAACAGCACCGTCCTGCCGGCCATGCTATACGGGGCCGAGACCTGGACAACAACGGTGGCCGACCGGCAAAAGCTGGCCGTGACTGAACGCGCAATCGAGCAACGCATGATTGGGGTTAAACAGATCGACCACGTCCGCAACGAGCAGCTGCGGGCCATGACCAGGGTGGCCGACGTGGTGGACCTGGCCAACAAGGCCAAGAAACGCTGGGCCGGGCACCTGATGCGGCAGACAGATGAAAGATGGACGCGAGAAGTCACCGTCTGGTTGCCGATCGACATCAAGCGTCCACGTGGACGTCCTGCAACACGATGGCGTGACTCGCTACGACAAGATCTGGGACAAAATTGGATGGGGCTCGCCCAGAACCGACAGATCTGGGCAGATCGTTGTGGTCTGCGCTGACCACCTTTGGCCGGCGAAGACAGACCTATTCTGGATTCTGGATTCTGGATGTGTGTGTACTATGTATACTATGTAAAAAAAAAAATTAATATATAAAATATTTATATGTATGTATAATATAAATGATGTATAAATATATTTACAGTATATACATGCAAATATTTTTTAAATATATACATGCATATGTATGTCTTTATATACAAAATAATTATACATAGTACACACAAACTTTTATTTTGGATGCGAATAATGGCGATTAATTGTTGCCCAGCACTAATATATATATATATATATACACTCACCGGCCACTTTATTAGGTACCCCATGCTAGTAACGGGTTGGACCCCCTTTTGCCTTCAGAACTGCCTCAATTCTTCGTGGCATAGATTCAACAAGGTGCTGGAAGCGTTCCTCAGGGAGTTTGGTCCATATTGACATGATGGCATCACACAGTTGCCGCAGATTTGTCGGCTGCACATCCATGATGCGAATCTCCCGTTCCACCACATCCCAAAGATGCTCTATTGGGTTGAGATCTGGTGACTGTGGAGGCCATTTTAGTACAGTGAACTCATTGTCATGTTCAAGAAACCAATTTGAAATGATTAGAGCTTTGTGACATGGTGGAAGTAGCCATAAGAGGATGGGTACATGGTGGCCATAAAGGGATGGACATGGTCAGAAACAATGCTCAGGTAGGCCGTGGCATTTAAACGATGCCCAATTGGCACTAAGGGGCCTAAAGTGTGCCAGGAAAACATCCCCCACACCATTACACCACCACCACCAGCCTGCACAGTGGTAACAAGGCATGATGGTTCCATGTTCTCATTCTGTTTACGCCAAATTCTGACTCTAACATCTGAATGTCTCAACAGAAATCGAGACTCATCAGACCAGGCAACATTTTTCCAGTCTTCAACTGTTCAATTTTGGTGAGCTCTTGCAAATTGTAGCCTCTTTTTCCTATTTGTAGTGGAGATGAGTGGTACCCGGTGGAGTCTTCTGCTGTTGTAGCCCATCCGCCTCAAGGTTGTGCGTGTTGTGGCTTCACAAATGCTTTGCTGCATACCTCGGTTGTAACGAGTGATTATTTCAGTCACTGTTGCCCTTCTATCAGCTCGAACCAGTCTGGCCATTCTCCTCTGACCTCTGGCATCAACAAGGCATTTCTGCCCACAGAACTGCCGCTCACTGGATGTTTTTTCTTTTTCGGACCATTCTCTGTAAACCCTAGAGATGGTTGTGCGTGAAAATCCCAGTAGATTAGCAGTTTCTGAAATACTCAGACCAGCCCTTCTGGCACCAACAATCATGCCACGTTCAAAGTCACTCAAATCACCTTTCTTCCCCATACTGATGCTCGGTTTGAACTGCAGGAGATTGTCTTGACCATGTCTACATGCCTAAATGCACTGAGTTGCCGCCATGTGATTGGCTGCTTAGAAATTAAGTGTTAACGAGCAGTTGGACAGGTGTACCTAATAAAGTGGCCGGTGAGTGTATATATATATATAAATATATATATATATATACTGTCGCCATAATTACAATACTATTTTGATCAAAACTATGGTTACCATAATAAAATGTTGTAAGAGTTGTGCTGAATGACATGGAGGAACAGTTCTGAATCATTTTGATAAAAAAAGAGGAAGTTCCACATATCAGGTCTGTGATCCCTTATAAAACACATTTTTTAAGAGATGAATTGGTATCAAAGTTTTCCTGAGCGCTGAAATTGAAAACACTCCAGCCCTTCTCACGTTCCATACCGCATTCTTACGCACTGAGTATTGCGCCTTGAAGTTCTTACAAAGGTCCTTGTGTGAAACTTCCCACATGTGCGAGTGAAATCGATCGTTTGATCTGCTGCACGTTATGAGCCCTGGGATCGCTCTAGAATAGATGACCATATAAATTTCTCGCGCACTGACGCAGGACATTATTGTTAAGAAATATTCCGTGTCATCTCCTTTGTATGAACACAGAGAAATGAAAACGATTCATCTCTTTTTGTATTAGAAATTCACAGAAGATTTAACAAAGGCTCAGATGGCCCACCTGTATAAGATTTATTCATATCCAAGTGTCTGTTTTAGAAATTGATTTTCTTTTTGCAGGTAAAAAATAGTCTTTTTCATAATTCCTCATAATAGTGTTTAGTAAAGCTAGATAAATGAGATTTTATTTTAATATTTTCTCTTTTCAAGTTTAATTTCAAGGTCAAGTCTATATCATTTTTATTAAGTTTTAGTTCTTAGTTTTAGTGATGAAAAGTAATAAAAACATTTTTTTTTTATGGTTTTAGTTAATGAAAATAACCCTGATTAGAGTGCATTTGCAAACATAAGCTTTAGATAAGTTTCATTATGGTGAGAAAATATGATTATTTGTCATAGGTCTCCAGCATGGTTTCACATTCACTTTTGACAATTCAGAGACAGCAAACCTCTGTATGTCACAGGCACCACTCCCTTCCTTTAAACCTCACCACACACACACACACAGCACTTCCCCATAACCACTGCCTTCGCTTTCCTGAGCAGAGCTGGAACACACACACACACACACGTTTGGACGGGCGCAGAGACATACCTGGTGCCAGTGCTAACGCTGTGACTGGAGCAGACGGAAGCGTTGGGAGGTGCTGGTGTGTGTAGCTTGTGGCACAGAAAAGGGATTTCATATTGAAGGAGGAGAAGCAGTGCGCACATGTTTGGTGAACTCCAGTAAAGGAACTTCAAGCGAGGGAGAGGAGATTTGCGTCGTGTTTTGACGGCTGGCATTACTCCATCATTTTAAGTGTTTACCTTCGGGCGGGTAGGTTAAGCACCTTTAATGTTGTTAGATTTTAGTGTGTTTGGCAGTGTGTGTTTTGTGTCTGTTGTTCTTTCAGCTAATTATGCATTAGCAATGACATATCGCACGTTTAGAAAACTGCAAATAGCCTTCACTTATTTTTGCTGCATAAATGTGAAACAGAGAATTCACCGTGTGTGAAATGGTGATGCTTTGCAGTCCATGAGTTTCTAAAACGACCTTGAACCCTGAGTAGAGAGAGGCTGCGATCTGAATGTGTCAGTTGCCCCTTGCACCACCAACACATCTTTCACTGTGATGAGATGAGACTCGCCTGGTCACTACCCATCAATCAAGGTGCCTAAAGAGACAAACACACACGAAAAACCTTCGCTGTCCTTGCTTTAGGAATGAGGGAGATCACTTATGTGATTTTTGATCTGACACCAAGTATATCAGGTCTAATATTTCTGATTTCAGTACCAATACCTTGATTCAATTCAGACATTGAACATTAGCCATTCTTACCAGGGCTTGACATTAACACCTGCCAAATGCGGGTGGATTTCAGCAGTGCCGTGTAACGTCTACTAGCTGTCTACTACTGTCTACTAGCCACTTTGCCGGGTTGAATAGTACTTTGAATAGGGTCATCTGAAATAATGAACTAAGTGCAATGTAGTGTTGTCAAATTGCGAATTGACCTACAAACCCATCTCTCCTTACTCACTCGTTTCATTTGCTCCGGATGAATATTGTTGGTGTTACAGGGCTTGAATTTCGCCGTGGGATTGGGCATATTGCACATAGTTTTACAGATTTTGTGCTCACACCCAAAGTGCGCACACATACCGAACTTTTGTACGGTAGTGTACGATGAATTACATAAATATCAGAATGTTTTCCATTCATTAACAACATTTTATAGAACATAATCAATCGTTGAAGTGAACTTATATAGTTTAAAGTTTTATCAAACAGCAAAAAAAATAACCTATTAGCCAAAAAAGAAATGTCACACTTGGTTGAATGCTTGGTTATTTGGTTATTTAATGAAATACTTCAATTCTACACTGCTTTCTCCATTTGAATACTGTATGCCCTGTGATTGAGCTAATGATATATTTCTTTCAACAACATTTTTTTTCTTCTTCTTTTAAACCATACAATTTCCATGCTAAATAAATAGTAAAATTATAAATACTAAGAAAAACATTCAACATCATTTTGATTCACCGTCAATACCGATATTTGATCTCTGATATTTTGATCTTTCTTTAGTACTTGTGCAGCCTGGCTGTGTCTGTTGCTCAGTTTTCACTGTCTACTTTCTTTATCGACTCAAAAGATGGCAGTTTGAGGGTCATGTATCAGACAGCTGAATGAAGTCTCAGCCTGCCGCAGTCCGCCCACTGTAAGAAGCCTGTCAGCCTTGGGGTGATCTGGTTTGAGACTTTGACAGCTGCTCGGCAGATCTCCGGCTCTAGATGGCGCTACTCTGTCCCTGCAGCACAGGAGGGAGCAGACAGGGAGGATAACAAGGCACGTCCTTCAAACTCTGTTTATTTAGACTCAACCTCAGTGGTCATTTCGTCTGGGGCCTGATAATGTCTGAGCATGTCGAAACTGCCCAGCCTGTTTGTTTGTCTTTGTGCTTGAGCAACAGAAAGGCTTTGTGTCGTTTTTTCACACATGCCTCAAGACACGTCGCAATGACACCAGTGGTAGAAAGATACCACTTCCTAAACAAGCTAAATTCAAAGCCTTGTCCTCCAAACCTTTATAATAGGTTAAAACGACATACTAAAAGCAATGCTGTTTTTGTATGAAGCTACATTTTTATTTGTGGTTTAATTTATAAGCGAGATTTAAATTTGTAACCGATTTCAACCTGTAACTTGTGAGTCTTTTTGTTTGATTCATTAGAAGAATCGTCTCATAAGAGTATTTTATTCTTGAATTGTTAGAAATGTAGGTTTTAACATGCAACCAGCGAACAAAATGCGATATAAAGATGTGTTGTCTGTTTATTGTCTTTGAAGTATTTCACAGGTTTGGGTGCAGGAAACATGGCGCTGTTGAATGCTTGATTCTCAGTGGCTGGCCGTTTTAAGGCAGCTTTTTTTTCACAAGGGAATAGATTATTAACGATAACTTATAAACCATTAAAAACAGACCTTCTGTGAGGTAAAATATTTTAAAATAATAATTTTTAACAGGTGAAAAACTACATTACCCATGATTCTGCAGAGAATTCTCAGCCAATCAGAGAATCGTGACTAGCAAATTGCACTCTTTAGTGTCTACTTACAAATTTGTAGATATATGCATATTTTGCAGTGAACATAAAAAAAAAACATAATTTACATTACATTTAGTCATTTAGCAGACGCTTTTATCCAAAGCGACTTACATCTGAGGACTAAAGCAAGCGAGTCATCGTGAAGAGGGAAGAACGACGCAAGAAGTGCTCAAAATACAAAGTTCAGGCATTGCTCAGAGTAGCAAAAGCCAGACAAGGGACGATTTAAAAGGGGAAGGAAAGATTTAAAAGAGAAGACTTTTTATTTTATTTTATTTTTTTATGTTAAGTACTCACGGAAGAGATGAGTTTTCAGTTGTCTTTTGAATGCTGTCAGGGATTCTGCATTACGGACGAGGGTGGGGAGATCATTCCACCAGCATGGAACCGTGAATGAGAATGTTCTGGAGAGTGATTTAGTGCCTCGCTGTGATGGCACCGTCGAAGAGCCGTCGCTCCTTGGCCGATCGTAGGCTTCTGGTAGGGACGTAGACTTGTAGTAGGGAGTGAAAGTAGGACGGAGCTGAGTCTGTGGTAGATCTGTAAGCAAGCGTCAAAGCTTTGAATTTGATGCAAGCAGCGAGTGGTAGCCAATGCAGGGAGATGAACAGCGGAGTGACGTGGGCCCTTTTGGGCTCGTTGAAGACAAGGCGGGCTGCAGCATTCTGGATCATTTGTAGAGGTTTAGTAACACATAATGGAAGTCCAGCCAGAAGAGCATTGCAGTAATCAAGCCTAGAAATAACCAGGGCCTGGACGAGAAGTTGTGTTGCATGCTCAGTTAGGAAAGGCCTGATCTTCCTGATGTTATACATTGCAAACCTGCATGATCGAGCTGTCTTTGTAATGTGGTCTGTGAAGGTCAGCTGGTCATCAAATATTACTCCAAGATTTCTGACTGACCTTGATGGGGTGATTGAGGATGACTCTTGCTGGATAGTGAAGTCGTGCTGTAGAGATGGATTGGCAGGGAGGACGAGAAGCTCAGTCTTTGCCAGGTTGAGCTGCAGGTGATGTACCTTCATCCATGCCGAGATGTCCGCCAGACAGCTTGAGATCCGTGCAGCTACTGTGGGATCATCTGGTTGAAATGAGAGGTGGAGCTGTGTGTCATCAGCATAGCAATGGTAAGAGAAACCATGTGCCTGTATGATGGATCCCAATGATGTGGTGTAGATGGAGAAGAGGAGTGGTCCAAGAACTGAACCCTGAGGAACCCCTGTGTTCAGTTGATGTGCTTTGGATACCTCGCCTCTCCATGTAACCCTGAAGGACCTACCTGTGAGATAGGACTCAAACCAGTGGAGGGAAGTTCCTTTGATGCCCAGTGATGAGAGGGTGGACAGAAGGATCTGATGATTCACAGTGTCGAAGGCAGCAGAAAGATCCAGCAGAATGAGAACTGAAGATTTGGAAGCAGCTTTTGCGATCCGCAGGGCTTCTGTGACCGACAGTAGTGCAGTCTCGGTTGAATGGCCTTTCTTGAAGCCAGATTGGTTGACATCCAGCTGGTTGGTCAGAGACAGGAAAGATGATACTTGGTTGAAAGCAACTCGTTCAAGTGTTTTCGCAATGAATGGTAGGAGAGAGACAGGTCTGTAATTCTCTAAAAGTGATGTGTCTAATGTTGTTTTTTGAAGCAGTGGAGTTACCCGAGCCTGCTTGAATGCTGTAGGGAACATGCCAGTGTGGAGGGATGAGTTGATGATGTGTGTGAGTGCTGGTAGAAGTGTGGGAGAGATGGCTTGTAGAAGGTGTGAGGGGATGGGGTCTAGAGGGCAGGTGGTAGGATGACTGGAGAGGAGAAGTTTAGATACTTCTTCCTCGGTTAGCAGAGAGAAGGTAAAGAGAAGGTTTCTGGTAGTGGGAGAGGATGGTTTGGGTTCCTGTGTGTGTGGAGTTGAGAACTGACTGCTGATAGAGGTTGTTTTGTTGGTGAAGAAGTTAGCAAAGTCATCAGCAGTTAAAGAGGAGGTGGGTGATGGTGGAGGTGGACAGAGTTGAATGTCTTGAAAAGTGTTCGTGTGTTAGAGGCGCTGTTGATCTTGCTGTGGAAATATGAAGATTTTGCAGCGTGAACATCAGCAGAAAAGGAAGAGAGCAGAGATTGATACATACTCAGGTCAGACGTGTCTTTTGATTTGCGCCATTTCCTCTCCATTGCCCTGAGTTTGGTCCGGTGTTCACGAAGAACCTCAGATAACCAGGGGTTAGAGGGAGTAGCTTGTGCTGGCCTGGAGGAGAGAGGGCAGATATTGTCTAAAGAAGAAGTTAAAGTGTAGCATAAAGTATCTGTTGCGGTATTCACATCTAGAGATGAGAATTGTGAGGGTGAGGGAAGTGAAGATGACACAGCAGAGGAAAGATGGGAAGGAGAAAGTGAGCGCAAGTTACGTCTGAAAGTAACTGGTAGGGGGGTTGGTGGAGCATGGGTAGTGAGCTGTAGATTGAAAGTAATGAGGAAATGATCTGAAACATGGAGAGGTTTCACCAAAATGTTGTCTGGGATGCAGTTGCGTGTGTAAACCAGGTCCAGTTGGTTGCCTGATTTGTGAGTACCTGTGGTGATGAGCCGTTTGAGATCGAATGAGGCTAGAAGAGAGATGAAGTCTGTTGCATACGCCTTTTCTAGATGAATGTTGAAATCACCAAAGACTACGAGTGGGGTGCCATCCTCAGGGAAAGAGGACAGCAGCACATCCAGCTCCTCAACAAAGCTTCCCAGTTGACCTGGGGGGCGATAAATAACTACAATATGGATCCTAATGGCAGTTGTAAGTGTAATTGCATGATATTCAAACGAGTTGTTATTGCATAGAGAAGAGAGAGTTGAGTATATCCAGTTGTTAGAAATGAGAAGACCAGTACCCCCACCCCTCCCAGACTGGCGAGGGGTGTGGGAGAAAGAGAAGTTGTTAGAGAGAGCAGCAGGGGTTGCTGAGTCTTCTGGACGGATCCAGGTCTCAGTCAAGCCCAATATATTAAGAGTAGAATGAGATGCAAAGGCTGGAATGAAGTCAGCTTTATTGACTGCTGACTGACAATTCCATAGACCCATACAAAGAGAGAGAGGTGTGTGTGTGGATGAGAGAATAGGACGCAGATTAGCAGTATTGCCCTGCCTTCTGTGCGTGATGAGTGCACGTTGTCGAGAGACAACGGGAATGTATTGTGTTACGACCCCTTGGCTCAAGGAGTAGCAACATGAATGGAGAGGCTATACAACATAATCAAATTTGCACCAATGTGTATTTAATCAAGAAAACAAACATAACTACATTAAAGTATAACATAAAATATAAAGATACAAAAACAACAACATCAAGCCTTGGACTGGAGAGGGTGAGAAAGTCAGCATGACAACCAAACAGCAAGACCAAGCTCCTAGCAGCCAACAGCTATTCTCCAGCTTCTTATGAGCAGCATGGTTAATCACCGTCAATTCTCCACACAGCAATTAACCTGAGGACACAAATAGTGTTACCCAGAGACACCTACTGGACAGAATAAAATACTACACCCCGTGATCCATCACAATTGAAAGCACATGTTGCGAAAGGGAAATACGATAGAAGTGGGAAAGGAAAAGGAGAAAAGAAGACGATACTTAAGTGCCTTGCCGGAGTCCTTGCTCGGTGTTGTCGCACAGGTAGAGTCGATGGTCTTTACCCGAGTCGGTCTTCACACGAGGAGGCTTCCGCGACAGCGCGCGCACTACATAGATATAATGCGTACTAACGCCTGAGTGAGGACAGCTGTTTCTGCCCAGCAATTAACACAGCAAACGCAAATTACCCGAATAATGGGAGAAATCGAAACTAGCTGTTGGACAGCCCTCACTTAAGTGCTATAAAATTTACACTGCAATACTATTCAGAGCGGCTGTTATATAAAGTGGGAACGCGTCTAATTAAAATACAAATTTGTGAGAAGGCAAAAAAAGAAAATAACCAGAAAATCGAAAACAACCTTACCTTGTGGTAGATACTACACTGAAACAACAGGAGAACTGGATATTCAGAAAAACGACTTGCGCGCTCTTGTCTTGTTCACGGCCTGACCGCTTGTCCTGGCCTTGTTCTGGATCACTGCGAGTTTATATCTGTTTTACAGTTGCTGTTTCTCCCCAGCAATTAACACAGCAAACGCAAATTACCCGAATAATGGGAGAAATCGAAACTAGCTGTTGGACAGCGCTCACTTAGGTGCTATAAAATTTACACTGCAATACTATTCAGAGCAGCTGTTATATAAAGTGGGAACGCGTCTAATTAAAATACAAATTTGTGAGAAGGCAAAAAAAGAAAATAACCAGAAAATCGAAAACAACCTTACCTTGTGGTAGATACTACACTGAAACAACAGGAGAACTGGATATTCAGAAAAACGACTTGCGCGCTCTTGTCTTGTTCACGGCCTGACCGCTTGTCCTGTAATCAACATCTTTAAATCAATAGTTTTATATTTCTTATAGTTTATTAGCCTATTTCTTTATTTTGTCATTCACAGTGCTTCATGGAATTATACAGTTCTTTCACTCGTTAAAGCTGTCTTGTACTTTCGTCTTTTTGTCATATTTTCAAACACTTTTTTTGGGCTTTGAATCAACTTTCGTAACTTTTTCGCAACTTGTCCAAACTTGTTTGTCAATAATCAATTGGTTAGCATCTGTGTAGCAGACTCTGAAAGAGCCACAAAATAGAGTATGTGGAGTGTTAGGCCTTACATCATCACATGCCACATTTGTTGTATTATTCACTACTGGAAGGCATAGAGAGGTAAATGGGACTGTGCAATTCCGTCCAGTGAAGCAGCTTCCAAGCGTGGTGACAAAGTGGAAGAGCAAAGCCCGTAAAAAGCACCTGACCACAACTGACCCTGCAAAAACGAACTGCGGGGAAGCTATTTGCTCTTCTAGTCAGGATGCAGAAGTGGTTGTTTTGCATTGGATGGAGGGAATGCAACTGTGCAACACTTAATCCATCTCAAAGGCCCATGACGGGAACCGTGATGGAGGGTCACACGTGGACAGGATCCCTCAGATTAGAGATTAGGCCTGTAAGAGAAGCCAAAAGCATGTTTAAGCTCCACTACGGCGTATGGGGGGAGGGGACTGCAAATATAGTTCAACATCCCCCAACCAAACACGCACTTTCAGATGTCCTTATATGGATAGTGCTATTCAAATTTGTCTGCAAACTTTACAAACTAAACAGGAAACGGTTATCTGTCGATCAGGACGGACTTAAAAATTACTCCATTTAAGTTGTAGATTAATATTGGGTCAGTTTAAATGCTGTTTACAGACATTAGATGTGGGAGAACGAACAGTATTTGCTAATAAACAGCTAGCTATGCAATTAACTGGAGTTTTACTAGTCCACCGCTGTTACTCAGACAGGAAGATCACTTGTTTTTCTATTTGATCAGGTTTAAGAAGGGTGCAAGGAGCACTTAACTCAAAGAGGCTTAAATTACAGCTGGACCTAAAGGCAAACATGCTCCTATAATGTGTGTGTCTGCGGCTCTGCGCCTAGTGCTCAAGCGGCTGTCGGGTGGATGGCCAATGCCGTATAATTATGTGTACATGAAGTGAGGGTGAGTTGTATTACAAAACTCATGTTAAGTGCCTTGGGATGGTCATTGAAATCATTCCGAATCTGTACTATTTGGTAATTGTTGTTATTGTTTTGTAGCTGTATAGATTACAGAGTGGTTGTTACCTGAAAACACTAGTCTGTAGATTTCTGATTTCACGTCTAAAAAGGATTTAAAGGGATTGTTCGCTCAAAAAATGAGGGGAAAAAAGTCACAATTTACCCACGCGAGATCCCAAACCTATGTGACTTTCTTTTTTCTGTGGAAAACAAAAGGAGTAATGTTGAAGAGTGTCTTAGTTGCTCTTTTTAATGTTTATGGGGATACAATTAATGGGGATCTGGGCTGTCAAGCATCAAAATGGCAAAAAAAAAGCACTACAAATGTATTTTTGCCAAAAAAAATGCATATGTAAGTTGTAATGTGGCTTCAAAAGACATATAGATGATCATATAGATATCTTTTGTTAATGTTTTGGGTGCCCATATTCCCATTCACTTTCATTATATGTAAAATATTACATTACATTACATTACATTACATTACATTATATTATAATGTTGTTGTTGTTATTATTATTATTATTATAAAAAAAGTAATATGGGTTTGGAATGAAATGGGGGTGATAAATAAATACAAAAGTACTATATCCCTTTAAGAAGGATCGGAGAGTAACCATTGAGAAGGAAAGAAATGAATTCATTATCCATAGTGTAGATAACATGTAATTTCACACCAAAATCCATTGCAGAATAACACTGGGGATTTGTGTCACTGCAGACAGATTTCAACAATGAGGTTTTTCCAGACAGACACAACTGAAATCATAGATTAAGCCATTCCGTGACCTCAGCCAGTAAGTTAATTCACACTTTTACTGTAGATTCACAAGGTTTTGCTTCTTAGGAATCAGCGGTGAGCTAACAGGAAAAAATCAGCTCTTTTCAAATGTCTTTTCCACATTCATGTGAATTTGTTCCTTGAATTAAAGATGAGAATGAAGTCAGACCTGGAATAGCACATTGGCTCTGCCCTCTGTCTTTCGAGTTCACAGGAAACTCAGCTGTCTGTCAGCCCAGACTGCAGGCCCAAAATAGAAAATAGCAATGAAAGAATAAACGACAGCTGGTAAAGAAAAGGCATGAAAAAAAATGAGTGGTGCATTGAGACTCCACAACAAATATATAGAATAAAATAATAAAATAAAATAAAACAATTAATTATAACAAGTTTATTTATACCTGTTAGTTAAAATCTGATCGATGTTGCATCATAGCGCCAGTAGGTGGTGGTTAGTGACTGTCTTTAAGTGAGTCATTGAATCAATACCATTAAACCGATTCCTTCAATACTGTACGCATGAGTGAGTCATTGAATTATTCATTCAACTGATTCGTTCAAAACGATGATTTATCAACTTCTGTTGAGTGTTTTACAGTGGTTCTGCTATGTCTTTATTTGGAACTATTTTCATTGGCGTAACAAAAACAAACAAAGACACTGACTATATTGCGTCTAAAATGTAATTTACTCTGTATTAACTTCTGCCGCCTCTTTGTTACTCCAATAACCTCTCGTGAAACATCCCAAGCTGTCATTATTAGTTCTAACCTGGCATTTTTAAATTACTAACTGAGACGGTGACACGTTTGAACGGCAGATCCTGAATCCGTGGCGAGAGAAAGTAGATCCATACACAAAGGGATAATCTTAGTTTTTTCCTTACTTGTTTACATAGCATATACTATCATGCAAAAGTTTGGGGGTCTGTAAGATCTTTTAATATTTTTGAAAGAGGACACATTAAACTTATTTGATAAAATATACAGTAGAAATTAATTGGTAATATTGTGAAATATTACATTTATACATTCATTTAAATTACTTTTATCTATTTCTATAATCTATTTTTATTTACATTGAAAAGTAACTTATTCCTGTGAATTTTCAGCATCATTACTCCAGTCTTCAGTGACACATGATCCTTCAGAAATCATTCTGATATGCTGATTTGGTACTCAGGAAACTTTTTTATTATTATTATTGAAGTTGAAAGCCGTTGCTGCTTAATATTTGTGGCCCTTGTTTTAGTTTAAAGATAATGTTGTTGTTTTTTTGTTGTTTTTTGTATTTTCATTGTTTGTATTTTCTTTAGCAACTTGCTGCTTCATTATTATTCATAGCCTATTGTCGTTTAGACCACAAATGCGATTTCATATATACTGTAGCTGCAAATAGCTGAATACTCCTCAAATATATTCTAGAAATGTGTTTTCCATGGTCATTGTGGAGTTTTAGCAGCAGTTCCGTGCAATGGAGTAACAGATAAGTAGACCTAGAACCAAATTAATAAATTTGTCACGCTGTTTTCCTTGAAGTTTCAATCTGACAAGCAGGAAAGATTTTATTGCTCCCCAAGCCTTTTAGCATTAAAAGATTTGAGGACCTTAGTAATGAACTCTGTCAGGTGGCTCTAAAAGTCACAGTGACCTCCCGCTTCGTATAAGCTACAGAATAGTATAATGGGCTTTTGCCTGACTGACTTCAACTGCATTAATTTGTACATACAAAGTAGTAATTTATCATTTTAGTGATGTTTCGGTATTTCTGCATGTCTGTCTCATTTGGAGACTGTATTTTAGGAGTGAGTCACGCGCTATTGAACGCATGACTCCTCTGACTCATTAGATGTCCTGTCCTCACAGATGCTTTTATTTATTCCATGTTTGCCGAGACATTACCAAACTGGTCCGTGTGATCCGAAAGGACATACTAGATCAGTATTTCAGCTTCCTGCTGTGATTTTCCCCTAATTGCTGCTTTGCACTTCAGAGCTGAAGATCTTTGACAAAGAGCACATGTACATCTTGAGGCTACCATAGAAGAACAGATGTTGATTCTGCTGTCTGGACCCCCTTTGGTCCAATTTCAACCTGTTTTAGTCTTCCTTCAGGGAATCTTAGTTCAGGAAGAGAGCAAGGAACAGGAAATAAGAGGGGCTCTCACTAAGGAACAGCTTTGAGCTTTTACTCTAATTAGAGAACATCACTTCTCAACCGTTAGACACCAAA
Source organism: Rhinichthys klamathensis goyatoka (assembly GCF_029890125.1). NCBI lineage: Eukaryota > Metazoa > Chordata > Actinopteri > Cypriniformes > Leuciscidae > Rhinichthys > Rhinichthys klamathensis. Next base: position 2,207,425 of record NW_026606624.1, read on the forward strand.
CTCCAAGATGTCACCACCTGGAAGCTATTCGTGTTGGCTTTTTCGACGAGACTCCTAAAACCACGCAAGTCCACATTGAGAGGTTATTTTCTCCGACCCCACGGACAGTCCAAACTGCACACTTTGCACACTCGGGTGAGTGATAGCATCTGGGCTTTGCCTGAGCGACGCCCATTGTTTAGGTAATGATGTCAGAAAGGAAATGCGTGAGCCAGGCCGCCCTCCTTATGTAAGTAGACGGGAGGAGGCAAAAGAGGGAAAAGATTATAGAGATGTTTTTCAAACTGTTAGCTATAAATACGGCTGTGTGTGTGTGTTTTTAGACCTCTTTTACTAGACAACAGAGCCTTGTCTGTGAAAAAGGCGTCAGCTGGACAACGTTTTGACATTTTGGTATACTTTAGAAAGTTTTTAGGTGTTTGTTCCTCAATGAGGCTTTTTACACTTGAAAGGAGAGTTCACCCAAAAAAATGAAAGTTCATTTATGAAATGAACTTCATGTCGTTCCAAACAATGAACGTCAATGGGGTCCAATGTTGTTTTGGACACCATTGACTTTCATTATATGGACAAAAACAGTTATTTTGTGTTCCACAGAAGAAAAGAAAATCATACCAGTTTGAAACGACATGAGGGAGAGCCTCATATTTATTTATTTTTAAATCTATCTCTCTAATGCATCAGAAATCCACACAGCTGCTCAAAAATTATACGGTTGTAAGTTTGAGAAGGATTCATCATGGGTGTGTAAACTGGCTGTTGACGGAGCGGCTTTTTGGCTGCACTTCTCCAGTCCAGTCTGAAGCGTGTATGCAACACGTTATGAGCTCATATTACTGCAGCCGTTGAAACCTGAGAACGAGCGGAACTTCCTCCGTCCAATCCATCCAGTTTTAGTCCATCCTGCGATCGTGCTATTTATAGACTCACATCCTTTTGTCATTCCAGAGGGGCTTCCCAATCCCTTCATGGCTTTCCAGCCTGTGTTCTTTTGGCTCTGTTGCTCCAGACTCGGCGGGCCGGACCCGTTCCCTCCTCTTTGGGTCGGGCTGGTCGTTTATATTCCCGCCATCACGTAATTAGTTTTCCGGACTGTGGAATTCCCTCCCCTTCCCTGCACACCCCTCAGAGCACCCCTTCCACAAAGTCAGAGGAAAAAAGGAGAGAAGGAAAGAGCGCGCACAACGGAGAGGGTGAGGATTTAGAGGTCTTTAGTCAGACTGAGAGCGTCCCTCTTTTTCCTATGAGACGGCTTTGCCTGGTGAGGAGATGGGCAGCCACAGGCCAAAGGGATGTTGATGTTTGTAGGGATCAGAAATCGACATGTGGTGTTTGCACTGCGCTTCAGACAGAAGCCAGTCTCTGCTGGAACTGGGGAGCTGGTAAGATTTCAATGTGTGTGTGTGCGTGTTTCAGAACACATATAGAAGTACATTTGAGAATTGTGTTTTAAGTGTGTCTCTACTTTGTTTGTTTACATTGGGACAGGGTGTATCATTGTATCAGGGTGTGATTTAAAGTAGATATCAGATGTTTTATGTGACATTCAGGTCAGTGGTTCTTTGTTTCTTTTACCTGCTTTGAATTATGGGGGATCTTCCTCTATTGCGCAAACCTCTCCATTGTTGCTCTCAGCGCACTACTGCTTCTAGTTGTGTGGTTGAGTGATGTAGTTGATCTTGCACCGGATAGACACATTTATATCTTAGCCTGAAAATTGTTTTAATGTCATTGTAGATTTTTCCTTTTCATGATGACCTCTATCCATCGCTGATTGTAAATGCTGATTGTGTTAGTCAAAATGTTACAACAAGAATATCTTTTTCCAGTGAGGTCTCTACTTCAGCCATTCTGTATGTTTTTTTGCTAATGAATGAAGTATTTGTGTGAGTATGAGTTTTTTGGCTTTATACTTGGCTCAGTCATGGAAAGCTGGCAGTAGCTAACAAATGATCTTATTAATAATAACAAATAGAGATATGTGTATTTATATTAGTAGATCAGCCCCATTGAAATTCATTTAATACCAGAATAAGCTTGGTTATATTAGTAAAGCAAGCTTTATTTGAACAATAAGTGCTTTATGCAAGATGCCGGAGCATTTCCATAGTCATCAACAGGGCTGCATTCATGCGACGTGCCACGCTTGTGAATGGAGCCTGATTGGTCCTCTAATGCTCTCAAACTTGGATTTAGTGTGAATTTGTGTGTAACCTCTGTTAACAGCACAACATAATGTTTTTGCAAGCTTGGGAAAAAATACTAAGCAAAAAGAGTTTAGTTTATAAAAGCATTTATTGTTTTTAACTGTTTAATCTTCAATAGCATAGAGGAAAAACTCTATGTCAGGTGTAAGGGTGGCAATAAAGAGCTTGAAGATTCAGAACATGAAAAAGACTCCAAAAGCAGCACCCAAGAGTTCAAATGACACATAGTTTAGGTAAGTGAAATGTAAATGAGCTGTTATTTTACCTTGTTAGACTCAGCATCTGCACTTCAGCTTCACAGCAAATTAGATGAAGTACAAGGTTTAAGTTACATAAACTCAGCAGAAATGGCTGTCAAAAAATTGCCTTATTGCGGACTCTTATGATTGTTGGAGGGATGAAATGTAAAATGCATTTAATTGAAGATGATTGAAATCAGTAGTGATTAGTTCCTCTTTGTATCGGCATGTTGTAAGTCAATAGTTTCTTGGCTTTGAGTTTCAAACTAGTAATATAGCATTTTAATATAGAGGTCTTCTTTTGATAGCCTCATTTAGGTGAACTCCAAAGGGGAAAGCAAGAGACGGTGCGTTTCATCTTCTGTCAGATCTTAACACCTCACCATCTTGTTAGCACTTGCGTTCTCTTACCCTTGTCAGAACCTCCCACATCTCTCTGAGCTGGACGTGACTGGAGCCCAAACTAGTCCAATAGAGGCGCCTCCTCTTGCTGCCTAATGAGACCCTCTGGAGAATAAAGAACTTCGCCAGCTGTCTCGAGTTATAGATTTGAGTATGACACAGCCTCAGTTGTCTCCACACTTCGCTTGGTTTGCTTAAATCAGCCATCTATATACTGTGTAAACTACATTTGAGTGTAATAAAATACAGATGTTTTGTTAAAGGGATAGTTTAGTTTTAAGATAATTTACTCACCCTCATGTTGTTTAAAACTGACAATACATTTTTGTAATGTATTGTTAGTTGAGCTATCCATTTAAAGTTGGCTAGATTCTGAAATGCTCATTGTTGCCCCTAGTGGTCTGCTTGTTTCATTACAAGAATGAAAGTTAAATTTTGATAGACTTAAGCTAATCTGTGTTTGTTTTAACAATGAACCTATTTCTAATTAGTGTTTTGAACAGCAGCGTATAGATTTAAGAGCGCAGCCCTCGGCTCAATTAAATCAGGCTTTTTTTCCTCATTAAATTCAATTTGCTGCTGTGTTCACTGTCTTATAAAATAACATGAGGCAGAAAATTAAAATGAGAGCTAGATTGTCAGTCATTCAGTTTCATCCCTCCTTGTAGTTTAAACTTAGTGACTCGACCTTGAACCTTTAGCCTATTGTATGTTTAGTTTTTTTTTTTTTGCTCTTAAGATGAATTGATGTCCTCCATTTCAGAAAGTTGTTCATTTTGCCCCACACCATCACTGTGATGATCTCAAAACACTTCCAAGTATTTATTTTCTGATCTATTCTCAGACCTGTCATCTGGCATCCTCGAAGGGTTTTATATTGCTTGTGTTCACAATAATTGCAACTTTTTCAGACATCGTCATCTATCACAGTTTAGGGGGAGTCAGACTTTGAAAATGCCCTGGTTCTCCTCAGAGAGATGAGAAGGCAACCAAACAAAATGAAAATTGTATTTGCTGCCACCCTTCAAGGGACCCGCTGAGAGCTCTTTCAGGAGACATCAGGCGGCAGACACTGAAAGTCATTCGAGCCGGCTGGCCTCAGTGCAAAGATGTGGGGAAATTAGCTGCCAAATTCATCATCTAAATTACCTTGCAGTGTGTTTTCATATAATGTACAATCACGTGTAACAAGATGTCTTCATCTTCCTTTATTACCAAACACTGTGGGCAGGGCGGTAGTATTTAAGTGTGCATGTAGGAATACGGGAAACAAGGCCATTGTATTAACCTTTATATCTATATATAACCTCTGACTTTACCCATCTTACCCCCTCATTAGCTGTGTCCTTCAGAGCGGCAGGTGGGCTTTATGTGTGTTCACTGACTCTGGGTGATGTCTGGAGGTCATGTCATTGGCTCTCAGAGACACCCCAATGTGCTCTGCATGATAATACAGGCAGTACTAGGGTTGAGAATTGAGAACTTTGTGCTACTTAATCTACAGCATGGAAAAGACAACACTATCAGGGTTGTCTTATTCCTGAAATTAATAACTGGTTGGTGTATGGTTCTTTTTTATTCAATCTGAAACATATAGTGTGTTCTAATTCATGAACAAATGACTCTGAGTGAGTTCTTTTCAGTGAATCAAACACATAAAGCTTCAAACTGACTGTGAGACTTAAATAAGTGTTTATTTGATGTGTATCTATGCACATTGTGATTTTTAATCCGTAGTCTTTTTTTAATAGTTTATATAGTGTTGCTTTTTTAACATATATATGTAAGGCCAATTATTGGATTGTATTTTTGCCACCTCAAAAAGGGCATTACAAATTGTTGTAAATGTATATTTTTTTAATTTATACAGTGTTATTTTAGTGTTCTTTACATATTATTATGATATTTTGAATTTTCTTTTTTTTCTAATGGTTTTATATTTTATTTCTGCTTATTTCAATTAACGGAAACCATTTTTAATATTTTAAGTTTTAATTAACAATAACAACAATAGAAAAATCTTAGAACTTGACAATGAAATTGTACTTCATTTTCCCCAAATATTTGTTCTTTTCTGTTAAGGATCTAAAACCAGTAAATATATATTACTGTGGCATGCTTTGTGCCGTATGGAGCGTATAAAGGAGACATCCATTTAGCCTTCTTGTTGTCCCTATGCATGCACTGTAATCGATTCTACAGCCATGACCTGTGACTCTGATGAACACGTTTATGTCTGGTTTTTGTGGCGACCTCCCCTTTGAATCTGTAGTTCAGAGCATTTTTTAGAGAAGCAGCAGGTGAATACAGACGTGTCAAAGGGTGTGAGAACAGTCTCTATATCTTCGACCTGACATCTCTCGGGCATATCCTCTGTATGTCATTTGACGATCACAGCACTAGCTCCAGGGGTTGTATAAGGGGTCTCATCGGCTCAATAGAGCTTGCCGCCTGAGGTTATTATTTGTTGAAGTCAAACTACACCAAGTTCTCGTATTGTCTTATCCAAGATTGGAAACGCCTGCAAACAGTATGCCCCGACTTCTATATACCCTCACCTTGGTCGCTTTCCCCTATACAAGATGAACAAATTCAATCAAATCTGACTGTGTCAGTGTTCTCATCTCTGTAATACTGAGTGCTGTACTGCACACTAATTCATTTAATTAAAAGAAGAGCACTTAATCTAGAAAGTTAATCTACTGGCACTTAGCTGTTGCAAGAAAGTACAAGGAGTCTGTTGATGAGAAGCAGTATTCGTGCAAAACAAACATGTACTGAAATAATTCAGATTTAGCTTTGAGATCTTTACCTCAAAGTATATACAGTAGTGACAGCTGGCCAAGTAGGATGTCTTCTTGGAACAATATTTCTATTAAAATTACAATTCTATCCAAGCATGCTATAAACATTCTGGCAGATACAGACAAGCTGATAATTATTGCCATATTATGGCTGATATTATAAATCTCTACTTTTTTGTTTATAATATAACATATGTATTACAAATTATAATATTCAGAATGAAAAATAATTTAAAAAATATTAAATACTATTTACAAATAAAAAACGTAACATAGGGATGCACAATGTATTAAAAGATATGGGTCACACTTTAGATTAGGGTCCAACTAACTGTTAACTAAGACCTCAATAAACTCATAATTACTGTATATTAATAGTTGGTAAGGCAACTGTTAAATTTAGGTATTGGGTAGGATTAAGGATGTAGAATAATGTCATGCAGAATAAGGCATTAATATGTGCTTTATAAGTACTAATGAACAGACAATATCCTATTATACTGTATGCATGCTAATAAGCAACTAGTTATTAGTGAGAATTGGGCACTAAATTAAAGTGTCCCCAGATATGTATATAGCTGATATCTATCAATATAATGTGTATTCCTATATTACTATTACCTGTCATCTCTATCACTGGTGTAACTGATATTTATAATCAAATAGCCCTCGTTATACTTTGACCGTTCCAAGCAATCACATTAGAGGTGGTGTGGTTGAAGTGTGTGATTGTTTACGAATGTGTCACAGTTCTCCTTTTACTCATTGCCTTGAGCAACAAAAGTTATTTGCCACAGAAGGTATTCCTCTGCTAAGGTTTTGACAGGTAGGAGTTATGCTGTTGATTCTCTGCTCTGCGTCCCGGAGTGTGTTGTTTGGTGTATAAGCATGATGTATGTGAACGCTGACACTATACTGCTTGAATGTTTTATCTTAGTATGCAGTACTAGAGAAATGTAGGCGCTAAAACACATGCTATAGAGGCTGTATGTTATAATAGTTTGAAACTCACAGATTACACCAAAGCACCAAGGAAAATACTAACCTAATCAATTTAAGAAAGACTTTTTCCTGAACGTCCAATATAAGTTTTTTTTGCAGGAAGTGTTTGTAATCATTGCTCTTTATTTATCTTGACAGAGGTACATCATACCACAACGTGTTGCTATAAACATAGTCGTTTGCTTTTATACCTCCACACTAGTTATAAAGTTCAGCTTTTGACCTCACGTGTAAGCTTGTGGGAGTGGATAATGGGATTTACAATGAACTTTGATTTGTGTCTGGAAAAATACAGTTGCATGTGTTGCGTCTACTGTTTAAAGCAGTTAGTGCTGGCCTGTAGAAAATTATATTTCTTCATAGTTATGAATCTGAATGTGCAGTCTGTATTGAATGTTATGCCATAACAGACCATGTACCGTGAAATAATGACAAGAAACATCTTTCCATTTCATGCAACAGAACAGTACAATTCACAAACAAATTACTCTGAGTCGGTTCTTTTTAGTAAATCAAAAACATACCACACAACCGGTGTAGTCTGATTCTCGAACAACTGACTCATTGAATCATAATGACAATTGAATCAAAATCCGAATCCCTGCTGGTATGCCTCATTCATTCGACAGTATGAACTGTTTATGCTCCTTTTTTGTCTGTTCTAACCCACAATACTTACGATTTCTTTCTTTTTCCCTGTACAGTGTGGAAGGTGAGGCTCCGGGGGGTGAGGCGGGCCCCTCTCTAGAGAACAGTGGGGGTTACTTACGAGGGCCGGTGAGCCGCAGTGCCATCATCAGTGGCGAGCACTTCGACGGCCCACCACTGTACGCTCACGAGGTACGGCAGCGCCCCCGGCGACCCAAACTCCAGCATTCCCAGTCGATCCTACGCAAGCAGGCAGAGGAGGAGGCCATCAAACGCTCCCGATCACTGTCTGAAAGCTATGAGCTCTCCACCGACCTCCAAGACAAACAGGTAGAGTTTTTCGAGATCTTTAACTGGAAGGCCACCAAGAAACCATAAATTCTCCACCAACTATTTGTATTCACATTGCTATGAGCCGTTTTGGTGCAGAGGGAGTGTGATTGAGGTTCAGTGGCTTCATATTATACTTGATGTACTTCCCCTCAAAGGACTGTGTAAATAAATCTACTTTATTGTAGTTGGTTGAACATAAATTCCTTGCTTGTGGTGACTGCATGTCTTTCATATGAAGTAATTTAATACACCCAAAGGCTGATATGAGATCAATGAGAGCCTTTTTGGATTTGGGAGATGAGAATCATTACTCAATGCATGCTGGGAGAGTGATTCATATTCAGAGTGGTACTATCCAGAGGCGTGCTGCCCACCGTCTCTGTGTGAGGTCCCACAGAGCTGAGAAATTTGATTAGTTCTGCCCATTCTTCAGGCTAAAAAGGTCTTGGGCTGGCTTTAGCATGGGAGTAGGTTATAACTGATTGCTTAGGTACCATGCTAAAGGCGTTCTTCAGTCCTCAATGCCTTTATAAGGGGATGAAATGGTGAGTTTTATCCATCCTACCTGGCAAAATACCCAAGCTTTATTAGTTAGTACTATGTGCGGCTTTTGTTTGTCTTTTTTATTTATGTGGCTTACCATTTGGGGCTTGAGGTTTGGTCAAGTCATGTTGTGTCATGGGAGGGAGGACAAAATGCTATTTAAGTCCCATCAACAACAAAATTCTGTAAGACTAAAGAAGGAGGGACATTTGTGCATGTGGGTTTGCTACTATCACTAAAAGTGGTGCATAATCTTTGTGTTTCCACAGGTGGAGATGCTGGAGCGCAAGTATGGAGGGCGTTTTATAACCCGACATGCTGCACGCACGATCCAGACTGCCTTCCGCCAATATCAAATGAATAAGAACTTTGAGCGCCTCAGGAGTTCTATGTCGGAGAACCGCATGTCCAGACGCATAGTTTTATCCAATATGAGAATGCAGTTTTCGTTTGAAGGACCTGAAAAAGTCCATAGTTCCTATTTTGAGGGGAAGCAAGTGTCTCTTACCGACGATGGTTCTAAACTAGGAGCCTTGGTGCAATCGGAGCGCGGGGAAATGGTCCCCGCCAACATAAAGTCGCCTGTGGTCCAGAGCGATTTCACGGATGCCATTACTGAGCTGGAGGACGTTTTCTCTCGACAAGTGAAGTCTTTGGCAGAGTCGATAGATGATGCTCTGAACTGTCGCAGCCTACATGGTGACGAGGGACAGCCAGAGTCAACCAGAGGTCATCCAGACATAGAGAAAGAGGTTACCTATCAGGTCAAGCCTTCCCACAGCAGTGACCACCGTAAGCGAGATGAGATGACAGCATCCTACAGTGATGTGACACTTTATATAGATGAGGAAGAGCTCTCCCCTCCTCTTCCTTTAACACAATCAGTTGAAAGACCCTCTAGCACAGAGTCAGATCTTCGTCTACGTTCATTGAACTCCTCGCAGGATTACTGGTCTCTAGCTCATAAAGATGAAAAGGGCGACACGGACACTAGCTGCCGCAGCACCCCGTCTCTGGAGTGTCAAGAGCAGAGATTGAGAATAGACCACCTACCCCTGCTAACTATCGAACCTCCCAGCGATAGCTCAGTTGAGCTGAGTGACCGCTCTGACCGAAGCTCCCTCAAAAGACAGAACGCTTACGATCGGAGCATCGCCAGCCAGCAGGGCAGCCCAAAACACATCCCCTCTCACGCGCTCCCACCACGGGGACCTGCTAGAGATGACGAGGCTCCTCGGCATCGGCCGCGGCAGCTGGAAAGCCACCTGGCAATCAATGGCACCGCCAACCGGCAGAGCAAATCAGAGTCTGACTTCTCTGACGGCGATAACGACAGCATCAACAGCACTTCCAATTCCAACGATACCATCAACTGCAGTTCAGAGTCCTCATCCAGGGATAGTCTTCGAGAGCAGACTCTCAGCAAGCAGACGTATCATAAGGAGACACGCAACAGTTGGGACTCCCCAGCGTTCAGCAATGATATAATCCGCAAGAGGCACTACCGCATTGGCCTGAACCTTTTCAACAAGTAGGTGAAGTATGAATGCATGCCTTTGGTTGTAGAAAGCTAGTTGGGAAAAGAGTATATGGGTGGAGTGGAGAGACGACAGTTTCCTCTCTTTGCGTAAAACATCCAAATCCACTCCATTTTTTGCTATAAGCAAACTTCGCATTCAGTTACTGTAAAGGCGCAGTCACATTAGCAAAACTTTGGCTAAATTTTGCAGACAATTAAGTCCATTGTTAATAGTGTGTAGAGAAACAGCATGAAGCTCAGCATACTAACAGGATCGCTTCCAAATCAAGAAGATTCATATTACTAAATGCATGAATTTGTGTGTTCAAAGTTCAACAGACTTGAATCCGATGTGAAATCAGTGTCAGGAACTTTTTACCTCACATGCCCCACACGCAAAATTCCCGATTGTGTGGATTCCTATTGAGCATACTGTATTTGTCCTGCATTGTGACCACACCTTAAAGGTGCAGTGTGTATTTTTTAGCGACATCTAGCGGTTCGGTTGCGAGGTGCACTAAGGGCTCAGCTCATTGCTCACCCCTCCCTTTCGAAGAAGCTACGGTGGCTAAAACGGGACAAAATATCGTCGTCTGAGACAGCAGAGAATAGGCAGAGTAAGCCAGTAGTGTGTAACATTGTCACTGTTTCTGTACCACAGTCCATTATAAACCACATCATGGATAAAGTTTACAAAGCCATAGTCAGATGAGGATCAAGGGTCTTAATATATAATATAATAATGGTAATCAGCTGATTGTCTCACAAACATAACCAGCACATTTTTCCCCACATAGCAAACCCATAATACAGCGAGGGAGAAGAACCACATGCAACTATATATATTTTTTCTAACAGGGTAGTAAAAGTTTAGCTGGCTAATATGAGCTGTTACTGTGGCTGAGCTGGTTAAAGCGTAAAGCCTTGTTTAAACTCGACGCGTCCGCATGAGCCCAAAGGTGCGCGCAGCAAAAATGACATGATTGTAACAGCGCGCGCGCCTCCGCATCCCCTAGACACACTACACACAATAGGCTTTTTTTCTCTGATTTTGAAAACTCTTTGCGATCGACTTAAAATGCTTCCAAGATCAACTTGTCGACCGCGATCGATGGGTTGGTGATTCCTGTAACATACTGTTTTACGGTCAATGACAAGAGTACTAATCAGCTGTCTCACGAACGTAACCAGCACATTTATCCCCACATAGCAAAGCCATAACACAGCGAGGGAGAATAACTTAGTTACATGAAACAATCCAACTACATATTTTACACCACTGACAAGGGAAAAGTCACTACTCACGGTGTTTATGGCTAGCTTTTAGCTTTCTGCTGCTTCACTTTCAAGGTAGAGATGAAACGCACTCTGTAGCGCTGTTTGTTCGCTGTCGGCTACGGTAGAAACATGACGTCACAATATGTCGACCTTCATAGAAGGGGGTGCCCGCGGTTATGTAGATATAAATGTCTCATTCTAAGGTAATAAAAACATTACGGTTTATTAAGTAAGTTCTTTATGCACCACTGAAACCATAGTTATGGATGTCATATTGCATTTCTGTTAATAGATACTCAAAATTTGTACACATTGCACCTTTAACTAATTTCCATACAGTTACAAGAGCGATACATTAGTATAAAGACATTTTGAACACCCTTCACATTTAAAGGTAAGGTAGGCCATTTCGGAGAGGCTAGCAATAGCAAGCTAGATGGCATGGTGTGAACGCAGCATAAGCTCATTGTTTTGGTTCAGGAGGAACTGTAACAAACTGCTGTTTGTTTGCGGCACTCGATTGACTGTCTACAACTGTGCATAGCATTACGGAGCGCGCTGATGATGTGTGATGTCTGCGCGAGCAGGGTGCGCAGAGGTATGGAAATACATGTTAACAGGCAGGTAGGATAACATTTTTTGGTTCTGAGACTTCCACAGAAGATATTTGTACTGTACATGTTTTAATATTTAGACCACTTCTATTATTGATTGCTTTCAGGATGTGAAAAGTTTCAACCAGTATAACAAAAAGTGTTTAAAAAAATGTCTACTCTATCATTTAGAGATAATGATGCATTACCCAACATTTTATTGTACTATCATATTTTGTGTCATGCCCACACTCACGTTCACCTTTGCTTCTTTGTTATAATATTTCTGACACAGCTAAAAGTTTGTTAGCACATTACGTTATATGAATTGTTGCTGACATTCAATTCTATTATACTTTACACGTTTTGTAAACCTTAAACGGTACAATTATGCATTTGACAGATGTCTTTATCCAAAGCAATTTACATTCAAGGGATCACACCTATGATTTTTGACCACCATGCTCTACTATTTTAACTACAGGAACGCACCTCACTACCGGCAAAAATTATGCTCCTCATTCCCATACCGCTTACATAATTTTGGTTTGGAGGGTCATGTTTCAGTTGTATTGAGTAATGATTTTCATTAGCACCAGTCGGAGCTGTGTTAATAGCTGTTTTTTTTAATTATCATCTAAACCAAGCACACAATGCACAGTAGTCATTTTCCAGACAGTCATTATAATTTTGGCGCGTTTATTTATTCAGTACGTGTCTGTGCATGCATGTGGTGCTGTCTGTTTGATTGCCACTCAGTGTTCTAAATTTGATTAGCGATCAAGCAATTAGAACCATGATGAGAGCATTGCTGATCAAGGAAAGCACACTGTCCTCACAACCACAGTTTACCATCTTACTCTGTGTACTTAAAACAAACGAATGTAATTCTTTTTTTAAGCTTCTTAAAAAAGTGTAGGGGTTGATCATTTATTTTGCAATCATGAGGTATTTCAAATCAGATTTCATTTTTTATTGAACAGATTAAGGTCTTTGATTTAAACTGCTGGGCTGTGCATGTTTATATGCCTGTATGTGTGTGTGTTTGTTCATTTAAAGCTTTGCTTTAAAGGGGCCTCTAATCTTAGATGATGGTGGATTTGCCTGTCTTTGCACTGGGCCATTACTTTCCTTTTAATCTTGTGTGGTAATGGTTCAGTCACAAGAACGTACTTGATCTAAGAGCTGCTTAGTCACACATTGGGACCAGTAAATGCACTGTTCAAACTCTTGATCTTCTTTTATTGTCTCTAGGAAACCTGAAAAAGGCATCCAATACCTGATTGAGCGAGGATTTGTCCCAGACACACCTGTGGGAGTTGCCCATTTCCTGTTACAGAGAAAAGGGCTGAGTCGACAGATGATTGGCGAGTTCCTGGGCAACAGGCAGAAACAGTTCAACAGAGATGTTCTTGAGTAGGTTCGGAAAATTTTACTGGGTTAATTGGGTGTATTGTATTAAAAAAATAATCATCCAAAGTGAGATATACTACAAAGCCAAGTTATTTCAAATATAATACGCAGCCATTTCCACGTGCGACCTCTGTTGGGATTAAAATGTAAGAGATGGATGAAATATGGACTCTAACTCTGCTTTATACTGTATATATTGACTGAGGTGTCTGGGTTCGTACTTTTCAGACACCATGTGCCTGAGAATGAATCAACTCATTTTCACTCTTAAGTTAACTCATCCTCCCTTTTCAGTCTGAAAGTAACTGTCAAGATAATAGGGACAGATAAAGCCATGCAGTCTGTGTTCAGCTCCGTCTGACAGCACTTTTTTTTAAAAGGCACTTCCTTAAAATCAGTAAATCTAGACATGCCAGATTAAATGGACGCTGAGTATCCCTGGAGCAAAATGTCCCTCAGTTTGCTTTGTATGCCCCACGATTGTGATTTAGAGACTGATAGAACTTGCTTTTATCTGAAAGACTAAATTTGACTAAAAGCAATGACCACTCTCAGTTTAAACTATCTTCATGTTTGCTGTGATAAAATGCATGGAATAGAATGTAATTTTGTCTAGAAGATTTCCAAACCATTATTGAATACACCATCACGAATATACTGTAGTGTAGGAAAGAAGGCGGCAGTTCTTTGAATACTCTGTTCATTATCTTTTTTCCAGCTGTGTGGTAGATGAGATGGATTTCTCTGGAATGGAGCTGGATGAAGCCTTGAGAAAATTCCAGGCACATATCCGGGTGCAGGGAGAGGCACAGAAGGTCGAGCGACTCATTGAAGCCTTCAGGTGAAAAACAATTCAATTGATTCTTTAATGTGTTACCAAAAAAAAGCATAATTAAAGGGATAGTTCACCCAAAAATAAAATCACTCATGTCATTCTAAAATGGTATAATTAGATCCGTCTGATTTGTGAATGACTCATTCAGACCTGTTTTGTGAACTGGCTCAAATGATTTATTAAAAAGATTTATGATCAAAATAATATTTTGTAATGAATCCCAAAGAGATAGTGTGGAAATCAAGATTTTCATTGGATAATGACGCAAATGTCGGTCTGCTCCTCTACAAAACTACAATATTGCTTCAGAAGATGTGGAATATAGCTCATGAGTCATATGAACTACTTTTATAATACTTAAATGAGGCTTGTTTGACATTTTTTGAGCTTGACAACCTCAGCGTTAATGTTCATTTTATTGAAAAGAGTGGACAGGATATTCACCTAAAATGTGCCCATTGACATGTCATATGGATTTGGACTGACATTAAGTTGAATAAAGAATGAGAGAATTTAAATTTTTGTGTGAACTGTCCCTTTAAGAGAAGCTTGGTGATTACACAATGAAAATGGCTTTAAAGTTCAATTTTGTTTATATCCATTCCAGTAAGAAGTCTCTAGGATAGTTTGTTTTCTTGGCATTCATTAGATCGCACCAACACAAAAGCATAATACACTCCCTCAGCCCTCAGAGAACATTGTTCGATCGGATCTCAAGGACTGTCTGTCATTTGAGTGATCACACCAGCTTACAATGAGTGCGAAGATCACTCCGACGGTTGCCTTCACCACCCTCAGACCCAAAAAATATTGTTATAGCTAAACCCTTTCAGCCAGACATATTCTTTCCGAATGAACTGTTTAAAGTCCATTCAAGTGTTATCTAAGAGAACATAGCTCTTTACCACGGTGGCAGTTTTACCATTCTCTGGTCATGCTAGTGCATCCAGAACCAATTACTCACCGGAGCAACTATTGATTCTGTGGAAGTGGCGTCTCATATTAATGTTTCACTTTGTTCATTTGCTGTTGTTTTTTATTTCCATTCAGTCAGCGCTACTGCATCTGCAACCCGGGGGTGGTGCGTCAGTTTAGGAACCCAGATACCATCTTCATCCTGGCGTTTGCCATTATACTCCTCAACACGGACATGTACAGCCCAAACGTGAAGCCGGAGAGGAAGATGAAACTGGAGGACTTTGTAAAGAACCTTCGCGGTGAGATTCACATTACACGCATTACACTGCAAACAGAATCTATTTCATCCATATTTTCCCCTTTAAAGTCATTCAGAGGTGTTATACTACAGAAGAGAATACTTAAATGTGCTCAAATTAAGCTTGATACATGTGCTTTAAACTGATTAATGGTCTCATTGGGATAGCAATGACATCTTTCTGGTCACAACCTTGCATAATAATTGGAGCAAAGCAAACAGAGATTCACCTTTAACTTTAAGATATGTTAATATATTCACAATGTGCTTCAAATGTGCTTAACCTACCTTTCAAATTCTTTCCTAAAATTTCCGTAAATCATTGACGTGCCCTAATTATCCATGGGCTTTTGTTTGCGCTTCCTGTGCATAGGGGTGGATGATGGCGAGGACATCCCTCGAGAGATGTTGGTGGGCATCTATGAGCGAATCCGGAAACGAGAGCTTAAGACAAACGAAGACCACGTGTCCCAGGTGCAGAAGGTGGAGAAACTCATTGTTGGCAAGAAGCCGGTGAGTGTCATGGTCACTTTTGTCTTCCACACTTCTATCCAAAGTAACTTGCAGTGCCTTCATTGCAGGAGCAGTCCATCTCTATCCATCATGTTGTGAACTTACATTGACCCCAGTTCTAGAAATGACGCTTTATCGATTCCAGTCATGGTCTGCTGGTGTGAAATGATCCAAGGCCTTTGTGTGTTTGTATGCTTTCGCCACTCTATGCAGTGTAGATCTATAGGTTTAATCATTCTGTCAGTCACCTTTTTTTTGTCCTCAATAGGCACATGACATTGAGACTCTGAGAAGGTTCTTTATCTACAAGATGTTCTCCTTTATGACAGATCTAATATCTCAAGACCTTCACGGTATCTGACTGTGGTGTCTGTGCATGCATGTAAGTCATGTGGGAAGGGTTGCGTGATGCTCTGCAGTGATAAATGGGATTTGCTTTTCCACAGAGGCCTTCAGAGTTCTCTAAAGATGAAATCTACTGACAGTTCACCTGCTCTGAACTCAACCACCTTTTCTTGCAGTACAGCGAGTTACAACCATAGAAATTATTCAGAGGAGGAAACATGTTCAATGTGATGCATAATGAAAATGATAGACAAGTTTGGGGTTTTTTTTGGCTGAATGATTAATAATAAAATCGATTTTTGAATTAAATGTATTTTTTATCAATATATTGCATTATTTTATTATTATATTGCTTTTCGGGATTATTTGCTTAATATAGAGTGGAAAAGAACAGCATTTATTTGAAATAGAAATCTTATAAAAGTCTTTACTGTTACTTTTGATCAATTGAATGTGTCCTTGTCTTTGTTGATTTCTAATAAAAGCATGTAGATTGTTAGACCACTAGAGTTTACGCGTCTACCCTAACTAAAGTCTGTTAGCTTGATGGATGTACATCTGGAGAGTGGTATCTTAAGAAAAGTGTTCAGGTAGTTCAAGTGTTCAAAATAAGTACAATATACATCATCCCTCCAACAGAGTTGGTCTCTCCCAAGGATAAACTAACTGAAGCTGTTGCATCTTCATGCCTGTCACACAGTTGAATTTGGAAGCACTGTGGGTTTTCAGAGCTGAAATAATTAACATTTAAGCTGTAATGGAAATGGCACACATGACTTAGTTGCCAGGAAAGCCTTCTCCCTGGTGTATCTTCCACACATCTTTGGAGAGGACATTATGGAGATCTCCTGTGGAGCTCAGATAGAAGGCTGCTGTGCCTGAGACCCCTGCCTGCAGACACTGCATCTCGGGTGCTGTAATTAGGTTTCTCAAAATGGGCCGAGACTTCCTGTCACAGTTTCAAGAAGCAGCAGTTTGGCTCCTCATTAACCTCTCTTCTCACCCCATTCATACAGTACAGCTCACATCTGACAGGTAGACGGAGGGGGTCTTAATAACGAGAGAGAGAGACCACTCTCTGACCTTCAAGCCTCCCCTCAGTCTTCTCGCTATGATTCTTACTCATCCGTCTCATTTTTTCCTCTTTTCAGATTGGCTCTCTGCACCATGGCCTTGGATGTGTAAGTATAACGTTCACTTTTTTTTTATTCTATTGATGCCATTCAACAGTTTAAATCTGATAACTATAGTTACAAAAATGATGATTTTTTGAAATGATTTTTTTTTTAGTTTTTGGACTCTTTTTGAAGTATAAAGTAGTAGGTTGGAGGTTTGAAATAAATAAATATTATTTAATCAAATAAATGGTTTAATAAAATAAAAAATTATATTATGAAATTAAACCAAATAATTATTATATCTATTTTATGTTACTAACTTAAATGATTTATTCTATATACTGTATACTACCTGCTGTTTTTTTTCTAAAATAATAAGTGAAACAATAAGGATTATTCCACATTTCCAACTAGTATCCTTCATTATGGTCAGTTTTTCAAGTATAATGTAGTAGGTTGGAGGGTTGAAATAAATAAATAATATTTTAAAAATGTATTATTAAAGAAAATCAATGATTATACCTATTTTATGTTACTGCATACTAGTATATAGTGTATACTGTATGCCATCTACGATTTCTTAAAAAATATTTTCCACATTTAAAAATATTATGCTACATTGTTGTCCTAATTGTTTTTACCTAATTTAAAAAAATTTTGTATAATTTGACAGTCTGGTCAAATAACAAATCAGGAAAAACATGTTAAAAATGTTGGAACTGGTAATGGCAGGTCAGGTCGAGTGCATTGCATTTTGGGATACAGTTTTCTATGCAGTAAGCTCTATAGTATACTGCTTTTTTAGCCAGTGTCATCTGGTTATTATATACATACAGAAAATTTGCAGAGTACAGTATATAAGTACATACTATATACTGCAACAATACTTTATATTAATTATATTCTGAACATGTCCAGGATCTCATTTATGGACCAGGTTCGGGCTAAGCGATATTTGTTGCCCACATACAGGTGCTGTCCCTACCACATCGCAGGCTGGTATGTTACTGCAGGCTGTTCGAAGTGCCGGACCCTAACAAACCTCAGAAGTTGGGTCTCCACCAGAGAGAGATCTTCCTGTTCAATGACCTTTTGGTGGTAAGAAAGCACACACATCATAGCCCATGACACAAAACCAGGACACATAACAACAGGAAAAAATGAGACTGAACAGTCTTACTGTACATCATAGCATCTTTTGTTATGTTGTTATGTTCTTGTTGTTATGATGGTGTAATGGTCAGCAAGACATTTTTAGCCCAATTCTAGGTTAGTAAGCGTACATCATGACAGTCAGAAAGTGTTACTCAGCTTTTCCGGAGGCTCAAAGAGAAGAGAAGATAATTAGGAACAGATGGAGTCCTAATGTGACTGCTTTTGATTCAGGTCACTAAGATTTTCCAGAAGAAGAAGAATTCGGTGACGTACAGCTTCAGGCAGTCCTTCTCTCTTTATGGGATGCAGGTGCTTCTGTTTGAAAACCAGTGTAAGTACCCTCAGCGAAGGGTCAAAGCCCCTTTGACCCCATATTACCCTTTTCTGGACTATGTTTAACCTTTTTCATACAGTTTGATTGCACGCTTTCACTTTCGTGCTGGCGTGTCATGTAAAAACCAGGCTTTTCACTGCACAGGAAAACACGAAACAGGTGTTAAAGCTCACGAAATGCTTTTGATCGAAAACAAATTAATTCTCAAAGTATTGTGTATTAGGATGTATTCTCCCACAAAAAGATTAAAATATCTGTCATATGCGATTGCGAAATGTGAGAATATCGATTAGCCTGTCCCTCTGAAAAGGGCACGTCTGAGTGCTGTCATGATCCGCCAGTCTGTAAATATTCCCCTCCCGCTGCTGCTTTTCAGATTACCCCAATGGAGTGCGTCTCACTTCAGCTCTTCCAGGCGCAGACATTAAGGTTCTCATTAACTTCAACGCCCCCAACCCGCAAGACCGCAAGAAGTTCACAGATGACCTGCGGGAGTCCATCGCAGAGGTGCAGGAGATGGAGAAGTACAGAATAGAGTGTAAGCGGCTCTCATTCACTTTCATTATGTTGGAAAAGAGTGACCAGGATAGTCCACGAAAGAAAGTCATATGGGCCTTAAACAATGTGGTGCTTGTCTAATATTCGGTGCGTTGAAGTAAAATGACATGTGAAATAAATAACATGATCAGTGATGTTGATATGGTGTTTTTTTTCACAGCTGAACTGGAGAAGCAAAAAGGTGTGGTCCGTCCCAGCATTTCCCAGAGCTCCGGTCTAAAGAAAGACACAGGAAATGGCAACTTGAGTCGCACCAGTCTGGATGACAGCTACGCCATAGGTGAAGGCCTCAAGAGAAGTGCCCTCAGCAGCTCCTTACGTGACCTTTCAGATGCAGGTGAGTGTACAGACCCACATGACATGATGTGCTTCTGGCTTTATCTGTCACAACCTCTGATTATTTTGTGCAGTCTTGTCCAAACAATACTTCGCCTCTTGCCAAAGTAGAGCGCTGAATGCTTGCTTCTAAATTGGTGTTTGTCCACAACCATTAGTGTAGCCTCAATTATTTATTAATTAGAGCTGGGTGATATATCAAACCTTCACAGGATTTTATTGCCCATTTAAAATTAATAATTTGATTTGTTTAATGTATTCTTATTGGACCATTAGTTATTCTAAAGACTTTGTCATTTTGACTAGTTTCATGGTCCTTGTCTAGTGAAAATCAGTATTGGGAAAGCATGCTTTGATTATTTATTTTATTTTTTATTTTTACCAGTGTTGTTATTGTTAACTAAAACCAAAATGATTGAAAATTGTTTTCGGTAATTGAAGTAAAATATAAACATTAGATGAAAAACATAACCCTATATCACCCAGCCCTGTTATGAATGTCCTTCGCCATGGCTAATGACGCTAGAAGCATCCTGACAAATATTATCCTCCACATTCGTTTTTCCCACTCTATAATTGAACCTTCACACAATTTGCGAGCTGTGATATCTTCTCACTCTATTCAGCAGATGCTTTTGAGCCCTAAACATGGCAGTCACTACACAGGAAAAAAATGGATAGTGTGAAGTGTGACCTCACATGCCTTCTCTGTTAGAACAATCAGTTCACAGCGTAGTCACACTCCGTAAGTGTGAATTGAACTCGACCAAGCTGGTCGTTGAGTCTGACGACAGGAGACACTACACATGAGAAACAGAGATATCTGGAAAAGCTATGAATATCCCATTCCAGCAATCCTGTACAGCACTGAAAATGTGCGCAGTGTCTTGTACTGTATAATAATGTATTAAGAAGAATCTACGTGTATAGAAGTTGATAGCTCTGCTAACATTGTCATTCTGTCATTCAATACTTATTTCAGATTGACGATTGTTTCATACTGCTAGTCTGAGCTGCCACATTTGTATTTGACCATACATCAAAAACGATAATGATTTTTTTTTTACTGTTTTTGCTTCTTTTTTTTTTTCAGTTGCTTCTGTGATTTAGTGTAGGGATTAGGGCTTGCACGATATTGGAAAAAAACTGACGTTGCGATATTTAAAATAATAATTAGAACGAGTGGGGTGATTTTGTTGGAGATTGCAAAATAAAAAATTATTTAAAAAGCTGGAAAATGTTTTTTGGTGGAAAAAGCTGGAAAACTCCTGAAGAATTTTTTTTTTTTTTGTGGGAACTATTCTTTTTTTCACTTGGGTTTACTTGGTTTAAACAATATATATCTTTAAGTCTGCAGGGCACATTCCCACTGTTTTTTGACCAATTCAATATAAAATAATAATTATTGTGATTATTATTAAGTGATATATTAAACAAAATAAGAAATATATTGTAATACTAATATTTATATCTTAATTTTTTCATTTTCAAACATTAAACCATCAAGCTTTTATTCCATTCAATTGAATTCAATCCAGTTTGATTGTGGGCAGCTCGTGGTCGGGTGAAGCTCTGTATCATGTGGATGAGCATTGCCGCTCTGGAGCCGGTAGCGCGTATATTTACTTAATTACATTGCATTTCAATTTTAATTTGGTATATCGTGCAGCTCTAATAGGAATCTTCAGTTTGCTTGTAGTCATCAAAACCCAGTTTGCTTAAGACACTTGTTGAAGATGTAGCTGTACTGTGCTTCTTGATGTTAGGACCAGTATACCCTCATCCTCTGGCCCTTTAAAAGCTCCCGACCCACCTGGCTCTACCCTCCCTCCCTTTTCAGACTACGGCTGCTTGCTTCATGTCTCAATAGCGCCCCTGTGGGCAGGCAGGATATATTTACGCTTCTACATGCGCCTCTATAAATCTGACTGTTCGAGCGCGCTCTAATCTATCATATTGCATGTCTCGCTCAGGCAAGCGGGGGCGCCGCAGCAGTGCAGGATCTCTAGACAGCAATATGGAAGTAAGTACCGTGATATAGGATGCAAGAACCTACAACAGGCCACTATTCTGTGTGACAATGTTGCATTTTGAAACTGCAACTTTGCTTTGTTTATTTATTTATTTCTCTGGTCTGTTCCATCTTTTTCTTTTTGGTTGCTTCTTTGCTCAGTAGTTTCAACTATCTGTATGTGTGTGGTGTTGTTGTTTTTGGACTAAGTAGGCCACCCTGCATGCATGAGCTGCCTGTTCCTGTGGAGCTTATGTGGAATGACGGGCAATTCTGCCCCCGTGGCTCACATCACATATCATAACATCTCCACGGTCCAACTTAGTCAGCATGACTCAACTAATGCAAACATCCCATGTCACGTACAGTGGGCTGCGTTGCCTTTTTCCTTTGTAAAATGTTTTATTTGATTCCTGATGGCATGTTTCACTTGGCAGCTGCAAGTGAACAATAGTGTTCTGTTAGAGTACTTCAAAAAGTGCAAGTCTTCATTTCCTCACCGACCTCCAACCACTTGACCTCTTCCTCTCCAGCCCTAAAGCACCTCTTACCTTTTGGAATGCCTCGAAATCGTTTCCCATCTGTGTGCAGATAAGCATAATAAACACGAGGGAGTATAGCAAAGGATCGATGCTGTAACAGACTGGATTTGGATTCCCATCCATTTAGTCCGTATAGGTTATCACATGTGCCTGTTTGATTGACAGCCTATCCTAGAATGCAAGAATGCCCATATGCTCGCTTTAACATCACTAAATGCTGACTAACTCAATCTTGCCTGTTCCAGCTTTTGCATGTAATGCATGGCTTTCAGGGATCTGCTTCTTTTATAAATGCATTAACTGCTGATGGATGATCATGATGCATTGCTTGAGTGCTGGGTCCTTGTTTGACATAAAAGGAATGAATTTTGAGTACTTTTATCTTTTATGTGATACTATTTGGGGAATTAACTTTCTGGTCTGTATTACAGTACTGTTCAAAATGTTTGGGGTCGGTAAAACATTTTTTTAAGAATTTGAAAGAAACTTGTATGATGCATTAAAAGTGGCAGTAAAGACATTTACAATGTTACAATAGACTCCTATTTCAAATAAATGCTGTTCCTTCAAACTTTTTATTCATCAGAGAGTTTCCCCCCCTTCCCCAAAAAAAATCACTGTTTCCACAAAAATATTAACGCAGCACAGCTGTTTTGAACATTGATAATTATAAGACATTTTTCTTGAGCTGCAAATCAGCATATTAGAATGATTTCTGAAGGATCATGCAACACTGAAGACTGGAGTAATGATGCTGAAAATACAGCTTTGCCATCACAGGAATAACTTACATTTTAAACTATATAAAACCGTTATTTTATCTGTTTTTACTTTATTTTGGTCAAATAAATGCAGCCTCGGTGCGCATAAGACTATCAAAAATATTTAAAACATCTTAAACAAGACCCCAAACTTTTGTAGGGTATTTCTGTTCTGTGACTTAAAATATATGAAATATTTAATTACTAGGGATGGGAATCATAAAGAATTGAATTGAATTGCACTTAATTTGATTCTGAATCTACTGGATGGTTCCAGTTCCTTATTGATTGCATTCTTTTATTGAAACATTGATTGAAACAATTTTTTTAGTATATTAAGAACATTTGGTCCCTTTTTTCCAACAAATATACTAAACAAAAACTTTTTAGTTACATTTCAATGCTTTTTATTAATAATTAAAGTGCATTTTATTATGTCAAAGCTCTGGTCTGAATGTGTCTTTAACTACACATTGCTTTATAATCAACTAGTCAATAACTCCACTGATTTAAGTGCCACAGTAACAGTTTATGGTTCTTCTTGATTTGGACATGACAAAAGTAATGACTTCAGTTCAAGAATCAAATCGATTTATTCAGTGAGCGAGCCATTAGACTGATTAAAACCAATAACTCATGGGTCCAGAACTCATTTGTAAGTCCTTTTAATGATTTAATAAAATGAACTGGCTTATAAGAGTCATTTGTTAATGAACTGGACTATGCTGGTCCAAAGATATGGACATTCAAGAACCATTAACATGAAAATCATTGGTGGTGTTTGTTTGTTTGTTTGTTTGTTTTTTAAATAGAAAAATGGATTGGTTCCCAACCCTAATAATTACACATTTAAATCAACCTAACATTTAAACGTTCAGAATGCAAAATGTGAAATATATAATAAATGGAACTGTTGACTCATTGAGCATGCAGTACACATCTCGTGTTTAACTTTTCCATTCTTCTCTCTCCCTCGTCCTCCCGCAGGGGTCCATCATTAGCAGCCCCCACATACGGCGCCGAGCCACTTCCAGCCGCGACTGCCCCTCCCGCCAGCAGTCCATCCCCAACTCCTCCTCTCTCCTAGGCTCCATATTCGGCACCAAGCGGGGCAAGTCGCCCTCTCTGGCTACCCAGTCCTCCCACCCCTCCCACCCAACACTCATCTCTCACACCCCGCACCCTATCAACCTGCACCACACGGCCCGTGATGTCGTCACTGTCACTGAGACCCAAGCCCAGATGCACCCCCACCACGCTCAGTTTTGCCACATGCAGAACCCCCCTCCATACCACCACCACCATCACTACCACCCCCCAGCGCACATTCAACACCCTCCCCACCAGTTCCACCCCACGCCCGGCCCCTCTTCCTCTCACAGCCACTCGCATGGCCCCCACGGCCACGGGACGCACCGAGACCTGTCGCACCCCACCCACTCCCAGCATGCACCTCACCACCACAGCCAGCCTCCGGCTCCTCCTCCGGCGGCCAGCAGCACCAAGCCCAAACACAGCGGCATCAGCACTGTGGTTTGAGCCCCTCCGCAAACTCTTTCCTCTTGGGAATGGGACCGTTTTTAGCGGGCTGACTGTTGGGCCTCTGTTTAGATTGTAACGTGCAAACGGATTGTTGCTGCCTACCAGGACATGAACAAAAAGGGCACCTTGACTCACGTTTAACTCATCCAGCGCCCGTTTCCTCTGGGAAAGGGAGCCACAATGTGTAGCACTGGCCTTCTGGGGCGGCTAGAACTCAAATCATCAGTTCTTACCAGTCATTGCTCCAGCTGTAGAGCCCCAGACAAAGCTGCTGCTGCTGCTTCTTCTTTTAGGCTCCATTTTAGAGACTCTCAACCTTCTCGACTCTGGCGGTGAAGCAAAAGCATGCGCAAAAGACCGTGGCAACTGTTTTCTTGTACTTAATTACCTAAATGCATTAACAAATAGCCTGCTTATTAGTTTGCAGAAACTATGTTTTTGCTAGAACAACGGTTTGAGATAACAGTCTGTCGAAGTCAGTCAAAACGAGTGGTGTTCCAGTATTTAATGTAGCTGTAGACCACACATTTCTGTGATATAGTTAGGGGACTATAACGTGCCAATTATTAAAAAGCAGTGACTGAGTTAATCAGAAAAAAAAGAAAAGAAAAAAGATTTGCTTTGTGTATGTCGTACATATAGTATTTTGTCAAATAATAATAATAATAATAATAATATTAGCAGCTATTGTTATTATTGGTATAGAACAAAAATGATCCGAAGCCTCAGATAAAATCTCAGTATTCTATGTGTACTCACGACGTAGGAGTTACTAGTTTTCACTGATACTGAACTCAGTAGGTGGCCAATTGAACAACGTGGAAATCATTGGTTGCCTTGGAGTTGGAAGATTCTCCCGGAATCTCCGGCTTGTGTTCGCACCACCTCCTTTGGGATCTACGTAGCGCAAACCAATCACAGGGACTTTGGGAAGGGGGAGGGCGGAACAAGGGAGCTCACTGATGGATCCTCCACGGCCTCGACTCATCGGTCCCGGCCACTGCTGCAACATGCTTTTATTTTTTTAACTATTTTTTTAGAGATGAATAAAACAATATGAAACAAATGTACATTTGAAGATGTTTATGGCAAAGCCGGTGCAATGAAAAGGCTATTTTGACGTCTAACATTAGGGGTAGTGTTTGTGTCGGAGGAAAGCAGGCTGATCGAATTCTCTCCCCATATTTTAAAAGCTTAGTTTGTGCAGAGATGTAGATTTTTCTCAGCAGGCTGAGCGTGTGCCCTCTTCTGTGTGGAAATGAAGTAGATTTGATACATATTCTTCTGTCCTCCTGTGAGAATGCCTTTCACTTGCTCAGAAACACAGCTAATGTAATGTAATCTAATGTAATGTAAACTGCATATAATATGTAGCAGTGGGTCGGATGGATGTGTTCTCACTCGAAACGGATTTGAACATGTTTTTTCACACATATCCCCTTTCTTGGTTCAACTTTTGACTTGTTTTGTACTGTAAGTAGATAAATGGTGTCGGAGCTGTGATTCGATGTATTCGTTTTGCGTTTTGACGCTCTTTTAACTCAAGCACAGAGCTTCTGAACAGCACTTGTCTTTGTAAATAATCACTTAATGTACAGAAACCACGGCTGAAATGAGCTCGCTCTCTTATACGAGACCGGTGTCAGCAGTTATACGACATATGCTGTGCGTTGTTTCTCTTTTTTCTGATTTTTTTGGTTTGTTTTTTTAAACTAATCATGTGCAATATATATGTTTCGGTTTTGTAAATTCAGAATTTCAACCAGTTGTTTGGTTTGTTTGGTTTTGTTATATCATATTTCCAACATCATATAGCCTACGTCTGACCCCATATTGTTTCTCGCCCACACCGACAACTTGTTCTCCCTGATCTCTGTTTTACCTGCAACCTACAGTCAGGAATGTCAGCTAAAGTACTCTTGCATGTATATTGTACAAAATATTCTCTAGATATTGCATATTTCCAGAGATATTATCAGTGTTACAGTTGACCGTTGTTAAATGAGTGATGATGATGATGATGAACATATTAAAATCTGTAGACTTCTCTTCATTCAAAACCTCTTTATCCTGTTTCGCACCAAAATAGAATCAATTAGGAGACATCAGTTTATTGTTTATCTGGGCTTAAAAATTAAACACTGATCGTCAAATAGTTTATAAAGGAAAATATTAGCCGGTAGCCTAATCGTAATGAAGTGCCGCAAGGGCACGTCCATATAGTAATAGGAGCTTACGGATAATAGAGCATAAATCCGTGTCTATGTCATTATCAGACTTCATAACACCTGGCTTGTTCCCAAGATGCACCGAGGCCAGCAATTTGTACAGTACAGTACAACATTAATCAGACTAGGACAGTCCATCTCTGTGTACCAATGCGATCACCCGAAGCCATTTCTGACTAAACAACCGACCATAAAATCAGAGAGCTGTCAAGACAGAGTCTTTTTGTATGTTTTTTTTTTTTCTCTCGTTTTTTTCACCTTTGTGTTGAATGTTTTTTATGGATTTCAGTGCAGTGTATTTGTAAATGTGGTGCTTCAGCTTTGTACGGTATAGTACTGGACGGTCAAGTCAAAACGTCACAAAGCGTTGCATGCAGCTGATGCCCAGCACCTCTGGTTGAAATGTGAGCTTATTTAAAAATGAAGAAATGTGCTTTCTTTTTATTATGTTCTTTCTCATCTTTTGTTTGTTCGATTGGTTGGTTTTATTGTTTGTTTCTGTTTTGTTTGTGATGTTGGCTTGCTGTTACATTTTATTGTGTGCCACTGCATCTCGGCATGTGTATCATTTGTTTACTCCCTAAAAAGATCATTACACTTCTGTTTTTTTTTCTATAAAAAGCCTGTTGCTGTATATATCACAAACCAATGTGAGAAATTAGAAGAAAAAAAAGCATATCATATAGAAATCTATTATGGATGATAAAGGGAAAGTATAAGTGTTGGCGGTTTGTTTGAAATGTACATAGTCTGTATTATACTTTTTTGTTTTTCGTTCAGCCATCGCATTGACGGTGTAGTCCTTTTCCACCTTAAAGAGACTCATATTAACATGACACTGCTTCTGCTACCAAATGTACTTATTGAATTTGTCATAGGATCTTCTTTATTAAGCCGACTGTTACATGACTCTCACCGCCTTTCATGTGCGTCCACTCAAACATACATTTCTTTTCTTTTCTTTTTTACTACCAAATGAGGAGAGGAGAACTATGGTTTTAATATACATTCTGTTTTTAAGTAGATGACGAGACCCTATTGATGTTTAACTATAACTGTGACCATGTTGAGAACATGAAATAAAACAATACACCATAAACCTGTATTGTTCTGCATTAAAGCACACATTATGTTGATGTAAATCATTTTGAATGCATGTCCTTAGCATTTTCTGTGGATTCTCAAAATTAATAAACTCTTATAGTGAGATATAAGGCATTAGAACTAGCCTTCAAAACTCTCCAAAGCCTTTGCTGAATTCAACATAAAAGTATGTTTGAGTCAGCAAGGTCGTTGTGTAACGTTGTGCTTTTAAGAAAGGTTTGGTGGTTCTCAGAATCCTTGCAACAGTCTTTCTCATTCTAACCTATTTTTAGTCTTCTCAGTACTCTTTATAAACGCTTTTAAGCTGGAGTTTCTTAATATCTTTGTTTGAGAATGACAAACTCATGGTGAGTACTGCAATTGGAACAGAAATCTTGCATTATACGCTGCTGAATTAGACATATTAAGACATCATGCTTTGAAAATATATAAAAAACTATAAAGATCTTTTTTTAGATTAATTTTTTCAGCAAGGACACATTGATAGACATTTATGATATTACAAAGGATTTCTATTTCAAATAAATGCTGTTCTTTTGATCTTTCTATGCATCAAAGAATCCTGAAAAAAGTGTATTATGGTTTCCACAAAAAATATTAAGTAGCACAACTGTTTTCAACATTGATCATAATAAATGTTTCTTGAACACCAAATCAGCATATGATTTCTGAAGGATCGTGTGACACTGAAGGAGTAATGATGCTGAAAATACAGCTTTGCTATCACAGGAATAAATTACATTTTAAATCTATTAAAATAGAAAACTGTTATTTGAAACTATGATGATATTTAATGATAATATTTCACAATTGTACTGTTTTTACTGCATTTTTGATCAAATAAATGCATTATTGGTGAGCATAAGAGGTTTCAAAAATATATATATTTAAAATTTTAAACCAACCCCAGACTTTTGAATGGAAGTAGGCTATATTTGTAATAAAGATAAGGCTGAAAGCTTCAAGATTCATGTTTTCGTGAAGAAACTCTACATGCGTTGTGAATTCAGAGTTGTGAATGTCTGGATAAACTGTTTCTTATGCGTGTGTGACGCTGTGACCTACAGACAGGTGGTGAGAAAGGGAACTGTGCCCTTTTTGTCTGTCTGTCTGGCTTGCTGTAGGCTATAAATAGAGCAGCTTTGAGGGCTAAATCCTCATTGTCAACACCAACAACACTGGGTCGCTGTCTAGAAAAGGACTGCAATGAAAGGGAACCACGGAACAACTAATTTCTGTTTGTTTGTTTTTTAATAATATTTGAACGCATGAAATCCACATAAATCGGAGCAAAAATTGTGATGAATTCAGTGACTAGTGGGAATTCACGATAAATTTTCACTCAGCATCGAAATGAATAACAATATGTGTATTGCAGCTAAACACTGACATCTGCAGGGCATAAAAAGAACTGCACCCTTATAGACTCGTGTCGTCATCAATGTGAGACGAAAATGGGTGAAAGGTGTTTCAGACAGTCGTAGGGTGATCAGGGTGAGTGTTCACGTTAAAGATGGGCCTGAACAAACTTACTCTTTTGACAAGTACGGTCAAGCTTGGGAGAAATTTGTTCGCTGCACGACTCGCGAAAACTGGAGATTGTCTACATCGCTTTCAGTCGCGGCGCTCCGTTAGATCCAGTGCGAGGAGTTTGGCATATGCTAAAGATCTGTTCCTGGGCAAAGTAAACAAGGTAATGTAAACAAAATGCAGAATAATTAGTTTTTTTCATAATTGACATACCTATTTAAATGTTGAGCACTTAAGCAGGGGGAAAGCGATATATATATACATACATATATTGGTTAAATATTCTGGATAAGACTTTGATTTTACATAAAAAATAATGCATACATCTTTCAGGCTGAAGTCTTTCCCTACCCAGAAATCAGCAATGAAGAATTAGAGGAGATGAACCAACTTGTACAGCCTGTGGAGAAGTTTTTCAGTGAAGATGGTGGGTACAAAGCAAGCATACTTATTGTGCTTGTGTCTATTTATTGTGAGCTTTCTGTACATATATTTTGTTGTATTATATTATACTAACATACTTTAATCTTGTGTCCACTTGTTAATCAAGTCCACTTGTTTAAAGCTCCAGTCCGTAACTTTTTTAGGTTAAAAATTATTCAAAATAATTTGAGAAAATACATAACCAGCCAGTGTTCAAAACTATCTGCTTGCCTTAGCTCGATTCAAAACGGTAAGCTTGTAATAATGTTTTTAATTCCAGTGGTACTGGTGGATTTCCATGGGAAATTCGAGCATGTCTTTGCGTCATTATGTCACATCTGTACACATAAAGAAGAGTGTTGGAGGTGGAGATTTATAGCCTTTTCTCACAGCACTTGATATAATTAAACTTATTAATTTGATGGCGGATCCAGAAAGGTTCAAACGACAATCACCAGTGACAACTAGAGATTCACCCATTGTAAAATGGAAAAGACTTTGGACTGAGTGTTTGGAAATAGAGACTGCAACCGGGCCCAATGCGAAAACAAGGATAAATATCTGAAGGGCATTAAATGTAGTCACGCAATGCTGATGTTGTTAACATTAACAATTTGAGAACAAAGTATAATTTGCACTGTTTGACGTGATATGATAAGCGATCGTTAGAATTAATCAGCACGATTTACTGCAATTTCCAGTTAGTTGATCAGAAGAACAAAAGTGGATGTTACTTAATTGTTCAGATCACATTTTAGGGTGAAAATTATTATGTTGGTCATACTTCTAAAAAGTATATTCTGTGATTCTGAATGCCAGTATCCACACCGGCGCGGTGACTGACAGCCACACACTCTCCTCAAAACATTGGATTCATCCGCGCTGTGCGGTGCCGAGGGTGTTGAAGTACAACTCGCGTGAAATTGATAATTCCGCGAATGACTGCAATTGCAGATTTCGAACAGAGATGGCGACAAAGGGGAAAAACTACAGACTGCAGCTTTAAAATAGCATTTTTCCCATCTAAAACAGCATTTGTCATAACAAATAAAGTATAACAATGTAACTTTAGGTAAAACTGCAGTCCGTAACTTTTTTTGTGTTCCAAATTTATGTAATACACGAGTACATCATGAAACCATTTTCCAAATCGTTTTTTTTTTTTTTTGTCTTTATCCTGAATCACTTCGGTGCACCTTTTATAAGTGTTTATATTCAGACTATTTTAGACTGGTTTGGGTTGTACCACTGCGGCGTAGCCCAGTACCTGTCCTGCGTGACTCGTCATAGACATAAACAGAGGGAAGTAGATCCGGCTACAATGTTCTTCCGCAAGACGCATGCGGTTCTGTTTATTAACCGCTAGAGCCCCAAAAGTTTGGACTGCAGCTTTAATTAATAATTAACAGAAATACTTTTGTGCTTTAGTGGAAGCAAGTAAATCTTCCATTTGTACAATGGAAATTTAAAATCTTCTTGAAGAATTTTAGATGTTATATTTAAAAAGTTGTAATACCTGATCTCAGCTATTCAAATGACTGAGAAATGTCCTTTTTTCTGTACTTGTGCAAATATCACCTTTAGTTGATTCTAAGAAGATCGACCATGAGGCCGTAATTCCTCCTGAGACTTTAAATGGGCTGAAGGAACTGGGGCTGTTTGGGATCCAGATACCTGAAGAATATGGTGAGACTGACCTCTGACCTCATACGAGAGACTATTTCTAATATACCGCCAGAGAGTTTGATCTGCTTGTTTGCATGTTTCCTCAAGGCGGTCTGGGCCTCTCAAACACCATGTATGCCAGGTTAGGAGAGATCACTTCTTTAGATGCGGCTATTGCGGTCACACTTGCAGCACATCAAGCCATTGGCCTGAAGGTAAGCGAACGACTTTCTGTGTTGCATTGTGGGTCCTATATTAACTACTATGTTGTTTGATATTTGAAAGACAATTTACATAACATAGCCACTGCATTTTAGGGAATTTTGATTGCTGGAAATGAGGCTCAGAAAGCAAAATACCTTCCCAAACTAGCAACAGGAGAGCATGTTGCAGCTTTCTGCCTCACTGAACCTGGAAGGTACCGTATTTCACCTAAGATTTAGAACCGATCCTTTTTCAGATCTGCTATGATTATTATTTTAAATGAAATGTACTCTCGTGTGTTAGCGGCAGTGATGCTGCATCTATACAGACACGGGCCACGCTGACAGAAGATGGGAAGCACTTCTTGCTCAATGGCACAAAGGTGACAGATTCAGTCAGATCATTCTGTCTAGCTTAGTGAAATCTCTTCACTGGCTGTATTTCGATTAAATCTTGTTGTTTGATCTCAAGTTTTGGATTTCCAATGGAGGATGGGCAGACATCATGACCGTGTTTGCCAGGACAGAAGTTGTTGACAAAGATGGCCAAAAGAAAGATAAGATCACAGCTTTCATTGTAGAGAGGGCATTCGGTGGCATCACCAGTGGCAAACCTGAGGACAAACTAGGCATCAGAGGATCAAACAGTGAGTTTGAAAGATTATTTATATATAACAATTTTGGGAACACTTTACAATAAGGTTCATTAGTTAATGTATTAACTAACAATGAGCAATACATTTGTTACAGTATTTATTAATCTTTGTTAATATTAGTTACTAAAAATACAGCTGTTTGTTCATGTTAGTTCACAGTGCATTAACTAATGTTAACAAATACAACCTTTTATTGTAATAATGTATTAGTAAATGTTGAAATTAATATCAACTAAGATTTATAAAGGCTGTGAAGTATTGTTCATTCTTAGTTCATGTTAACTAATGAACCTTATTGCAAAGTGCTACCCAATATATTTATTGATCAAAATGAAGTTAAAAGGATGTTTGTGCCCTTTTTTGGCACGCACATTCATTGAATATTTGTACTTTCCGTAGCTTGTGAGGTGTTATTTGAAGACACCAAGGTGCCAATCGAGAATGTAATTGGTGAAGTCGGTGGTGGTTTTAAGGTGATCCAAGCACACAACCAGTGCATTTTAATAACACTATGATAACATAAAGTGTTGCATTGACACGTGACGTGTGCATCGTCTTTAGGTCGCTATGAATATCCTGAATAATGGGCGCTTCAGCATGGGCAGTGCAGGTGCAGGGATGATCAAGAAGCTGATTGGTGAGAACATGATTAATTGAAAATTCACAACACATCCTTTAAATTGAAATCTCTAAACTATCCATCCTTTTCATGCCATGTGATTCCAGAGTTGGCATCAGAATATGCAGGCACGAGAAAACAATTCAACAGGAGCCTTTCTGAGTTTGGAATGATTCAGGTACATTTTTAGTCATATTGAATTATTCTGTTGGTATTATTTGTTTACTTTATTAGCATTTTATTTTACTTGGACACAGGATAAGTTTGCTACCATGGCTCTAAATGCGTTTGTGATGGAGAGCATGGCTTACCTCACTGCTGGAATGATGGACCGTCCTGGAGTCCCAGACTGTTCTCTGGAGGCCGCTATGGTCAAGGTGAAGTAACTTGAAATCATCATCACATAAACTTTTGAATGAAAACCCTCACACTGGAGCTGCTTCTGACATCATCAAATGAGCCTCAGCTGTGTTTTTTAGGTCTTTAGCTCTGAGGGCAGCTGGATCTGTGTGAGTGAAGCCCTGCAGGTTTTAGGAGGCCTGGGCTTCACCAAGAACTACCCCTACGAGCGCTACCTCAGGGACTGCCGCATCCTCCAGATATTTGAGGTACAGAAGAGCATGATTACAACTGTAATATGTGTGTTATACTGATATGAAAGGGAAGCACAGCTGTATGTGTAAGCTTTGTGACAAGCTCAGACTTGTGAAGTACAGGGGTGCTGTGAAATAAAATTTACAACATGTTATGTGATTATTTTAAATAAATAAATTAATTTATTTGTGTTTTATTGTCTTATTAATTAGATTACTTTTTGAAAAATGAATGGCAGCTTTAATTTGTGTAGTAATAGTAAAGAAAATCTGTTTTTGACCACCAGGGGGCATATTGACAAACGTAAGTTCCAGCACAAACGTGCAAAAACAATTAAATGAGAAATGCATTATATAATTCTGTTTCTTTTCTTTATTTCTCTCTCTGTTTGTAGGGTACTAATGAGATTTTGAGGATGTACATTGCACTTACAGGAATGCAGTATGCCGGAAAAATACTAACAGGAAAAATAAAGTATGTAAGAAATATATACATTTATAAATGTGTCATTCTTCATGATTAATTCATATTTAAAGGGTTAGTTCACACAAAAATAAAAATTCTGTCATCATTCACTCACACTCATGTCGTTCCAAACCTGTAAGACTTTTGTTCATCTTCAGAACACAATTGAAGATCTTTTTGATGAAGTCTGAGCCAGCTCTGTACCTTCCATAGACTGCTACACAACTGACACTTTGACGCTTCAAAAAGTTCATAAATAGATCGGAAAAACTTATCCATATGAATTGAACTGTTTAGTCTAATTTTTCTGAAGAGACTTGACAGCTTTATAATATATGATGAACAGATTAAATTTAGGGTTTCATTCACATATAAACATTGATCAGTGAACATAGTCAGAAGCTCAACCGAAACTGCTTGACGCGTGAGAATGAACCTCATTCTCATTGGTTCTCTAGCAAGCATGCTTGTGCTTCCATTTACAATAACTGATGTTTGCATTGATCAATGTTTAAATGTGAATAAAAGCCTAAATTAAATCTGTTCATCATATAATCGAGTCTCTTCAGAAAATGTTGGACTAAACCGCTCAATTCATATGGATTAGTTTTAGGATCTCTTTATGAACTTTTTGAAGCATCAAAGTGTCAGTTGCGTAGACTGTCAATGGAGGGACAGAAAACTCTCAGATTTCATTAAAAAGATCTTCATTTGTGTTCTGAAGATGAACAAAAGTCTTACGAGTTTGAGTGAAGAGTAAGACAGCTGCATTCTTTAACATGTGCAATTGTCTTCTCACAGGGAGATGAAGAAGGGGAATGTGGGGGTGGTGTTTGAGATTCTGGGAAAGAAATTGAAGGACTCAGTGGGGAAGACGGTGGACTTTGGACTGACCGGCAAAGATGGCGTTGTGCACCCCAGTCTGACGGTACAGAACCAATGCTGCTTGTGCTCTATTTGACTAATCAGCAATAATCATGACACCAGTGGTCATAAAATGAATGTATAGATTACGTCATGGTAATAATAACATTGATGTCCTGTAAATGTCCTGTCACCCTCACATCTGATCTCGTGTAGTTCTCCTGCCATTGACATGTCATCAGCCGCAATCCTTCCTTCTGATCTCTCCTTTAAATCCGTGTGGTCGAGTAATTGAGCCCAGCTTGTTTTCGGCAAAGTGATGATGTCATCATTCTCCCACAGGAGAGCGCCAAAATGTTTGAGCAGAACGCCGCACTCTTCGGCTCTACTGTGGAAAGCTTACTGTACCGATATGGAAAGGTAATAAATAAAATAGTTTCATGCAAAACCTTACATTATTTTGAAACTTTGCAGCTGGTTTAATGAAATTATTATTATTTATTGTATAATTGTTTTTACAGATTTTTACTTCAGCGTTTACCATTTGTATTTATTTTGATCAGACACTGGATGATGGATATTGTCATGCCGAAGCAAAACTCTTTCTTTCTGTATAAAAACTGCTATATTTATAGTAAGCCAAGCTCATAGTCACCGGTCCCATCAATCTCACATTTTCCCCACCATCAGTTTTTAATCGGCGTTTGTCCACATTCCTCAGATGCTGCCAGAAAATGAAAAATGACCATTCGTTTAACGAACAGCCATGTTATTTCTTTCGGTTGCTATCGCAACGCACAAGGTAATTAGCGTGGGCCGTTAGCGCTGCTGGGACCTGGTCTCTGGTCCCTTCTTTCCTGTTAGGCTGAGGTAATGTTCATGTGTGACACAGCTGGCCTCACTCTCTCTTTTCTGAATGAACGTCTGTGTGGCCGTGCCGTTGTATTCAGACTGCAGTCACAAGAGTGCAGCCTGGAAGCGCTTCAGATTTCCACACTTTTTTCTGTTGGAGCGCACAACATTTCATCTTCCTTCATTCTCATTTGCAGGAAATATTTAAAGGAATAAATCCCCCCGCCGCAGTGTTTTTGCCTACATGCTGTGTGAAATACGAACTGTATAAAGGCAGGCACAGGATGTGCTTGTCTCTTTATGGGTATTTCCGTAAGGACGGCCTTGATTTGTCCTACTTTGAATGACCTAGATCAACTGAAACATCTTGAAATATGATATTTAGACAGTGTTTAATTCTAGATACAGACAAATGTGAGCTTCGATGTTTATCAGTAACATTTTATATGATACAGTCATTTTAAGCTAATCAAAAAGGTTTTTAAAATCATGAGAAACTAATTTAGTAAAGTTTGTCTGGTTGTGTACACTACCGTTCAAAAGTTTAGGGTCAGTACAATGTTATTTATTTATTTATTTTTAAAAATGAATACTTTAATTCAGCAAGGATGCATTACACATTTTTCAAATGAGTAAAGACATTTATAATGTTACAAAATCTATTTCAAATAAATAGCTGTTCTTTTGAACTTTCTCTTCATCTAACAATCCTCAAACTATCACGATTTTTCCACAAAAATATTAAGCACAACTGTTTTCAACATTGATGATGATAAGAAATGTTTCTTGAACACCAAATCAGCATATTAGAATGATTTCTGAAGGATCATGTGACACTAAATACTGGAGTACTGTCTACTGACAATTTAAAATCATAGGTATAAATGACATTAAAAAAAAAAAAAAAAAAAAAAACTCTAATATCACAGATTAAACAGTTGAAACTTGGTCTGTTTCAGACAATCGTTGAGGAGCAGCTTGTGCTGAAGAAAGTTGCAGATGTATTAATTAACCTCTACGCCATGACAGCCGTCCTGTCCCGCACCAGTCGCTCCATCAGCATCGGCCTGCGCAATCATGACCATGAGGTAACAGACTCTTAAACCTTCCTCACTGAGGTCACAAGGTCAGGCAAGTGAAGGAGCACGTAACCTGGACCTGTAAACTGGTTTACAGTATTGAGACTTTTTTGTTCAGTGTTTAGTCAAAGCATTTAAATGAAGGATCCAGTGGTGAACGAGTACAGATTAGGGCAGAAAAAAAGAAATGCTTCATTAACTGAAATGAGAGAGGACTTAACGTGAAAGGATCATTTTATTTGTTTGTGGATATTGCAATGTGAAAAATCATGCATTTCTTCTCAGAAGTCCCGGGAGGCATTTCAATAAGCTAAATTGTAATTTATAGCAGCACAGCGGGTTTGATTTTGCATAAGAGAAACAATTGATGGAAACAATTTAATGACTTTTTTTATTTAATGCTGATTGCTTGCAATTGGCTTTATCCAACTTAATAGGATGTTATACATGCTTTTAAACATACACTGGCATTCAAAAGTTTGGGATTGTTAAGATTTTTTTTTATGTTTTTGAAAGAAGTCTCTTATGCTCGCCAAGGCTGCATTTATTTGATTAAAATCAAATACTGTAATATTGTGAAATAATATAGCAATGTAAAATAACTGTTTTCTATTTAAATCTATTTTAAAATGTAATTTAGTCCTGTGATGGCAAAGCTGAATTTTCTGCGTCATTTTTCTGTTGATTCTCCTTTTGTTAAATTTATTGTAAGGTCACAGAGTTTTGCCAACAAAAAGTCATTATCAAGGAAATTTGCTTGCACATTAATTTTAAAATCGTTAATGTAAACGACCTTGTTAAATCTCCACTGGCTTTCAGGTGCTGCTCACCAACACTTTCTGCAAGGATGCTCATTTCAAGAACAACTTCTTGTTGACTCAGCTTCAAAAAAGTGAGTAAAACGCACAGCTATAATTGATACCAGCCGCCCTCGTTTTATTGCATAGCAAGACAAAGCGCTTGCACATGTTGTAGAATTTCCTCCACAACCTTACAAACCATAAGTCAGTCACTAACACTTGCATGCGCTTTTCATGCTGTTCCAATTACCATCCACCTAATAACTCCAGTCAATGCGATGCATTAGATCAGAGCGTTCAGATTTAGTGAATGATTGGGGTGTGTGTTCTCTACAGATTCCCCGGAGAACAACGATGCCAACATAAAGAAGATCGCCCAGGAGGTCCTAGCCAAGAGGGCGTATGTCTGCTCACATCCCCTGGACAGGACCTTCTGACATGGCTCTCGTTGTCCGACAGGCTTCCCACAACCCTGTGTCTCAGTTTAACCCAAAAGAAGTGCAGTAATGATTGAGCCTCACTTTATAATGTTTTAGTTCTTTTTATGTCGGTTTTCCATGACATAGTGCCACAAGTGCTTCTTAATATTGGTTGAAGGACATCAAATCAAAATCATGTTGAAGTAATACCTTTAATGCACATGTAAGGTGATGTCTTTGTTGGTTCTCATCTCTATAATGTTTCTGCTGTGTTTGAAGTGGGCACTTTTCATTGGCGTCTGTGGGCCTTCAGCAGGTTTCTGGGAGGAGTGTATGCTTGGCTCTTCATCCATAAACGGTAAAGCAATTCGCTTGTGCAGGATTGAATGTGGCCTCCAGTAATCTCTGTTAAAAAATCCAATTGTTAAAGCAGTTTCGTTATGAGGTTAAGGTATAACATTTGTTGATTGTTTAATTTCTTTTCTCATTTATGCGCTCCAGAGTTTATATTTGGTACTCTGAACGGTTCACGTTCCTTTCCAAGTTGTGGTATATTAATTTAAACCAGTACAAATGAAAGCACAAGGATTATTTCTAACCGGAAATGGAATTTGCTGTACTGGGATGAGTATCTTGGAATTGCGTTTTTGTCCCAGCTCAGGCTGTGGTTCTGAAAGGGTCCTGGAGCAAATGGAACATTGGCCTCCTTCTCTGCTGAGCCGGTCGTTTCAGAAGGCTGGACCACAGAAATAACGGGAATGGGCTGAAGAAAAAAAAACAGGGATTAGATCTCGAATAGCATGCTTAAACTGTTTTAAAGCATACTGAAATATGTTTGTTGAGAGTTTATCAAGAAAATATGTACATCTGTATCAACTTATCTAACAATAAAACTTGCATAATTTTAAAAATGATATTTGACTGTCATGCATATTTTTATTTTCTGCAGTAATGTCAATTTGGAAAATCTTTTTTTTTTTTTTTTTACTTTTAAAGCCATTCCTGGCCTTTTCAGAGAATATTTCATGGGCTTGTCCCTCAGTATGTCTTGTAGCTTATCCAGGCCTGCTCTCTTCATGTGACATTTGAACTCGGGAAGTCTTCCGCTTCCTGTTAAGCTCTCGCCAAGCAACATCTTCCTCTGGCACCTGTTGTACTGAGCATATGCAGCCTGGAGCTGGTCCTCATGGAGAGCCTCTCCTACGCGAAATACAAGGTAAAACAAGTCCCTTTAGGATCAAATGATCAAGGATGCTGACGGTTATAACTGTTCATTACATGGCTTTCTCGAATACTCGATTCTGATTGGTCAGTCTCTGCTAGTAATGGGGGCTTTTGAAACACTGCTTCATGAAACTTCTAAACATTTATGAATCTTTGTTTCGAATCAGTGGTTCGGAGCTTGTTTCAAATTTGCCAAGTCAATTGATTTCAGCAAACAAGGCTGTTACATCGTACTGTTTCAAAACTTCTAAAGGTTCGTTGCTAGAAACCGATGATTTGGGTTTTCCCATGAACGAGTGTCTAATGTTTAACTGATCTCGGGTCAGTTTTATAATATAGGTTCATTTTTAATTAGTTTCATGAATTTTAATACTTTTGTGTGTGTGTATAATACAAAAAGGAGAATGTTATTTAATTGCTTCTAGTTTGCCAAGCCCTGCCTAATAACGCACAAAACAAGAACACAAATTTCATATTTATTGGCATTTAATTATTTGTACATTGCACTTTCATGATAATGTGCAATTGGTTTGTAAGAGGTGTTTTTATACATGTTTTTATTGAATGTTGAATTTTCGTTGCATTAACTGATTTGGTGCTGCCAGTGTTTTGAAACAGTGAATCATTTTGTGAAGCAATTAGTTCAGTTGATTCAAAGTTTCAAAAAGTTAAGTTTCTCCCCTCACTAGTTTCAGCATTCAGCGGTCAGATATTTTCTAATATTCACCATCTTCCATGGCAACACTGTTTCAGTCCAACTTTTCATGTTTCATTCAAACGCCATCTTGCGTCTCAATTATCGATTGTAGTGAAAATGACATGCGAGAACTTCAGTCCTATTAATGTTTTATTGTTGCAGTGTTGCTAGATCAATTGTTTTGTACATTGTAAGGGGACATTCACACAGAAGGCATTTTTTGTCTTCAAAATTTGAGACGCTGCTGGGCAGTAGAATAAAAAAGTTCCTGAAATTTTAAAGGTGCCTTGTGTAATTTTTAGCGGCGTCTAGTGGTGAGGTTGCGTATTGCAACCAACAGAAGTTACGGTGGCCGACAGGAAAAGATGTCATCGCCTGAGCCAGCAGAGAGTAGCCAGTTAAGCAATGAGGTTTCTTTACAAAGATAAATTAAGACATTAGGTTTACTAAACATCGTTTTTACTGAATAATTATTGCGAATATTATTGTTACTTGTTCATCATTGTGTGAGTGTTTTATTCGCTGATTTTAGCTAGCTTCTTTACACGAAGAACAACATAGTGACGAAACGCTTTTGTCCGTTTAGGGCTACTATAGAAACTTGGTGCCGCAAAATGGCTATTTTAAAATGGCCAACGATGTATGTAGATAGAAATGGCTCATGCTAAGATTATAAAAACATAACGGTTCATCATGTAAGGTCTTTATTCACCACTGAAAACATAGTTATGTATATGATATTGCATTTCTGTCAACAGATCCTCCTAAATATTACACAATGCACCTTTAAGGTAGATTTTTAAAAAGTTGAACTTCTTGAGCACCACATTTTTAGAACAAATTTTATATGAAAAAATAATTCTGTGTGAAGGGCCTCTAATTTATTATTCTTTAGTGGAAGCTTTAAGATACTATAAACATATATTTACCATGTATTCAGTAAAATTCAGTCCATGTATTTACTGATTTGGCGAGTAGCTGTTTAATAAGAATGATCAAGCATGATTTGTTCATGTTAAGAAAATGTTACCAGTCAAATGGATGCTCAAGGGGAGCTCTGGTCCAAACTGTAACGGGGGCTTGGAGTAAAGTTCAAAATCCTGATATCTCTTTATCCATGGCAGCCTGGATCTGGAAAGCGTTGGTTTCAGTTTATTCCCATGGAGAATGTTTTCTCTCCAAGACTGTGAACCAATTGGCATAACAAATTAATGCTTTTAATTTGAGAAGCACACACATAACACATGCAGTTGCTTCAATGGGAGAAACTGCTAATGATAACATCAATCTGTCATCTGTAAGGTTCACATTTTTGGGTGCTATGCTCATGTTCAGCAGGGAACAATAAGTTACAGACTGTGAAAGGCAGATAAATCAATTTCAGGCATGCACATGCTTCTAGATAACGCTTTGTGTCCCATGAGTCAATCAGCATTAGCCCTGTCACTGTACTTGTAACTAAATACTGTTTT
Organism: Rhinichthys klamathensis goyatoka; assembly: GCF_029890125.1. Lineage (NCBI taxonomy): Eukaryota > Metazoa > Chordata > Actinopteri > Cypriniformes > Leuciscidae > Rhinichthys > Rhinichthys klamathensis. The sequence continues at coordinate 2,248,566 of NW_026606624.1, forward strand.
AAGCTCTGGGGATCTGTAAAGAGGTGGGCAAGGTAGGTAAACATCAGTAAAACTCTATCTTCTTGCTTAAGCTCTTAGGAATGCCTATAAAGTTGACATTGCACTGAGAGAGAAACATGACACAGATGGGGGTAACGGTGGTATGGCATGACCTCAACCGCACCATTCTCAGCTCCTCTATCCGAGCATCGTCTGGATGCTTTGGGTGCTGGTTAGATTCAAAACTGCTTCTAAAACCTGGGTAAGAGAAGCGAATGCAAGTGGAGTCCTAGAAAGAGGATAAATAGCCACATTTTACTTACAGTTATGCATTGCTAAATAAAGGCTTAGAGGTTGTTTTTATGCATTTCATGGAAATTGATGCCAACCTTTGAAAGTTTTCTGTAGAGTAGTTCTCCACTCTGAGTTGGAGAGTTCATTGTTTGAACATTGTGGTGATGGATGATCTGATCATCAGTTACATTATGCAAAAGAACATTAGGCTTTGACTTTTGCAAGTTGCTACTCGCCCTATGGACCTCTTCGATATTTGCCTGAAACAAAAACTGCCTTTAATCAATTGCTAACTCAATTTCCCCCCTTTTTTTGAGACCGTAAACTTTTTTTGTTAAACGTACAGTATCAGTAATTCATTACCTGAAGGAAGTCTCTCACATTATTGCCCTCATTCTGTTTCCATTGTAAATATTCTGTGTTGAAGTTGTCTAGAGGTATTTGAGTTCTCATTCTAATGTTAAGATGATCAGGTGTATCCTGAGATTCCTGGGACTCTGTCGCCATCCATAGCTCTTTTCTCCTGAGATCCGATCCAAACTCCTTGCTTAAACTGAGAACCATGTTGGTTGATGGGAACAGGTTGAGGTGCACTGCTTCTTGAAGTTTCTTTGCTTGGCTGATGTGGCTTATACTGATTAGTTGCAGATTAGTATACAGATTAGTTGCAAACATTTAAACTTTCTTGCACAATATCTCTGTATTTCACAACATTTGTTCATCTAGGTTTAGCAGATTTAGCAAATGCTTTTTTGTGAAGTATATTGCATCCAAGTACACAGTACTTGTCACCATGTTGAAATTGTATACACACCAAAATACTCTACTAATCCAAACACTGTTCTTCCTTTGTATAACCATACTGAGAAAACCAAGAAAAAATGGACCATGCTGGAACCTGTAAGGCAAAGAAGATGTGTTTGGGTGTAATTGCAATTATACCGTTTCATGGCTTCAAGACAGGCACGAGGAACCGTATTCCTGATAAACACCAGAGGCTCCATCATAATGGTCTCAAGTGGCCTCAGAAGGCAAATCGGACTCAGACCCACGTCAAGCATGTCATACAGTCGGTTTGAGAAACTCAATCCTGAGTTATACAGCACAGTCACCTGTTCCTCCTCATCTCCATCCAACCTGGAAAAGATCAGATCGGTCTGTATGATCTTCAGGAATTTTTGCTTTGCTGCATATTGGTAAATGTTGTGCACATGTGGGAGCATTTTAAATGATGACTTTCTTACTTTATAGGCACTGTAGTCCACAGTCTTTTGACTGCTTGATCCTTCAATCCTTCCAGAACAAGAAGGTGTAGAGCCGTATCCATCAAATGAAATCCAGTGAGAACATTTAGCCTTTTGTTCTTTTTTTCTTTGGCACTTATCTTATGACCAGATAGGACCCTTTGAATAGTTTCCTCTGGATAATGATTTAGTTGGAAGGCATCTGCATTAATTTGTAGAATTTCGGATGTCAGTTTGGCTAAGATGCGAGTATTATTATACTTAAAGACATAAATGATGCGACCAAAAGGACAATCTCCTTCATTGCCATCTTTAGGATGGAGGGGGTAAGCTATCTGCACCTGGACTTTTAGTTGGGCGTCAGCTTCGAGATAATGACCCACTGGCATTGCGATATCTGAGGAAATCTCAAAAGAACTTCTCTGTTCATTTTTCTCAGAAGCAGAACAACGAATGGGCAATGTCAGCTTCAAATATCTGCATCCTCTGAGAAGATCTGAAAGATCTAGTTTTGCTATTCCATATGGATCATGGTGTTCAGTATCTGCCTTTAAGGCATTATGAATAGTCCATAGATCTACACTTGCTAGTTTGGCATCATTGGGGTCAGTCCCAAATACAGCGGGTGTGCTGGACGGTTTTTCATTTTTTCTATCCCGATCATGGACTTCGATCTCCATTGGTGGACCTCTAAGAAACTCAAACAGCTTTCCAGGGCTCCCACCGGTAAAAATCACATTCACATCCTTAAAGTAGATCTCAGCGTTGGGATCATGGCCTTTGGTTCTGTAAATAGGCTTGTTGTGGAACTTGTACTGGCAGTAGACAGGAAGGCATTTTTCCTATTGAAAGATGAATTTGATTATTCCTGTATTTAATGTAATATACTATTAATGTTGAGTAATGCAACTAATCATTTCTGACATGGCATACCTTCAGTACATGGAAAGGAACGGGAGATGATGGCAGAGAAGCAGATAAAACCGTGATGACTAGTGGATTGAGTTCAGCCTTTAGCTGCTCTGATATAAGTGGCTGATCAAGAGTGATATTCCAGAATCCCTCTTTCACCTCTCCGGAACAGAATTCCAGGCAGTCAATGAGCATCATACTCCCTAGCATGAAGTCACAGTACATGTTTAAAACATAGGGCTTAGATTAAGCCAGGATTAGGCCTTGGATCAATTAGGACATTTAAGTAGCTTTTATAAACGTGCCTTTACTGGTGTGCTCTCCTGAGATAAAACAGGTTGCTTTCTGTTAAAACACCTCAAACATGCAGTTTAGTCTGGGACTAGACTTAAGCTTTGTCTGTAAAACTGGGGGAATGACTACCATTCTAAAGTTTGGGGTCCGTAAGTTTTTGAAAGTCTCTTATGCTCACCAAAGCTGTATTATTAAAAATAGTAAAAACAGTAATATTGTGAAATAATATTACAATATCATTTCTTTTTAAATATATGCTAAAATATCATTTATATCTGTGATGCCAAAGCTGAATTTTCAGCATCATTTCTCCAGTCTTCAGTGTCATATGATCCTGAAATCATTCTAATATTCTGATTTGGTGCTCAAAAAATATTTAATATTAAATGATGTTAAAACAGTTGTGCTGTTTGATATTTTTTGGTGGAAACTGTGATGCATTTTTTTTCAGGATATCGAAAAGTTCAAGAGCAGCATTTATTTGAAATGCAATTTGAACTCTATTGTAATATTATAAGTGTATTTAATGTCAGTTTTGATCAATTTAATGCATCCTTGCTGAATACAAGTATTGATTTCTTTCAACAACAACAAAAGTCTTACTGACATTAAACCTTCAAACAGTAGTGTATATGTTATAGTTTACTTGTGGGAATGTCCTCCGACCACTCCCATATTCTACATAGCTGCCTGTAATTCTTATAAAGTGCATATGAGAATTCTTTCTTTAATGGATAATAGTTTGGTGAAATAATAACAGTACTGAATGATAGCCTCCATCCTGTAAAATCCAACCCTGCAATGAAAGGAGCTACATGTGATTTGTCTGGCTCGGCTTTATGGTAACAAGGCTAAAATATTTCCCAAGTGAAGGCTTTCATCAGGAGCTCCTGCTGGGGGTCTGGATGAGACATATCAAAAGCTAAAGAACTCGGTCGGCTTTGGCTGGTGCCATTCCACAGCCAATTAGAGGCTAAGTATCACGAACCCTGCAGGGAAGCCCTCTTACATGATCCACCCCACAGCGCTCAGGCATAAGGGAAACAGCCCCTAAATGGCTGGCTGCCTCGCTGAAGTCATGATCATGATGTATTGTATAAACATAACATTTACTTACAGGAAACCTGTGTATGAGAGCCTTATGAGTGGGAGAATACAACCGCTTTTACTTGATCCTAAAACTACCATAAGGACTTTAATGCAAGTATCTTACACGGTGTCTAATAATGCTATACAAGAACATGAATCTTTACATGTTCAACAAACATACATGAACTACACTCTTCTGAGATTGCTAGGAAGAAACTACCTGCAAGAAGAGGGGCGATACTGAGTTCCAGAGAGGCGGCTGCCTTTTCCTGGTTCGCCTCCATGATTTCTGCAGTGTCCTGGGTGGGTTTCTGGAAGAGTGTCGTCTTAGTGGGTGCTATTTGGCACTTTTCTTTTGTTAAGCCACTTTTAATAGGAACTAAAAAGAAAGACAGAAGTAAAGTGACCAATGATGTGCTATTTCAAGAGCCATAATGATAATATTGTGATGAGGCAATTTGTACACTCTAAAAAAAAATGCTAAACCCAAATTGGTTTAAATTTTTTAAATAAAACTTTGGTTTGGTCTGTATTTGACACAAACATGGGTTGATACAACCCAGCATTTGTTTAGAGTGTAAATATAGATGTATCAATGTACACTACCTTTCAAAAGTTTAGAGTCAGTACGTTTTTTTTAAAGAAATTAACTCTTTTATTCAGCGAGGATGCATTAAAGTCTTTTGTTACAAAAAGATTAATAGCTTTTGAACTTTCTATTCAACAAAGAATCCTGAAAAATCACAGGAATAATAATAAAATATATTCAAATAGAAAACAGTTATTTTAAATTGAAATATTTCACAATATTACTGGGTTTACTGTATTTGTGATCAATTAAATGCAGCCTTGGTGTGCATAAGAGATTTCATTTCATTAAATCTTACCGAACCCTGTAACTACTTTTTATCCTTATAACGTTACTTTGGCATCAATATGACGATATGCAATCAAACATATGCATATTGTTGTAAAACATAATAATCATTGATCATTGTAAGTCTTTTATTAGCATTCATAAACATTAGCATTATATCATACCTGTGGCAGAGCGAAGCTCCAAACGCTTTCTATAGTCAGCTGATACTGGAGCTTTGCTGTTTTTCATAGATGTCCTTGTTCTCCGGTTTTCCTTCTCATAGATAGCTCTCATCTTAAAAACCATCTTCCTGATGCCACCTTTGAAGATATTTGATGTTGCAACTGAATATTTTTTCCAAGAATGATCAAAAATGATGCATGTTGTATTGTGCTTTGTGATACAAGTATGAGGATGTAACTACGTATAGCAATGCATGTGAATTTCACACATGAGATCCATAGTCATGTTTCTGCCTACTGTGATGTAAATTAATGTCTTTAAATTCGTTAAAATGGCCCCCTTCTGAAGTAACTGGGTAAGACAAATTTGATTTGATTTATTCGTCTATCACATTTCACTTTGTAAAGTCATTATGCTCTGCAGTGTCTTAAACTGTAGAATAGATCTTGCTGTATAAAAGAGGTGTTCAGACCAGTGAAAGTTACAACAAAGGAAAACCTAATTGGAAGCACAATCAATAAAACAGTGGTGGATCGTACCCATTTGATCTGAATCCTCTCCAGACCTCTCCTGTGGAAGTCTGAAGGCTTTGGGTCTGTCATTCCTGGCTTTGAAGGATATCTTGTCTTTGCTGTCCCATACTCTAACTGTGACCTTATGGGAGGCCATTTTAATTAGGAGCTCTCTGGTCACATTGACTTTCAGATTCTGAGACCAACTCACCCACACCTGGTTTCCTTCTCGCCAAGGCTTCAGCACCTTGACAGAACACATAGCACATGATTTCGTGATTATCTGAAGATTTTTTCTATTTTAAAAAGACAAAAATAGAATTGCACTGCCGTTCAAAAGTTTGGGGTCAGAGAATTTTATAGTTTTATTCAGCAAGGAAACTATTAGTTATTTGCAAATTGAAATTTGGAATGTTGCAAAATATTTCTATTTAAAAAAATGCTGTTCTTTTCAACTTTCTATTTGTCAGAGAATCCTAAAAAATTTACGGTTTTCACAAGAATATAAAGCAGCATGACTTTTTTCAACATTGATAATAATAAGAAATGTTTCTTGAGCAGCAAATCAAATTAGAATGATTTCTGAAGGATCTCAGCTTTGCCATCACATCATTTTTTACTGTATTTTTTTTTATCAAATAAATGCAGTCTTGGTGAGCATAACTCAAAAACATTGAAAAAAAAAATTCCAACTCCAAACTTTTAAATGTTAGAAAAAATTGTTTTCATGATTTATCACAACTTTTTTCTTTAGTCAAATCAACTTAGATAATTAATGTGGTTCCGATAACATAATATTTTGAGTTTCTATTTATTAAACCAATCTCCATTGTATTAACTCAAATTTTAAATTTCAATGAACACAAAATTTTAAGGCAACCATAAAACTTACTTTAAGTTAAACCAACAATATTTTTTTACAGTAGCCTACATAAAATATAAAATATAAATTTTATATAGCCCTATAAAATATTTAATGTCATTAAAACAATTAATTAATGAATTAAAACACATGCAAAGATCATTCTCAAATGTCCAAATTATTCTTTCTAGGTAGACCAAACGTGTTCACCCTAAACAGCGAGGTGCACAGAAATCCAAGAAGGCAATTAACTGAAACTCTAGTCCAGCTTTCTTTGGGTTAGTGATGCACAAACTTGTGCATAATGTATTAACATTGACTTGATAAGCAAACAGTTGTTGTTGTCAATCTAAGTAGTAGTTAGTATTATTCTAAATAATTGAGCATTTACAAGCTCCTGCTTATTAACCCCTAATTGATTCCAATAGTTTACCTTAGTCTCATTGGCCATGTAGAGTTTAGCCGCTGTACCAAACATCACTAGATCCGCTCTGATTGGTTCAGGTTTATCAGGCAGCATGTTGTACTCAATGCAGTAATAGCCCTCAGCTCTGGGGGCCTCCACTACCTCACTGGATGGCTCTTCCTTTGGCGCTTTTTTTCTTTTCTCAGAATTTGTAAAATACTCCTCATGTTCTAAAAAAAACCCCCCACAGAATAATATTATTATTCACGCAAAGTTTTATGACTATTTAGGCATGACCATGTCAATTTATTTCATTTACTAGTGTCAGGAAAAATGATTTCATCATCACACATAAAAACAATACCATCCCCATACCTTTAAAGACTGCTAATGCAATGCTGACTGTACAGGTGACAACATAGCTGGAGTCTGTTGTGAATGTTGTTATGGTTTGTTCATCCACAGAACTGGATTCTGGCATCTTCAAATATGCATCTTCACTTTCGTCAGCATCAGGTCCACAGTCTGTGAGGAGTTCGGCGTTTAAAGACAAATCTTCACTTCTCTTCCTGTCAGGTGATGCTGAGTCCCTGCATTCCATTGAGTTCTAGAAATATTGGTCTTGGATTAGAAGATATTAAAACTATCAAAACAAATATGGTAAGTTACTATTGTAGTGTAGCCTACTGGTTTCAGATGGCAATACCACAGTAACGTTACATGATAAAAATCGTCTGTATCTTATTGTATGTAGGCTAGCCTATAATTTCTAATTTAAACATTATGTAGGCTAATTAGCAAGCACTATTATTTTATAAAGTTCAACAAAACTTACTGTACCATAACTGACAGCTGTTTTCCAGCATTCCCCTCACCGCTACTTTTATGTTTTAATTGAGCGCATAAGCATTAGAGAACTTTGAAACGTTGCCTTTTGTTATATGGAATGCTTTGCGTCGCCTTGACAACCGGAGTCGCGTGAACATAATGAAGCGCGCGCGCTGGTATATAGGATATGACAAGCGGCTCATGGAACACAGTCAACAGTAGTTACACAGTGGCCAATCGACATTCGACTCCACCGGCACTTCAAAGCTTTTACTTACTAGAGGTTGAAAGGAAAAGATTGGTTCTGCTATAGGCAGCCTCCATATAAACCAATTCCCTTGCAGCCAAAGAAAACTTTAGGAAAAGTAACTCTGTGTATTATAAGGGTATATTCGAGTATTAAGGGAAATTCCGAAGTTCTCTGGCTAATTAATAGCCTACGTTACTTTGCAATGTACGGTGAAAAATGCATTAAACTTAACGGGACATTACATTTAAAATGTAACAGTAATTTTGCTGTTCAGCAGTAGAATACAGATTTATTTATTTTTTGCAAATAAAATAATGACTACCTGCACGATATTCATTTATATTTAACCAGACAGGGCTAAATACAGTATTTTAAAATAAAATAAAAGATTTATGAACACATTAGAATATTGATATTTATTTATTTAGTTCGTTTATTGCATTATTTAATTTTATGTAATCCTATTGACTAATTGTTTTTTGTCTCTTTTGTGCATAAGTTATTTATTTGCATTATTCATGAAAACTTTTCAAACAATTTTGATTAACTTTTATATATCCTGTATTTTACAACATGTAGGCCTATGCATAATATAATGAAATATTATTTAAGTAGATATTTACAACGTAGATTTTAGTTGTTCAAGTATATTTTAATTAACATTAGTCCTGTATATCGGTTGATTTTATGTAAATATGAACTATCCTGCATACTACATTGACTCTTGAAATGCCTTTATGTTGTTTAACTCCTTTTCAAAAGTTTTTTTTCCCTCTGCAGTTAAGATTTTGGGGGCAGTGCTCACTTCACTGCAACGCCCCCACGCGCACAGCGCGAGAGTTTCTACTACAAGAGTGGGGCGGTCTGGTGTTTAGATGACATGAACTTGGTATGCTGTTTGTGTGCTTAGAGGATCTGTTGAATCCATTAATCCATTTAGGCTCTATAAATGGAATTCTTGTGAAAAAGGATGGAAAAGTCGGACGCATGCGATCCATACAGCCGACCCGCGCGCAGGACACAATGGATAGTGAGCACTCTGGCGTATCATTACGGACTAGACCGTGGAGTGGAAAACGAAATTATAGTCCTCGCAACCGGGTTGGATCAATACCTCCAAGAGATATTTCATCACCTAGACTGTCAGGGAGATGGGAAAATACCAGCCGAGGATTTTAACATTCTTTGCGATATTTTAGGACTCAATAAAGAGTGTGATCTAGAGGAATGCGCGGGGATATTGGATAATCTACCCAAAGAGTTCAGCTTCAGGCAGTTTCACGCAAAACTCTGCGGTTATTTTAGTACCAAAGCTGGGTGTCAGTATGAGAATGGGAGGTTGTTGGTTGGCAAGGAGAGCGAGCATATAGAGACGCAGATCAGACTCCGGAGCCCTTTGAGGCGGCGCGAGAAGCTGCTGTCGTTGGGTACCAGCAATAAGCGAGAAAGCGGAGAGCCTTCTTCGCCCACTGTGGATAGACACACATCAGGTTGTAGGCAGCTGGGATCCTGCACCAAGGAGTGTTACGAGGAAATCGTGGCACTTGAGGAGGCTGAGGACAGGATAGCCAAACTTGAGGAGGAAAATGCCAGTCTCAGGGAGTTGGTGGAGGACATGCGCGCGGCTCTTCAAAGCAGTGATGCTCGATCACTGGCCCTACAGGTACAGTCATTGTGATCAAGTTCATACTATTATACAAACTAAGCAACAATATTTTCTACATAACATCTAATTGATTATTAGATCGAGTCTTTTTAAAATATTTTCACACACAGGTGATATGTTAATCTGTTCCTAGCCTAATAAAGTTATAAATAATATAGTCCTCTACTCTGTGACAACCAATGAAATATTATTTCAGTAGATATTTTAGGTTGCAACGTAGATTTTAGTTGTTCAAGTATGTTTTAATTAACATTAGTCTAGCATTTTAAAACCTATGAGTGGCAATGGTTTATAGGGGGGGGGGGCACCTCAAGATCTACTTTCCTACAGAGGTTTGCCCCAACCTTAATCAAACACACCTGAGCAAGGTCTTCAGGATTACTAGAAAGTTACAGGCAGGTGAGTTTAATCTTGAGAGGATCTCGAAAGCCAAAGTTGCCCAGCCCTGGTCTATATACCCCTTACATAGCCTTGCCCCTTTTTCAGTGCTCGTTGTGTTCCGGTTTGTATTTCCACAGCATGAAGGTAAGATCTTACGGATTTATGAATGAACCGCTCATTTTAAAACCTTTCCGGTCTACTGGCATTTTCTATGACATCCGCTTCAAACATTATAATGCTCATGGCTTTCGTTAAGTCTAAATAAGTAAATACTCTTCGACAGCAATGCTAAAGAAATATACAGGGCTACCTCAAACACGAAAGTTCAAATGTAACAGACGTAGGCCAGTAAGAGCTGTGTGTGTAAACCTCACTCCCCTGACCTCGACCCGGTCCGAGCGGTAATTTGAACCGGACTCTGGGAGGCGGGCGCCCTAACCAGAACGCTAAAGACCACAGCCTCTAGCTTCAGTCGCTAGCCTAGCGCGCCTGGAGACCTGGTTCGAATCCCGCTCGGAGCGGGTCGAGCAGGACTGGTTTCACAAAGATGGCTGCGTGCTTGTTTCTCTGGCGCATAAGGTCTATACTATCACATTCTACTGACATGCTTCTGTCTGTCACAGGTGGGTCTGTGGAAAAGCCACTCGAAACATAAACCAGAGGGTGGCTGTTTCATCGCCCACCAAAGGCGAACAGCCCAGAAGCCCAACATTTCTGGGAACCTGAAGGACATCCAGAGTTTCCTGAGAGAAGTGGAGCTCATCCGGAATTCCCGGGATGGGCAAATCGAGGAAGCCATGTTCTTCAACCGTAAGCTGGAGCAAGAACTGCGAGTATCACGCGAGACCGTGTTGATGCTGGAGGATTGTAACAGGACTCTAAAGAAGGAGCAGGTGGAGATGAGGAAGAGGGTGGAGGAAGCCAGACAAGCTGTGCTGAGTGGCCTCAAGAAAGTGAAGGAGCTGGAGACCAAAGCCAGTCATGTGCCTGTTCTGCAGAGGCACGTTGAGCAGCTAGAGATGGAGCTTCTGTACTACAGGTTAGTGTAATTCTTACGTGAAGTGCCAGATGGAACAAAAACAAGTGAAATGCATCACACATTAGGGCTTTTCACTTTGAGCTTAACCCCAGGTTATCGCCGTTTATCGCCTGCATTGCGGTGCCAAACTTGCACAGTGTGAATTAATGAGGTGTTAGAATGTTACGACTATGCTTAGCAACGGACAACTAATAGTGTCTGGAATATATAATATGAGGATGCGCAATTTTTGAGCATTCACTGTAAAAATTAATCGTTGGTTTAACTTAAAGTTTGAGTTCATTGAAATGAACAAAAAAGAGTTGTGATAAATCATGAAAATATTTTTTTTGCTGTGTTTGTGTAAACATATTACGTGCATATAGCGTTCGTCCAATCGGTGACACTGACACTGCAAATATGCAAATAAGGACATTAACCCAGCATTTAGGAATGTACAGTTATGAAATGTCAGCTTATGGATGCAGGATTAATTGTTAACCTCGGGTAAATTTTGAGTTGTTTGAAATGAGAATCAAGATAACCCAGGATTCCGTTTACCCGGGGTTTAGAATGACCCAGGGTTAACTATTTCATGTGTGAAAAGCCCTTTTATTTACTGAACTTCATGCAGTTTTGACAGCGTTTATGCAGCAGGCCTAACTAGGTATCATATAGTACCCACACACGTTTGTCACGGTGAGGTAATCTGTTTTTACATTGGGATAGCTTACTTCAGCAATCATGAAGCATAAAGAAGACATTATCTTCACTAACCACAATTTGGCATCTGTTTCTGGGGATTTCACTGATGTAAATGTATAAGACTCTGTCAAAACATGACAATTTAGCAACGATCCTAACAAGTAAGGATGTTTACTTTAGCTGTTCAACAGTTTGAAATGTATTACAGAAATCGCAGAGCTCATCCTAGATTCGTTAAATATTATGCTGCTGCTACTGCTATTGTGTGATAAAGTTCTTTTGGGAATGACAGTTTTGTTTCAGGATTTTAATAAGATTACTCTGCTAGAAGCATTATTGTCACCTGAACCAGACTGAATGCAGTAAACAGTTTCATTACATTCAAATAATCTGACTCAGAGTGAACTGAGATTCCTCTGGGTTAAAATGGCTCCCGCCAGAACTTGCTGGCCCTGACTGTGCAGACGTGTGCCAACATACATGTTATTTAGGTTGGCTTGATGTGGTTCTGCTTCTCGGGTGCAGACCCTGTTTTGTTTGGGTTCATTTAGTTGTCAACGTGTGTGGCAAATGGGCTCCCATATTGGTTAGCTGAAATTATGCACAGCTACTGCTTGGAACCACTCATTTCGTAGTTTGGGTTTTATTCTTAGGTTGTCATTGAACTTTCCTAGCTCGCAACCATTTAATTTACGCTTAGAAGAAGTTAAGCTTAACGTCATCAGTGTTTACATATTTCTTGCATGCTAATTTTGGGACAGCATTCCTGGCAATCCTGATAAAAGTGGATTTACTGAAAGTCTGGAGTGTTTTCAGTTACCAATTCAGTGGTAAGATGTGGGTTTTACTGACAGAAACACATTGACTTTTTTTTAATAAACATTCACTTTTATACCTCAAGGCTGCACTAATCTATGTGAAGTCTGTGGTGAACTTTACCAGGAAGCCTTTCTATGGCCCCTCCATTGATGCCCTTAAGCCAAATAATTCATTCCAGATCACAATGGAGCTGACACATTTTGGGAGAGTTCCATTCAGCCCGGCAAGGCCGGACCTAAACAGATTGAAAGTTCCCATCTATCTTCAAACAGTTTCCCCGCTCTACAGAATAATGGATGAACACTCCCTGTCTATATCCTAGCAACAATTCCTACCAACCTGACTAAGTTTAGAGATCTTGGCATTCTAACGAATGTTTAAAAGTAAGTTCCTGTTTTTATGTTAAATACCAAATACTGCCGATTATGTTATTCAGAAGCGCTTTTTTCTTTGTAGACTTTATTAGTTTGGGTGTAAATAATTCCTTGGGCTGTGCCGCTGTTTTAATATTCAGCCATAACCACTAACAGACCTCACATCCCAAAGCTATGTTTACAGTCTGCACACTACAATGAATGCTATTCAAAGTCATTTTGTCAGATATAGTGCCTTTTGGTGGACTGCGGTGTGGCCAGATGGCATTTTAAATCTGAATCTAATACGGAAAGGCTAATAAGATTGTCTTCTCCTCTTTCTCACTCTTTGATAATAGAGTCAAAGAGTATATTTTGGGTGATTTCACATAAACATACTAAATATTTATGAATTGATGTTAACACCAACCCCCACCACCACCAGTTAATGCTTGAGGTCTGGGGTTAGAAAAATCTTTTTAATGGAAATGATTTAATTTTTATTAAGCAAGACCGTGCAAAATGATCAAAACTGATCAAATAAATGCCGTTCTTTTAAACTTTCTATTCATCAAAAAAATCTTTGAAAAAATGTGCACGATTTTCACAAAAATATGCACCTCAACTGTTTTAAGCATTGATAATAAGAGGATATTATTATTTCTTGAGCAGCAAATCAGCATATTAGAATGGTTTCTGAAGGATCATGTGACACTGAAGATTGAAGTAATGATGCTGAAAATACAGCTTTGCCATCAAAAGAATAAATTACATTTGAAAATATATTACAATAGAAAACAGTTATTTTTAATTGGAATAATATTTCACAATATTACTGTTTTTTACTGTATCTTTGATCTAATAAATGCAGCCTTGGAAAGCAAAAATATTTATATAATGTCTATATTCAAAAATGTTTTATATATATATATATATATATATATATTACCAACCCATAATTTCTGAATTGTAGTGTTTATACAATTATCCACAAATATGATTAGATAAGTAATTGTAATATATCATTTTTGGTTATTGAAATGTTGTTCTTAAACCTTGTTAAAAACCTCGTGTACATATTTACAATAAATAAATACAAGTTAGTCACTGTGCATCTTTTCGCCTGGTACCAAAAAGATGTACACAAAGTCTAGTAGCAGCTTTCTGTTAGGATCACTATCAGTTAGTACACTGACAAAGCAACTTTCATTATTTATTTATAGATTATCTGAAAACGATAGTGCTTTGTTTAAATGAATTCATCATAAGGGTGCCAAAAGACTATTAACAAACTACCATAGATTACCTGTTCCTTAAAAAGTTGAAAGTGAAAGTAATTGTAGCAGTCATAAGTCTCGTGTTTCAACAGCTCATTTCTGGGGGGGTGGAGGGGACGTAGACACGTGCAGAGCGCTCTGTCTGCTATGTGGCAGATCAGAGCAGGGCTTTTTTTCCTTTGAGGCCAGAAAGCCCCATGGGCAAGTGCTGAAAGCTGAAAAGTCTCTAGAGTGCATCCAATGGGCACACAGCTCTCTGTAAACAAAAACACTGGAGAATAGCTTTTGATGCAGCTGCCAGTGGGCGAAGAGGATACCGGTCATGCTCCGCGGGTCATGGACTGACCCATTCACACTGAGAGCAATGCCTTTTATCTGGAGAGAGAGGTGTGTCCGCTGGCTATTTTTCATGTCCTTTTTGTTCAGACCTTAATGCAGTTCTTATAATAATCACACATTTTAATAGCTCACTTCAGTTCCCCCACCTGCCGCTTTAACCTCCTCATCTGGCACGACAATAATCAGCGATATTAGACTCTTTACTCTTTCCTCAGAGTAGTAATGGTCTTGGAAATGTTGCATTTCTAGAGATACTATTTAATGTCAAATTTCTTTCTTTAAGATGTGTGATTACACAACCGTGGACCCGAACAAAGCATCTGAGTCCGCACACAACAATATAATTTGGTATTATGATATTATTATTATAATTTTTTTAACATTTTGTTTCACTTTAAAGTTAAATTTCTTATTATCATTATGGTTGAAAACAGTTGCTGTTTAATATGTTTTTATTGGAAAACATGATTTTTGATAAATAGAAAGTTTAAAAGAACAGCATTTATTTGAAATATAAATTTGTAGAATTATAATCTCTTTATTGTCGTCTTCTTTTTTTTTTTTGACCAATTGAATGCATCCTTGCTGAATAAGAGTATTAATTTATTTTTAAAATTTTATTCATTTCTTACTGACCCCAAACGTTTGAACGGTACAACTGAAAGTGATACGTGGCCCCTGGAGATTTACTTTTTTATGAGCCATTTCCGGTCATATTCGACACTTTGGAGTCACCCAGAATGAGAGAAAGTCCAAGTGTAGATCTCACAGATATTGCGTAAGGTTTCCTGAAGCCCTCTTGGCCCTAATAAAGAAAAAGGAAGAGGTTTAGATAGAGGCCAGGTCTCATGGGGGAGGTGGTGGGAACAGACCTGATCTGTTCAGTTCATTACCATGAAAAACACACCATCCGTGTGTGCGTCCTGCCTGGAGGCGTTTTCTCCCCCTCAGAATCCAAGATGGACTAAAGCCCTCAGCCTAGACCCCAGGAGCACCGCAGACCTCAGGACAAAAGAGACAGACGGTGCGAGAGGAACAAAAAGAGCGGAGGGGGGACAAGAGCCGCCATCTGGAGGAAGAGGCAAACACTCGGCTGTTTGTTCAGTGGGGATGAATTTCCACCATCTTACTCTATTTATCGCTCTGCTTTCAGACGTGCTTTATTTCCTTCTATTCATACCAGGTGAAACGCATTGCATTTATCATCAGGTCTGTGCTGTTTTTTGAGCTCTGCTGACATCACAGAGACTGACATGTTAAACGTAAGGCCGTCTAACCGCTCAAAAATAATCAGTTATTATTCAGAGAACTATTATTTCAGCTGTGGTGCGGCCGACTCATGTAAAATGTGTCCGGGGTAACCTGTTGTACCTCAACACATAATAACAGGGCTGGACAGATGGAATGAACAGTCCTTTGAAAATCCCCTGTATTATGACTGAAGAAGGTAAAGAAATGTCAACAAAATGAGGCCTCATAAAAATGTTGTCTTTAGGAGGTCTTTATATGGCAGGGTTTTTTGGTCCAGTATTTTCTAAGCACTTTGAGAATGAAAAACTCCCAAGACCTTGACTTTTTTTTTCATTTCCAAACCCAGCTACGAACATTTCCCTTTCTCCTCCCACCCTCAGCCAGCTGATACTCTTGCTCTGCAGACCTCAGCACTTATAAACTGCCCACCTTGCTATGTTGGGGGAGAAATGTTCTCGAAAATGTACGCTTTTTCTCCTCCTGCTTCTTTGTGAACAGTGCTGGGAAATAACTGAATATATGTTCCAAAAATTAACTTCTAATTTAGATTGTATTAAATCCATAGTACTTGTAATTAGATTACATTACATTTTAAAATACTCCTAATAAGGCTACAGTTACTTTTTGCAGGATTGCGGGATTACATAACTCATACATTGGCAGTAAATTATTCATAATTTATTAATTCTCCTTAATTCTTCTTTTAAATTTTCCTTTCTAAAAAAGCCCATCACTTATACATTCGCAAAGTCTTCTAGATTTGTGGAATTGCACACACAGAGACCAGACACTCGTCAAGTGGATATAATTATACTGAAAATTGAGAGGACACACTGCATTTGACTACTGGATTTACAGAAATCAGCAATTTCTTACTTTGTCTTTGGAAGGCTTTTGTATGTGATGCAGGGATTCCTGTCAGCCAAACCTAATTGATCATGTATTTACTTGAAGTACCCCCTGAATACAAGTTAGGTCAAAAATACCCTAATCAAAAGGTAGTCTGATTATATTATCTAAAATGTGTAATGTAGATTGCAATACGAATTACAATTTTTATCATGAAATTTGCCATCAGTAATGGACAACTATCGCAAGGAATCAGCCAGCACTGTTTGTGAACACTTGAACTTTTCTGAAATGGAATCGTTTAAGTCCATTCGGAATTTTCTCCAATGTGTCCATTTCATGTTTATGACTTGTTAAGACGCGTAAACACTTCGCGAACCTCCTTCAAAGCTGTGTTTACTGGGACTGCCCTCGTAATAACAAAGTTTCCTGACTCAATTAATTATGGTCTGGTTCCGTTTGGAATCTCCAGACGGTTCCAGACAGCACCCCCAGCAAGATCAGGTGATTTCCAAGATTAACGGCGTCTGTGCATCCACACATGTTCCATGTCTGCCAGTTTGACTCTGTAGTCTTACTTAACCAGGTATCGTGTTACCATGGGCCTTTACTCTTAATTGTGGACATCTGTTTCATAGTTTTAAGATAAATCGATTGCTTTATCAAGGACCTCGCAACATCCGGGTGGACCAAATCTAGTTATTTATGTGGTTGTTTACCATACGATCGTCTCATCCTTCAAAATGTGCTCCGAGTCTTCATTCCATTGAAATACTTCTCAAGTAAACTGGGTCCAAGAGGGGGTCTGTAAGTTCAGATCCTGCCGTAATAAACACAGGAAGTGCACGTCTAAACCACAAACAGCTGGGCTCGCCCCATGTTAGTTCATCACTCCGGTCCAGTGTAAATATAGTCTCAAGATAGAAACCTATTGTTAGGTTGACCACCAAAATAGAGAAAGGTTCAAGACAAGAGATGAGACGGGCAGCCAAAAGTGATACACACACTTATGAGAGACAGACTTTGCCACAGTTCTGTCTTGCATCTGTTTTGGTTTTGTAACTTGCCCTAAATGTTCTTATAAAAAAAAAAAAGAGGAGTAAGAAAGCTTGCTAGAACTCAATGCTGAAAGTATGATGAGTAAATGGTGTCTTTTTCCTCTTTAAACACGGACAGGTAGTATGTTAGCCTGTGTGTCTCAAAGAAGAAACGTTTGTTGTTCACTATGTGACTTGTAAAGTTCTCTGCAGACTCTTATCAGTGCCTCAGGCAGCTCATAGTGATTCAGATAGGCAGATGCTAGAAAAGCCAGTGCAGACTGTTCAGGAAATGTCCAATCCACCTCCACTTCTCCACTGATAGAAAATCAAGACTCTTTAGTTCCAATAAATGTTGAGCATAAAACCTTCTGCTTTGAGTTTAAATTCATGCAGCACAAAGAAACGTGATAGAATATCAGCCCATCCTCTCACAAATGCAGATTCTTTCCTGTGTCTTCTGTCAGTGTTCGCTAAATAACACGTTTGCTTTGTGTAAGATGAATGTTTGGAAGACAGCGGGGATGGAATCAAACAGAATGGAATTAACGACTGGGAGAGCTAAAGGATGCCAGATGGAGGTTCTGTCAAATTTGGGCTTTGTGTTTGTCTTATCCAGACATATGCTGTGTTCTCTCTTTCTGTGAGCGCTATGAAATAAAACCAGTATGTTTCAGCATTTCAGCATCTAGTGTGCATGATATGCTATACTGCGTATTAAATTGCTCTTATTTTGTCAGAGCTGTAGCCTAGAGGTTGTGGCGCACACACTCATGTTGTAGTTGATACTCATCATGACATGTCGAGCTGCGCTGTGAGTTTGATTCTGGCTTGCTAGAAACTTGTCTAATTTCATTTATAGCTTTTGACTTTACACCTTCCATTTCATTATCCCTTACAAAAAAGCACTTTGGATCTACCATAGTACAGTATAAAATTGTAAGATGGTACTTTAATATACACTAGTTTGAAAGTTTGGGGTCAGTAAGATTTTTTAAGATTAAGTTTCAAATCAGACAAAAATACAATAAAATCAGTAATATTGTGAAATATTATTAGTCACAGAATCCTTCAGAAATCGTTCTATATGGAGCCCCACACATGACGTGGAAAAATAATATATATATATATATATCCAACGAGACTTACTAATACGTCAGCACGTTTTACTAATCCGTTCCCTTGTTTTAGTTAAATCAAAACGAGGGAGCGAATTAGTACAACATGGCCCCAATTTACTAAAATGAGGGAACAAATTAATAAGTCGTGGGAACAAATTATTCATTCGTAGTCACAATTGAACTAAAACGAGGTAAGAAATGAGTAAATCGTGCCCACAATTTACTAAAACGAATTTTTGTCGGATGCCATGCGCAGGGATCCATACTAATATGCTGATTTGGTGCTCCATTTTTTTTTTTTTTTTTGCTGCTTAATGTTTTTGTGGAAACCATGAAACATTTTTTCAGGAATCTTTGATGAATAAAAGTATTAGTAATAATATAGGCCTATAGGTATAAACATATTATCTTAGAACATAGGCTATTGATTAAAAAAAAAATGAAAATGTTGTCATTAAATTTTCTCCAATTATTTAGTGACGCCTCTGCAGTTGTTTCTGTTAAGAAGAAAGTATTTTTCTCCACCCTTGAATTTTCATTTTGATTGCATTTTCATAATCTCTTATGCAACCGTTCTGTTCTACTTTGTTTCTGACTTGTTTCACAGTCTGTGTTTGAAGAGGCCAAGATGGCTGGATCTAATATTGAGACTCTTCCAAGAGTCTGGAGTGGATTCAGGTGTCTAGAGAGCTCCTTTAACTGCTCTCAATGTGTGCTCTCACATCCATTTCTACAGACGGTGGGTTACTGAGTTTTTTCAGTAGCTCATCTTCATTTGTTATTCTCAGTCACAAAGAGTTTGACAGAAAGCAGATCCTGTCAGCAGTATTAGTCATATACACAATTCGAATCGCTTCTACAAGACTAATATTAACATTGAGCAGATGTGGCATACAATAATGTCCTGGCTTTTCAGAGACACAGTTATCTTTTTTGGCACTTCAAAAACTATAGTTAAAATAAAAATAAAAAAGCCAGGACAATATTCAAAATAAAACTACATATATATATATATATATATATATATATATATATATATATATATATATATTCCCTGTAGTTTATGTGTTTTTTAGTTTTTTTTTAGAAAATAACAATCATGTACAAATGTAGCCTATGTTAAAAAATATGGGGTCAGTAATATTTTTTTATGTTTTTGAAAGAACTTATGCTCAGCTTGATCAAAAATACAGTAAAAAGAGGTTTTGAAATTACAGTAATATTGTGATATATTGTTACAGTTAAAATAGCGATTTTCTATTGTAATATATTTTAAAATGCGATATATTGCTGTGATGGCAAAGCTGAATTTTCAGCATCATTACTCCAGTCTTCAGTGTCACATGATCCTTCAGAAATCATTCTAATATGCTGATTTGGTGCTCCTTATTTTTTTATTTATTATTAATATCAGTGTCGAAAACAGATTAATTTTTTTTTAACAGTTTAACTGCTTAATTTTCTCTTATTAATAGAAAGTTCTTATTAATAAAACACTTATTAATAGAAAGTTCAAAATAACAGCATAATTGAAACAATGTAAAAGTCTTTAATGTCACTTTTGATCAATTTAATGCATGCCTGCTGATTTTTTTTTATTATTTTTTTTTTTTTTATGGTAGGATAAATCTGTTTATAATGAATTTAGTCACACAAAATGTATTTACAGGTTTTAAAAATACAAAATGTGTAACCTGTTCTTGGAAAGTGCCTCTTCTTTCATTATGGAACACATTATTCCAACACAAACGTCAACATCCTTGTCAGTTAAACTCCAGTTAGTTACACTGTGCATGTGCAATCTCTTTATCATCGTGCCTAGAACATACTACTATACTTATGTCAATGGGTACCTATAGCAACCCTGACAGGCCTGTTTAGGGTCTCCCTGGTACTCTCCTTCAGCAGCTGTAGGTCATCAGAGAGCCCTGAAACCCAACTTTAACCGACCCCCCCCCCTTTTCAAACACCCTTCACCCCCTCATCTGACAATGTGGATTCCAAATATTGACCCTAAACTGTGCGAAAGCATAGTGTACCGAGGGATGATTCTGTGGGCTCATACGGGCTATATTTATGGCCGCTCTGCACTGAAGGGTTCCTCATGGCAGCAGGATATATGCATGAGTGCACCCGGCTTGAAATTCTTTTCCCTTTTTTCTCTCTCTGGGATTCATGCTGGAGCAAATGGATTTCTGCAGCCTTTTAGTTGTTTTTTTTCCTCTTCTGCAGGCAAGACATTGTCATCTGGAAACATTTATTCTTTGATTCATGAAAGCCCCATATTGCATTTCTACTGTCGCAAAGCTCAGAAAAACGGTTGTGTTGAAATGACAGAAACATAATCTACTGCTTTCACTTATAGCTGTCTGACAAAAGAAAAAATGCTCAAAATATGTTAATTTTAAAGTCTTCTGATATGCCTTGTTGAAAATTCTGTCAGACGTGTGTTAAACATTCAGCATAATGCATACTGTGTTTTATGTTAGGTTCTAGTTATATATAGTTTTCATAATCTTTCTTTTCACTTTGAGGGATGTAATGTCACCATGCCTGGCTACAATTACCCACAACCCCCTTCACTGCTCTCAACTCCGCTTAAGAGCCAGTAAAAGTGATAAAAAATACATTGATCAATTTTACTTGGTTTCTTTGTTGAAAAGAAAGATGTGGAAATGATGTTTAGTGCTATATATCATCAAACTTTTGTACATTAAAATAATACATTTATACGTTTAAATAGGCTACATTTAAATCAACGAACAAGGCTAATTTAAGTGCAAGCCTGAGCCATTTGTTTGCTAGTATTACTGTACATTGCTATATTGTCCTGAACCTAGATCAAAACCCTTTATGATCTGATCTCTACTCTTGACCTGTTATGGTTATTTATTCTTCACAGATCTGAAGTGTCTAAAACATCCGTTGCATTCATCAGTAAATCGGACAGACGGTATAATGGGGCCAGTCGGCCTGCGCCACGCTGTTTTCTAGACACAGAGCAGGATCGACACTCACCGACGGGACGTGCAGAGACTGTGCCTGACACCAGTAAGCCAAATATTGACATTACTCGACCCTTTTTGAGGCTCTGTTGATGTGCAACTTGTAAATAGTTGATACTTCTATATTCAATTATATTAGTGATTAGGCACTTTTATAAAGGGCATTATTGCAGATGTAAAAAAAAAAAATGGGGGGGGGGGGGGGGGGTGCTCTATTATTGATAATAATAAGAAATGTTTCCTTTGCACTAAATCAGCATATTAGAATGATTTCTGAAGGATCATGTGTCACTGAAGACTGGAGTAATGATGCTGAAAATTCAGCTTTGCCATCACATAAATAAATTACATTTTAAAATATATTACAATAAAAGACAGTTGTAATCAATTGTAATAATATTTCACAATATTATTGTTTTTACTGTATTTTTGATCAAATAAATGCAGCCTTGATGAGCAGAAGAGACTTCTTTCAAAAACATTAAAGAATCTTACCAACCCCAAACCTTTGAACGGTAGTGTATGGTAACATCTGAATTAACTGGTTTTATTCAAGTAAAAATGTTATGTATTATTAGATTACACCAACAAAATAAAAAAATTATTTTGACATCTTGCTTCAAGTGTAATGGGATATTTCATGCATGTTTATGCTCCTATGTTTATATAGTGGAGGAGCAGCTTTTCCGATCAGTGGAGGGTCAGGCGGCGTCTGATGAAGAGGAAGAGAGATGGACCGGAGAGCAGCAGAGACAAGTAGACGAGGTGAAGCGAATCCTCACCAGACTGTCCTGCTGTGGAGACAGGTACACCCTTTTACTGCTGTTTACAATTATTTGATTCACTCAAATGAGATTCAAATAAATGGCTCACAGACTGTAGTATCCTATTTGTTTAGGTTCTTCAATTGCTTTGTGTGCTCTCAGGTGTGATGAGAAAGCAGTGAAGAAGCTGTTGTCTCATTTCGGCGACTCGCGCACCGAGGAGAGTCAGACGGCCGTGCTAGAGCTGCTGGAGAGGGTCACGCGACTCAACAAACAACTAGAACTGAAGGAGAGTCAGGCCAGGAGGGTGGAGATGGACACAGACCAGGTATGACCGTGCCGCATTCAAATGATGATTTTTTTTCTTCAGCTTTTCAGATAACTTGATATATTTAAAATAGTGCTGGGCAACGATTAAAATTTTTAATCGCGATTAATCGCATGATTTTCTTGCGATTAATCGCGATTAATCGCATTGTTACGCGCAAACTTTAATAATGAATTCTAAAGTAGTGTATTACTCACTTTTGATTTAAATGTACTGCTATATACACAAAAGTGTAATAACATGTGGTTTGCAAAAACTTTAAACAAATAAGGTGCTTTATACCAGCAGTATTCCCTTTACACAGCATCAATAAAATATTTATTGTAAATTTCAACCTAAACATTAATGTAATCAAATCAAATATTAAAACAAAGCTATTTGCCACTGCCAGGGCATTACCTTTTATCTAGCTTGTTAAAACGAGTCCAGTTTTCTTGGTTTTTTTCTTAACAGGTATCAACAGGTGTCTTTTAGCAGCAGAAACAGTCTATGTAGTCAGATGTCATGAGATATAAGTCGACCAACGTTACTTCTCTGATAGTAGCGTTTGGTCATGCCATGGTTTCCCACGTACACTAAAGGTGATGATACACAGGGCAACTTTTTTAGCAATGTTGCTGGGCAATGTCGCCGTCAACGGGCAACCAGATGAGACACAGGGCCCACAACCGATCTAAATTATCCAGATAGAAATTTATTGCCCATTTTCAATGGAAAAGTAGACAAGCAACAATCGCTCGGCAAGATTGCCCAGCAACATTGCTCAAAAAGTTGCCCTGTATATCATCACCTTAAGATTGCATTAAACAGAGATAAAACCCAATTTATACTTCTGCGTCGAACTTACGTCGTACCCTGACTTGCACCTCTCCAAAAATGTAACAACGCGTCAATTCTACGCGTACCGCAAGGGCTGTGATTGCTAGAACCGCTCCACGGGTTTCACATGCTCCCTATGCATGTGTAATTGCGCGTCAACGCGGACAACGACGCAGAAGTAAAATCAACCAACGTAGTGTATAGCGACACTACGAACAATACAATACACTACGAATGACACAGAAGTATAAATCAGCCTTTTAGAGTGAGGTGAATTGGTCGAGCGCAAGGTGCAGCGACAAGCGGGTGCGTTCTGTGAAACTGTTGCGGTCATGCTCGCCTCACGCGCTCGCCTCACGCACGCGCCCGCGCGTTGCCGAAGTTGAATTGTCTAAAAGGACTTTGATTGTCTATAACTTTTTGTACACGACGCGCAGTACAAATCATTGGAAGAGAGACTGATCATCGGCTCGCTGTTTGTGAGTTTCCAATATTTAAAAGTTATCAGGACATCAACAGAAGGGAATTCACATTGCAGAGCATCCCCGCTAAACTACACGCAGGCACATCAGGTAAAGTTATGTATAATTTTAATTTAAGTTAAAAAGACTACAGCTGCGTAGCGCACAGAAGCCGTTGCCGTGGTTACTATCCATAGAGCGCCTGTCATTCACTCGCGGAGCGCTGTCTCCCTTTCTGTTCACCTGAGAGAACCTGCCAAAGCCCCTCCACTGCTGGTTTGGGTGGGTTATTTGCTGGCTGACCAACATCCCACCCCTCCTGTGATCATGGTTTGACTGTAGGCCTATGTCTTATTCAGAGCCAGTGTGCAACGGACTTAAAAAAAAAAAAAAAACTGCGTTAACGTGCGATAACAAAATTGTCGGCATTAATTAATAAATGCGTTAACGCGATAATAACGCGTTAACTTGCCCAGCCCTAATTTAAAACATAAATGGATAGAGATCACCCAAGAAAAAGACATTTCTGTCATCATTTCCTCACTTTTAAGTCATTTCAAACCTACATCATTTGTCATCTTTATTTTTTGCCAAAATTTTGCTTCGCTTCAGCTATCGTAAAGAGACATCCACTCTTGCAATGCGAGTTTGTGCTTTTTGGGGGCGGAGCAATGAAGGAAGGGGTGTGTTTGTTTGTGTTGTATCAAATATCAACAGTTCAACAGCGATTCTCAGAAATTGCTTACTGCACCTTTAATTAAAATGCTCATTCAGCTAAAAAAAAGAACATAGGTGAATTGACATTACTAAATATTTGGATTAATTTTGCCTTTATGAGTCTTACCACAGAAACGAATAATATGTGAGTCGGATGACACGAACATCTGAAGAGCAGAATAACATTAAACTCCAATTAAACACACATATGAAGCCAGCAGTTAAAATACGTATCAGAGATTTTAAATACTTAATAAGACATTTTCATTCGCAGGAGCACAAGTTAATCCAAATAAGCTTTGGCTGCTGGTCTTCTAAACGGCTTACGTCACCCAACCAGGACTTTCTGTTCTGTTTTACTTTTACATTCATGGTTGCTTTCGGGTGCAGGAGTGTAAAATTAGATTACAAGGCACTTGCCCACCGAGCAGTTGTTATGAGAACGACGGGCTTCAAAGAAAAGCCTCAGCTCTTACACTCCCACCCAAGCAACCAGCCGTGTGTGTCAATGCGAGCAGCCAATCGCTGTCCCTTCCTGAGATGACCACACGAATAAACCTCCAGGCCTTACACAATTACATGTACACTGAGCTGTTGAGACAGACGTCGGCTGCGATGCACCAGACGTGAACTATGTTGCTAGTGTTTTTAAAAAGGCCCCACACATATTCATGGAAAAATATCCTGGCACATTCTGGCCTTAACCAGTTTGGGGCGAGCATTAACGCGAACGCAGGCAGATGTGGATTTTCGACATATGGTCAGACAGGCCAAAAACAAGCATATCTGAACTATTTCTGTCTGAGAAATTATGTGTCTCGGCTGAATTATGGGCTATCGGCACATCTGGCAAAGATTCTCCTTACCTGAAATTCATTGTGTGTTGGAGCATTAGTGTTTAAATATGCGCAAGCTCAACGGTAAGTGTCGTGTGTCTGCAGATGCGGGACGCCCTGGTCCAGGAGCTACAACAGAAGGCTG
Organism: Rhinichthys klamathensis goyatoka; assembly: GCF_029890125.1. Lineage (NCBI taxonomy): Eukaryota > Metazoa > Chordata > Actinopteri > Cypriniformes > Leuciscidae > Rhinichthys > Rhinichthys klamathensis. The sequence goes on from NW_026606624.1 coordinate 2,274,169, forward strand.
AGGAGACGGAGCTGCTCCACCTGGAGCTGCAGATGCTGGAGACGGAGCGGGTGCGTTTGTCTCTGGTGGAGGAGAAACTGATGGATGTGCTACAGCTTCTGCAGCAGCTGCGAGAGCTGGTCAGTCCAATGGAATCTCTAGGGAGTGAATCTGGAGGGATTTCAGAGTCAGACTCATCAGCCCAGTGTTGCACACACAATAGATGGGTGTTAATCCAGCAGTGATTCGAAAATAATATTTAGGATGTCAGCAACAAAGACATATGATTATTATCATGCTTTCATTTTTGTTCTCATATAGACCTTATGCACCAGAGAAACAAGGGCGCCGCCATCTTTAGAATATTGTCTTTGAACTTCCGTTTTTGCGGTCGCTCTGTATATCTCTATGGCATTGCTGTCCAGGAGTAATTAGCTTTCGAAGTGGATTTGCTTAATGTAAAGTTAACGAAAGTTATCATGAGGATTGTAATGTTTAAAGCAGATGTCTTAACAAATGTCAGTGGACTGGGAAGATTTTAAAACGAGCCGTTCATTCATAAATATGCAAGATCGCTGTGAAAATACAGACCGGAAGACAAAAGACAAGAGCGCAGCGCTGAAAAGGGGCGGGGCTAAGGTCTAGAGTATTTTGTGCTATTCATATTTTCAGTTTCTGTGATGGCAGGCAGGCTGGTTGAATGCACATGATTTAATTATTAATGCTGACATATGAAATAAGGTTAATTAATAAGTATTTTACAATTTTATAAATGTATTACCAGTAAATTAAATAATTTGTATTGGTGTTTGCTGGTGTGGCATTCGAACAAACCCCTAAAAAATATGTATATAAATATTAAAATTATAAACATTAAAATTATCACCTTTTTTATTATCATTCCCATTTTTTTGCAATAATCATGAATTATATTATTATTATGAAACATTGAATTATGTGTGATCGAGTATTTTGCCATTTAACTACCTTTTTTAATACATTTATTATGATGTAAAATTGTTTGTTTTTATTGTAGAATGTCTCGAGAAGATCTTTAGGAAAGATTTTACTCAGCACATTGGAGTCTTGCAGTGATCCTCAGCATGGTAAGAGACACAATAACTTTTAACTTGCCAGCTTTGCTCTTATAAAACCTTTACTGTTTACCAGGCCTGGTATGCAATAAAAAATGTGACAGGAGCATTAGATATACAGTGTGCTACAAACGTCTGAGACCACTTTAAAAATAGGGGATTCTTTTTTTTAGACAGAAATAAGTTTAGGGATTTTAAAGGGGTCATATAATGCCATTTTTGTACAAGCTAATATGATTCTTTAGGGTCTAAATTAAAAGTTTGTAATATACTTTAATTAGAAATTCTCATTAGTATTGTAAGAAAACACTTATTTTACCTGGTCAAAAACAGCTCTGTTTTCAGCACGCCGTTTCAGTGCATATGACTTTAAATGATAATGAGCTTTGCTCACTCCGCCCCTCTGTTCTGTGTACACCGTTTGTAACACAATAACACAATAACCATAACGCGTTGTTCAGTATAAACGTGGGACTATGAATTATATTGAGAACGTCATACATAGAAAACGTGACGTAATGTACCCTGAGTGTAAACCTTAGACGCATTCATTGTGAAGCGTGCAGCTAGCGATTTGTAAAGATTAATATAAAGTTTAATAAAACGTTACACTCACTTCAGTTCTTCTGGAGGTTCAGCAGGAACACGAATATCTGGTACCGATCCTTTTTTCATGAGCAGCTTCTTAGCAAATCCAGCTTTATACTGACCCTCGTTTATAAAGCAGTCTGGTGTGTGAAATGATTCGCGTAAACATGAAAGCATTGACGTTGCTCGTGGGGAATATTCCCTTCGAAAACAAACTCAGCCACTGCGTCTTCAGCGGTTCGGATTTAGGAACATTAAAATGACTGCTGTGTTCGTTATTACACCCAAGAACAGAACACCACAATCGCTTAGACCAGGGGTCTCAAACTCGCGGCCCGCGGGCCATTTGCGGCCCGCGGGCTGATATTTTGTGGCCCCCTACTTGACATTAAAGTTTAATGTTAGTGCGGCCCGTCGTTGCGTGTGCCGCGTAAAAAAAAAAAAAAAAAAAAATGTATCCCTTATGAGCTACCATAGATAGTCTCGTGACAGCTTACGGAGGGTTTGTTGTCAATAGTTGTCATAGACAACCGCGAAGTACAAACATACTGCGCCTGGAAAAAACGAGCGCGTCGCTTCAATTATGAGCGCGCTTGCCGCGCGCCTACATTTGAAATTACGAACTTGAGCGCGCAAAATATGTGAGCGCGATATGTGAACGGCCCCTTGGCGAGCTACCACCAATCAGGCCACGAGCTACTGGTAGCTCGCGAGCGACGTGTTGGAGAGAGACACTGCTCTAAAACAATGTGAGAATAATCACTTTGAGCTTGTAATATGTGTCCAACAGGTTGATAAGAAGGTTTGCTTTGATTTGTGCAGTCAGTAATTTGAGACACTATACAAAGAATTCAATAAGACGGGCAGACATGACTGCAAATATTTGTATTTCAAAAGCAATAATTGTTTTTCTAAGTATAATAAAAGGAAATGTGCCTTCCAAAAAAAACATTTAATATCATTAATGTGTTGTATAAAGAAAATAAAAAGGACATAAGCAATTATAAATATCACAAATATGTGTTATAGACAAAGAAAGTTTGTAAAATGAACTTCAACTGTCAGAAGGACAGCTCATGAAGAACCAATCATGTACAGAAAGGAATGTTCAAATTCAGAGGAACAGTTCAGAAGAAACGTTAATAAATATTGAGAAGATTGGATCAGTTGTGCTCCTTTTTTGGAATACTTGAATACTATTTTTTTTGTGGAATACTTGATGCGGCCCAGCCTGACCCCGACTCTACCTCCAGCGGCCCCCAGTTAATTTGAGTTTGAGACCCCTGGCTTAGACGCCATTCTGCTCATAGACAGTGCTCCAGCATATCAACAATGACCGCGCCTGTCGCGCAGACTATGATTGACAGCTCAATCATGAGCGAGGGCGGGTCTGTGTTGAAACGCTGCTGTCAATCAACAATCGTGGGAGGGGCTTCCGAGCGTGTGACGTCACAGGCTCGAACGGCTTGATTTGAGACAGGGGAAAACATATAAGGAGATTAAAACAAAAACACTGGATAGATTTTTATCATTGTATGATGGTTGTGTATAGGCACTGCCAACACACATTTCAGTACAATCAACTTGTAAAAGTGCATGTACCATTATATGACCCCTTTAAAAAATGTAAAACAAAAAAAGTTGTAAAATGATTCAAATATGTAAGATTCTACACTTTTTGTAGGTCACAAATTAAACTTGTGACATTGATTATTCTTGATGTTAACTAAACCTTAAACTAAAACCATAAAAACAGAAATAATATATGTGTATATATACATGTGTGTGTGTGTGTGTGTTATTAGAATATATTATATACTTATTTGAAAGATTCTGTTTTTAGCATATTAGCCGCACACAGATCTAAAGCATAGCTTCTCTATAACTGATTTGCAGGGAAAGCACATATCTTGGAGGTGCTCAACGCTCTCTGTCATGAACTGGCTGCGTGTGAGATCCTCTCTAATGGCGAGACAATACAGAGAGCAGAGAGTCACCAGTCTCTCACCAACTCTCTGCTCATCTCCTTCTAGACATTACTGCCACCTGATGGTCACAGGGTGCTACAGACTCTTCCGAAAGGACTTTTAACTGGCCATGTTGGAAAATGGGACCAAAATTAGCTATGTATTTTTCTTCATGTGTTTATATTTCTGTGTATAGTTGTGTAAAACATTTAGCTCGTTATCATTTATAATGAAACATGATGTGACACATTTTGAAGCATTTTAAGCTATTTTTGCTAGATTTTCCTTTTGCAATTTCATATAATCTCGGTCAGTATTATCTTAAAATACATGCACATTATACAATGGTGTTCATTACAGCTTCATGTATAATGTGGTAACACAGGTACAGGAACACCTAGTTAAAAACCACTCAGGTATAGGCTATGCAATGCTCATAATAGCAAATTTCTTTCTTCTGCTGAACACAATAGAAGATATTTTGATAAATATGGGTAACCAGACAGTTGATTGACCCCATTGACTTCCATAGCATGGGAAAAAAAAAATACTATGGAAGTCAATGGGGATGCATCAACTGTTGAATGAAATTCATACAGGTTCGGAACAACTTGGGGGTGAATAAATGACGACAGAATTGGGTGAACTATCACTGGACTGAACATTTGCATTATTCATCGTTTCAAAATACAGAAACTTAAGCACTTCTGAGCAGTTTTGTTGCTCTTTAAGGATGATTTTCATGATTTGCATGAAACAGAATATATAGCTTACTGTATGTTTCATAATTGCCAGTGTCTGTGCCTCTCTCCCATCATACAAATATGTGATGCATTTTTGTTAAGCTCCAGTGAAGATTAACACTTGGTTTGTCAAATGTGTACTGAAGAAAATATCCTGTTTTTTTTCTAGATAAACTTCATGAGTTTCACATAAGGTACTGGACAATATATCATCAGTGCTTATATGTTCAAGAAATTAAAAACATAACACATCATAATCATTTCGTACAATGATTTATACACGCACTTGTTTTTCAAACAATTCAAACATACATATTTCAGTTTTTTTTTTTTTGGTTTCAAAACATCTAAAAAGTTTTTTAGCTTTAAATAAAGCTGAAATAATTAACAAATCTATAGCATAAATCAATAAAAAAAAGTTTGGAAAAAAAACATGCAATGTAGGGCATCACGATCCCTTCATCCGAGATTTAACAGAAGGCATACAGCTCGTATGGTGACAGGAGGAAAAAAAGTATAAAGGAGAATATAATTATGTGCTATAATTGTTGAACTTCTAATAAGTTGTCCTCTTAGATGTTTTAATTGTGCAAAAAAAGCATTTTATTCGCATCTACTAAAGATTACGTGAGGCTGACTGCAGAATACTGTATGCCAAAAGATGTTCTTCTGGCTCACACGTGTACAGTACAGATCAATGTGGCTTTTGACTACCGTTACCATCAGACGATACCTTTATTCTACAATGAGTGAATGATGAGTTATTTTTACACAGGAGCCCAGAAATAAACACAGGCTCATAAAGGCTTCAGAAACCCTCTGATAGTTATAATTACACCTTTGGAGCCATTGGTCTCCTAACAGTTTTGATTTGAGGACCACAGAATGGGTCTGACAGGAAATTTAATGAGAATTACGCTGCATCTTGATTAATCACTTGGTTTAAATAAGCACTTAATTCTGAAGTAAGATTTTACAACCTTACACCAGCACCACTAAGGTCTGGTAACTACTACAGACGATTACTACGAGAAAACAAAAAGTAATAACAAATTAATCCTAAAACAAATAAAATAAAAACACACTCTCACCTATTTACAGCGACATGTGTTACTAATTATTTGACATAACGGCCTAAAAGTAATAAAACTCAAGGGGAAAAAAGCTACTAGGGCCAAATACAAAGTATAAACAGTGTAATACCTACGCTGAGCTGATAAAGAAAAACAACCAAGTTTAAAATTGGGTCAGAATAGTGTTTACAGTAACGCTGTGGTTTGCACTGTAGTGTCACATAGACAAGAATCAACGGGTTTATTTCGTTTCATACCAGCAAGGGAGGAGCAGTGATGATGGAGAGAGAGAAAGAACGGGTACATTAGGGTGAGCCTGCTTCCTGTTTGCGTCTCTCCTTCCCTCTGCTATCCCTCCCTCAAAGGTCGAGACGCATGCTTAGCAACCAAAGGTCTCCTGGGAGGCGTAAACCATGTAGAGGAAGCCATCTTCATCTCTCTCTCGTTCGTAGATCTCAGAAATAGGGGTGGACACACTGACCATGCTGTGCTGATTGACAAGAAGGAAAAAGGCCTGGGTGGGGTTGAGCTGCAGTCTACGCCTGTGAAAGAGAGTCGTTTTGATAACTGATTATAATGACAAAAACATGCACATTCAAGTCTGGGTTTGGTACAAGTTCAGCTCAATCCACAGCATTTTTGGCATACTATTGCTTACCACAAAAATAAAATTCATAAAACATATAATATAAATGATAGTGAATTGGGCCAATATGTAAACGTTAAAATACTCACCGTTTCAATAGTATAACCACAAGGTGTAAGCAATATGCATGATACCAGGATTTTAGTATATATATAAAAAAATATATATAACATCCTAAACTTTGTGATACTATTTTGTCATTTCACACATAAAAAAAAAAAAAAAAACTTATTTAAACAGCTTTTGACTTCTCAAATGATACACAAGTTTAAAAAAAATTAATAAACTTGATTGAGTTGAATATTTTGCCACAAAATTCTGTTCAATAAGCTTAAAGTCACCATGAAATCAAAATGTACAATTCTTAGGTTTTTTTTCATGTAATATTGAGGCATTTATTAAGTAATTTATCCGTGAACTGTTTTTTTTATTTTTTATTATGTACCCTTGTAATCTTTCATCAAAATGACTTGACTTCCCCCTCCCTCTTGCAACAATGACATGTTTACTGGCACGAGGGCGGGACAACCTGTCACTCACATGAGATCACAACAATCGATCCTATTTTTTATTTTTTTTCTTGTTCGAGAAGCCGTTTCACTCGGATTAACGTCACATTGGGGAAGAAAACACTATTGTAACTTCCGTTTCATGATCACTTTTACTTGTTGAACCCGGAATATATCCATATATTTTTTCATTTTGTTAGTAGCCACATAAAATGTGATGCTAGTGCAGCAGAAATTTCACACTTATAACTTAATCATTATTTCAAGTCTGAACTATAAATAAATCAGTCATGACTCGTAGCCAAGGATTATGAAGTATGATAGGCAGCATGGGTCTGACAAAATGTTCTTAGTCTGATCATCTGACTGAGCCCGTGTTAAAATACCTGGAAGGCAACACTGAGCTGCAAGCTTATCTTTAGAGGAACTTTAGCTCACTAGGGTCTTGTTTTAAAAAAGAATACAACACAATGGATATAGGAAAAGAATTGTGGATGTTGTTCAATGAAAAACAGTTTTCAAGTTTGAACAGTTTAAAAGTGTTCGTAGAAGTCCCCTGTGGATGATGAGCACAGCAGATAGTCAAAATTGGCACACCATTGCATTCTCCTCCCCCACCCTGCTTCAAAACCCCACCAGACGAGTAAACAAACCGGATGAGGCTGAAACACACGGGACTTATGGCTCAAAGTGACTTGTACATGGTCAAAAATACTCTCTGTGTATGTGATACCAAATGACAAGTAATCCTGGATTCTGGATATTATGTTTACCTGATTATCTTTACCAGCTCACTCATGTTAACATGGTCAGGGACAAGGAACTTGGTCTTGTCCAAGACAGGAAGTTGCTTTTCCCCCTTATATCTCTCAATGATCACCTGTAAGGAAAAATATTACCAAGACAAATTGATATAGTGTTTTGACATAGTCTACTCTTGAAATAAGTCTAGAGCAGTGTTTCTCAACCTTTTTTACTCCAAGGCAAACTCCAAAAAATTTCTTCAAATTAAAATACGAAATATATTGATTTAGAGTTGTTTTAGTTTATTTTATAATATTGTCTTATTTAAAATAATTTTAAGTCATCTTGAGGCCCTCGTAGAAGTTAAAACCACTAGTGTAGAGTAATAAATCATGGCATCTTAAAATAAATCTCACATTGACATGCAAAAGTGATATCTTGAAAGCAATAAGGCTCTTCTTCACTCAGTCCTAATTCATTTATGACACATTCAAAAGACGAAAGAGTTTCTCACCGGAATTTTATTGGGATGCTGCTCTCGTATCTGCTGCACTTCCTTGCAACGATCAGCTGAAAAACAAAAAGAATAAAATAAAGAGTATGCTCATTTAGACTGTAATAAGCATATTACCACACTTTAACAGTCTAATTGCAACACATAAAGACATACTAGGATGTGTTTATGTAACTGAAAGACCACGATTGACATGACTGTAGCTCTCCCTCATTCCTCAAAACACTACACTCACAGCATTATCATTAACTACATTAGCATTTACTTATGGAAAACCTATTTAGCAGAAACTGGAAATTAACATTCCTTTTGCATAGGAAACTAGTAAGGATTGATCATTTCTGATGTGTTGTTACTAACGGTGTAACAATACCCTCATGTCACGATTCGATACATATCACGATACTGAACTCACAAAATGATATTTATTGCGATACTCAAGACATGTGATAAAAGGAGGTTAACAAAAAATGTACTGTTGATTAAGATGCTAAATTTGATATTACATTGTGGGTGTAAATGAATAGGCTTGGGCTTGATGCTGGTAACCCAATGCACAGGACAATGGTGACACCAGAATAAGATTCCTGTCCCTCCATTGACAGCTACGCAACAACCACTTTGACACTTCAAAAAAGTTGTGTAGCTGTCAACGGAGGGACAGAAAGTTCTCAGATTTCATCAAAGAGATCTTCATTTGTGTTCTGAAGATGAACGAAAGTCTTACGGGTTTGGAATGACATGAGGGTGAGTGATTAATGGCAGAATTTTCATTTTTGGGTGAACTATCCCTTTAACTGATCCCATGTCAGGGTCATTCATGTCAATTACATAATCCCAAAAGCTGGACAAATTTGAGAGCGTCTGCAGAACATATTGACCCTGACACTTACAGATGTGTTTAAAACAGCAGATCTATGTTGTTTGTTATGTTTAGGAAGATTATGCAAGGGTTTTATGCTCCTCCCTCCCCGTCCTCAGTCTGGACTATGAGAAAAAGCTCAAATTACAGCATCATTTCACCAACACGAGTACTGTCCATCCATTTCTTTAATGTTGTTATTAAACACAATTTTTATTCATAAAATAGACTACTTGTTTAATTTAATATCACCTGTTAGACAATAATACTAGTAATCAGTATGAAAAAAATGTGTATCATATATATGTTAATTTTAAAGTTTTATCTTCCTAAAAGCTAGATGGCAGTTTAAATGTGGAAAGGACAACGCAGCAATAACGTTATATCTTTAAGAAATCAGCTGAATAAACTGTGGATTAAAGCTGTTGTTGTTATTTAAACAGGAGGCCTTCGAGTCAGGCTAACGTTAACTTACCTCACTGGATAGCAACCTCTGTCGGTTTGGTTGAAACCCGTCGTTTAAACTTATATTAATCTCTAACTGTCTCTAAAATCGTTTCACAACCATTTAAAGCTTTATAGAAAAATCGCAAACACTGTGTCACAAAGCTGCTAGCAGGCTAGGGACGAAAACAAACCTGATAAACAAACACGCATGTGCTGACACAGCGAGAATAAAACTCATCTTACCAAAGCTCCGTCTCTGTTTGAAGGGTCTGTCAGATGGCATAACTGGACTTGAATGTGGTAAAAAATGAGCTATTATATGTTGAATTCTCGGTCAACTTCGCTTCTTTTCGAGCTCCTGACTCACTGCAAGCAAAACAGCTCGAGACAATGTACTAAAGTTCGTGATGTCATAGCAGGATTTAAAGGGGCAGGACCCGGGTTAAGTATAGACCTACAATAACAATATAGTTACAACGTTTCTTTGCTAATCTTGTACATTTACATTCTATAACTATATTGTATTTTAGTAATCCCTTATAATCGTTGTAATTAAGTTTTTTTTAACATTATACAGAATTTAACAGATCAGTAGTTGGCGTACAATCAAATCTGTCTATAAATCTAAACATTATGTTTTAAATTATGGCAAACAGCAGAGTACTCTTTCCATTTCATATGAAAATACAAAGCCAAAGAATAAATAAAAGGAAAAGCATTGTTGTTTTATTGTCCTTTTTAGCATAGACAAACAAGTACAGTATGTCATAGTGTCATGTTGATGCGTATAGATGATGAACAGCTGGAGTACTTGCAAAAGAGAGAATATGAGAGAACAATAAATTACAGAAAAAAGGCAAATGATTGGAATTATAAGCAAAATCAGTACAAACCTAATATTTATAATAAGCTGGATGCATCTTCCTTTAATGTAACTGTGTTACTATATAAACTTCACTTTACTGGAACATATGAAATGAAACACTTTTGGCCGTTATTTAGAGAGAAAAAAAATACTATGGCAATACAACTATGAAGAATTCAGGACTACTCTGTAGGATTTTGAATGACGATCAGGAAATAGTCCTTGTCTGTAAAGAGAACAGAAGAAAAAAAAAATTACAGTACTAATGTATGATCATATTCATCAGTCTATGTCAGATAAATACCAGACACATATTTGGCTTTGTGCAGATAGGCAGCAAAAATACAATATTAAGACATATTCAACCCTCATCTGGTTAGCTTTTATTTACAAAATGATCACCACTTAGCATTTTTAGAAATGCAAATTAAAAGAGGATTCCATAATTTTTCCTTTAACACTGAGATTCAATACTTTTTTTCAATCTACGTGATCTGGAAAAAACATGCGATAAATGTAATTGAATTTGTTTAACCTCTTAACTGTCACCCCCCTTTTTGAGAATTGATGTGAAAATGCACTACCCAAATTTAAACGCTTGTAATTCATGAACCCTTTGGACTAAAGACTTACGGTTGGTCTCATTTAAAAGACGACACTTGCCAGATTATTGTTGAAGTGGAATAAATTAATAGAATTAAATTATATAAAAGTTATTGAAGTTTAAGTTTATTGTTATGAAAATATAATAAAATATATATTTTTTCTTTTATTAAAATATATATAAATTAATATAGGTTTCAGCCTAAAAATGACAGAAAGTCAAAGCCATATATCTAACCAAGTTGTGTTCCAAATTTGAAGTTGATATCACAAAAATTGAAGTTCCCATGAGATTTTGTTTAGGCGTAATACCAATAATACCCACCGGGTGCCATTGCATTCCATTGAATTTAATTGTATGCATTCTGCCATAACAAATTAATACATTTCTATCCAAATATCACTTCTGTCACTAAATATGGAACCTTGAGACTCAGACCTTTCTGACAATATGTGTTTTGTCAAGATTAGAACATTTTTGATAATAAATGATGAAATATGATGCCCAAAAGGGGAGGGGCCTAATAAAAAAAATACTGTTTCTATGGTAACGCAACGTCCAATTTCAAAACGGTTTTCACAGGATGAATTCTGAGTTCGTAAGCTTTCAAACGAGACCTAATTTATGATAACTACTAAAATATGTGATGTAATAAAAAAGGTGATAAAAAAGATAATATTATATTTTAGAGGATAATATATAATATACTTTTTAGAGGATAATATTATTTTATAATTTTTTATTGACAAATACTAGATTATATATGTTTTATTGTGAACTTTTAGCATGCAAATCAAAGTTTGAATGATTAAAAGTGTAGTTGTTGACTTTTTGTTACAAAGGTGAAAACACCTGTAATGATACAGATTTTTTTTGATGCGCACTCTTGTCATATATTAATCCATTACTCTTCCAACATATATTTTTCTGCAAAATCATCAACATATATGTATTCTTGACTCTTAGACCTTTCCAACGATATATAGTTTGCCATGATTAGATTAGGATTTATTAGAACAATATTGAAGTAAACTTAAATATCCCGCTACCGGGATGGTGACAGTTAATGTTTAAGGTATGTTTCATGGAGCCAGATTCGGACTGTTGATATAGGTCAATTAATCAATTAACCACAATTCTAAAAAAAAAAAAAAAAAAAAAAATGATTTCAGTTTACATTACCTGCATTAACATTTACTTAACTTTTATTTTTGGGGGGGAATTTTAATCAAGTTAGATTGTTTTAATATAATAATAATAATGGTCCCACTTTATATTAGGTGTCTTTAACAACTATGAACTAACATTAAAATTAATAATTTGATACAATGAATTTATTGTGTACATTTTTATTGTGTACATACAGTTTTTTTTCCCATTGTACTTATCTTTTTTAAAATCCCTGCATTTAATTACAGCTGTAATTCATTGCTGTAATTTCATCTATAATTACACTGTTGACCCTTCCCTTACACCACCCTTAAACCTACCCATTCCCCAAAACCTGTCCCTAACCTTACCCGTACAGCACCTCGATAGCAACGAAAGTCTTTTGCAATACAATGAACACAATAAGTAGATTCTACTTATTTTTTTATGTAAGAAAATAGTAGTTAAGGACACCTAATATTAAATATGACCATAATAATTATTGTATTAATAATATATATATAATTTGGAGGTTTGCTGAGGCCCCCTGTTTGAGAACCACTGCACTAACCTAAATAACTAACTAGCATTACATAAGTGCACTTTTCTTTACCTGGGGCAATCATGACCTCATTCTTCTTTGATCGAATTCTAAGAAAGGTGAGATCATTCTGAGGGTCGATGTCCCTCACTATTCCCCGAGCTTTCATGAGCAACTGGTGGATATTACCAGCATACTGGACTGTGCTTGCGTTGTCAAGGGTGCTTTTAATGGGGATGCCTATTAAAAGAGAGCACATAGGGAAAACTGCAGATACAACAACAAAGATCTCTTTGTTTGATCAGTTCCATGCTGAAGCACATGACAACCAAACTAAAATATACATAACAGCTGCAACATTTCTCATGTGCCAGATACCTTCTGCATTAACAATGATGATTCCTTGTACTCCTTTCTGATTCTGGAGCCTTTTCATCGTCTCATCCACCTCAGCCTGCAACATAAACGCTTTATGGATTAAAACAGCCAAATTAACAGTAAAACCAGCTTTATGTCATAGCTTAATATCTAATATCCTTCGGAACAGTCGCACTGTGAAATCACTAAATGAGTCTCTTTAAAAAAACAACAACGTATTTTTGCCATTGTTTATTTTTTATTTTTACTCGAGCAGTAGTTGGCTAACGTTACTATACGGGCCATCTCGTAAATGACAACGCCCTGCATTCAATGTTAGCCCACAAAAACCTTAACCGAGACAATGACAAGCTAACAAACATGTACTTTCGATTATAGCACCATTTGATCAAGTATAAATGGTAAAATGTACTTGCCATTGTGAAGGTAAGTCGGTGTTTTCGTTGCTATGATTGATGGTGCAAACTCCGGAACTAGAAACATGTAGTATGTGAACGGTCGGTTATACTTTACTGCCATCCGCTGGACTGGAGGAAAGCAGGTCACTTACTGCGAGTTCAAATTTTAACAAAAAGGTATTTTACTACAAACTAGTGCTTTTAGATCTATTATTATACATATACTTTGAGGTTAACATGAATATGCATGCTTTTTTTATAATGTCTAGCTGGAAAACAAACAAACAAAATGTGGCAGTTTCTTGATTTTCTAGGAAGTTCTTCAGTCTTTGATGGTGTGAAGTAGATGTTTGCTATTTTATATTAAAAGGGACTACCTCTAGTTTCCATAAGTGGGTAAAAAAAAAAAAAAAAAACAGAGTAGGCTAAATAAAAGTAAACTTTTTTAACTAGCCTACTGTACTAAAACGTATATTGCCCAAAGTGACATGACAGATGACAGATGGAATAAAAAGCAGTTCAATGACAGACTTGTTCGGCTTGAATGTTTACTGAACCCCCCTGTGGTTCAATTTAATGTCTAGACATGCTTAAAAAAAAGTGAGCATGCTGCAAGTTATAGCCTACTGACTGGTGAGAAAAAAATAAAGGTTTAATTGGACTGATTTGTGGATAGGAACAAATGAAAATGAGGTTGCATAACCACTGTAAAGATGGTACAGGTATGGTCTGATGAGTGTGAGAGACATGAACAGGCACTGTGGATTTATGAGGTCATTTACTTCCTTTCCAAACTTTGCCTCAGGTTTTCCGCTTAAGAACTACTGCTAGGTCAGCTCTACTCTTAGCATACACATGGAAACTTTGACTCGTTCCATATGTGCAGACATGCATGACGGAGGGGGTGCATGGCGCCTCACATTTGGGTAAATTTAAAGCAAATATCATAGAATGACCATGTGATGGAGTAACAAAATAACAAAACACAAAGTTGGCAGTATTTTCACATGATCTGATTATACAATTAACTTTGGTTTTATCTGCACTATCTATTTATTAAAACTGAATTAGGTAATCTAACAGTTTGTGACCATTTTTTTCTCACGGTGGTTTACAAAACCTCATTGTGCCGAGTGTGTTCTACAACCAAAAAAAGGAAGTATATAACCACACACTTCATATATGCTTCATATAGTTGTATTTTCCACATACAACCAGAAAGCAAAACATGGCCATGTGAGAAAATAAGCAGCTGTGTAAACCATCATAAACAGCTGTTAAATTTGCTAGTATAGGATTTTACAAATTAAAATGTGCTAATTTATTCATTCACTTAGGCTATTTATTAGAATTGTTTTATCTGAGACTTTTTGAGCCAAGCAGAGGTGGACAGTAACAAAGTACATTTACTTGAGTACTGTAATACTCAAGTAAAGTACAGATACTCAAAAAGTGTACTTATTTTTTCTGCAAACTTTTCACTTTAACTTCACTATTTGAAAGACAAATATCATACTTTTTAGTCCACTAAAATTCTGCCAAGGTCCTTGAGTAGAAAGTAGTAACGTCAGTCAGGGGATGATTTTGGTTGCAGGTGTTGCATTTTGGTCGGAAGTGAAAGTCGGGATGACGTCAGAACCCGACTGATGTTGGTTTCTGACGTCAACCCGATTTTACAACCACATACAACATCTGTCCAACGTTGGAGATTAATGTGGATCAATCTGGTGTTGGATTCTGACATCAACCTGGTTTTCATTTTCAACGTTGGGTTCGGTCTTCTAAATGCAAATTTTATCATTGTTTTGGAGCCCACTAGCCCCAGGGTTCTCAAGTCTCACGCATTGGCCGTGACTCGAGACACACGCAATTCAACCAGTTCACACGCTCACACGCCACACCATGTATTTCTCACGCTGAAAAGGCAATGCCAACCAAGTTGTCCTGCAAGCTTTATATAACGTTGTATACGAGGCGCAGGCACACAAAGTGAAGTTTCCTGCCGCCAGCGCGTCCGTATCTCGGCCAGATTGCGGTCGTTACTAGGCAACATAGATGCGCGAACACACGGAAGTTGACGGAACATTCTCGGTCATCGCGCGAACGCATAGATGGCGCGAACGTACGCACACACATTCTCGGCCACCGTACGTTCGTTAACAATATCGCGCGAACACACGTCGTGATCATAGGTCGTGATGGAGAAGGTAAGTTGGAAGAAAGCTCGTCTAACATTTTTAGGCTAGAACATTTAATATATAGCCAAATACATTACTATTTGTGCAGTCAAAAACTCTACAACTACTTTGCAACCAAGCCAGAAGCTTTTGCTAAGGGAAATGTTAGTGGGTAGCCTATGGGAAGGAATGAAGTTTATTGAAGAATTGAATTTTATTTTAAATTATATATTATACTGTATTAATAGTCTTTCTAGTAACATTAAGGCTACATGTATTAAGGCAGAGTGCTCTGGGTAATATTTTATATCCTGTCAAAAACATACATTAATCATTGCCATTGCATTTGTATTTTTCAAAGATGTCAGGGAAAAATGCAAAAAGATTTGTTTTTCCAAACTGTTTGGAGCAATTTGTTGTATTTTAGTCATTTTGAAATATAACATTAAAGAGTATATTTGATGTGATGAATTGCTCTGTCATTTTATCAGATTTACCAATTGGTATAATTTTATTTTGTGCTGGTTAATTATGAACAATGGGTCAAATTGGGGGGCGGGGCTCCACTGGGGCTCCTCCCCTAACCGCATGTGATCTCACTCCAAGCTTTTGATAAAACTTGAGAACCCTGCACTAGCTTATAGATAACAGTAAGGCTAACATATTCATACTAAAAGCCAAAAAACTTTAAATAGGGCACTATTTGAGGAAACAGCCATTTGGGTGTCCGAAACCATTGTGTACGATATTGAGTGCACTTATTCAATCTCACATTCAATCCCACTACTGGAACTGTGTTCTAGAAATAAATTTGATATTGATATGAGGGTAGGTATGCAGACATAGATTCAGAGGCATAAGGTACAGTAAGTATTACATACATCAATACAGCAACAATAAAACAATGCATTGACATTTACTTTTTACTTTTGATATAGTTAAAAACAAGAAGCCTGCTTCTGTACTTTTACTTAAGTAAAAATCTGTCTTTACAACTTTTACTTGTAACAGAGTATTATTTGACCAGTAGTATCTGTACTGGCACTCAAGTAAGGAAGTTGTGTACTTTGTCCACCTCTGGAGCCAATACATTTTTTTTTATTATCCTGGAAAGAAGAAAAGAGGAACAAGTGTGTTGTTTTTTAAAGGGTTTGAACTATACTTTGGTGTGTTATAGTCACTGGATCACATTTCCTCACCCTGACAGTAGTCATAGACAAGATGAGACAACCCCTATTGGGCAATAGGTGGTGTCCAGTTACATATGAATAAGAGACAGGGATTTTTACACAGTTTGAAAATGTTCATGTTGGCTTTGTCATATTAATAGAGTTGCAGTTTGGCCTTTGTTTGGTAAAAGTCAGGCAATGTGTGTCTGAAGAAAGCTCGTATCTTAACATTATTTTAGCGGGAATCTGAGAGTTCAATGTCTCTGAATGTGAAGTAAAAGTATTAATTACGTGACAAGGAGATAACGAAGAGGACCAGGAGGTGCTCGACACTGAATGTGTAGGAGTTAGTAAAACTGCACACAAAGCTCGCTTTTAAAAGGTGGTTTTCTCCTGAGGGAACATGGCTCTGCTCCCAGATATCTACATTTTACAACGTGAAAGCGTCACTAATGATTCTCTGTTTCATGTCAAATTCTTGACTAGTAAAAAAGTGGATTCCTTACCGGCTATAAATAACATTTAAGATCTCACCTAAAGCTGCACTAACAGGATGCATGATATTTACATTTGAGCTTTTTCACGTTTACATTTGGGTTTACATTTGATAATGGATATACACTATGGATTGTTTCTATGTGCTTCAGGGCATGCACATACAAATGCTCTTCTAACTTGGGCAATAATTAACATGTTTGCATGAGTCAAAAAGAAAATGGCATGCTTGTATCTTACATCTCAGACTAGCTGTTGGTTCAGTCCGCAGCTGCTTATCATACTGTCCTTCAATTGCAGGTCCATCGCCAAACAGCTTTTGCCATCCCTGGAAATCATTACCAAAGCTTAAAGAAAACAGCAGAATCTAGCCCTGCAGCAGCAACTCGGTGTTGTCTGTCCCTGTTTGTTAAGATTGAATAGCGGTGTAAACACTATCTAACTATATGTATAACTATGATTCAACTCTATGGACCCTTTTCACATTTCAATATCTTGTGTAACTGACATTACTGAAGACAATGACATGATGCTAAACAAACTACGTACAAAACCGTGGCTAGAGTTGAGTCACAGATGCAAGGGACAGACCGTGATGATGCGTTTCCACAGTTATCAACATTGCAAAACTTGATAAAACACGTACAAGCAGAACACAATAACAGTTGTTCCCAATTTTCTACACTGCTGATTGTGGACACTATATCAGATTTCAGATTTCCATTTTTCTATAAAGCAACTTTACCTTAATTTATATAGATAATAAGTCATTTGCCTTCCTGTAAATCTACCTTTATTTAGAGTAAAATAAAGAAATGATGTGGCAAATTAACTGTTCAGCAACGTCTGCAATGTTCTTGAATGTCTATATAAACAAGATAAACAAGATCAGAATGACACCAACTAAATATCGGTCACATTTCAACAGAAATGCTGTTTGTTTGCCAAATGTCCAAATTTCAGTGTGTCCTGTTTACATTGAATTCAGGGCCAAAGTTAGACAGAAGTCTGTTAAACAACTAGATGTGACGTACTTACTTAATAGTTTCACATGAACAGAAAATAACAATATATTTACATGCTCACATATTTGTATGGACACAAACATGCTAGTTTTAATTCAAACTATTCAAACTGTGAATTACTCTGTGCCAAGACATCAACATCATAAAACGATGCAGTTACGTCATGTCATGACCTCTCATTTCAAAACGCCACGGCTGTTCAGACAAAACATCCGCTTTTGCTGTATATTCAGCTTTTAATTAAATCAAATCTAAAGTTCATATATGGTTAAAAAACATTATCTTCTTTTCCTTGGTTTGAGGTATGTGCAAAAGATTTACAAGAAAAGATCGAATTGGGTTTAATGAAATCACATGCAAACATATACTCTACCAACTTTCTTTAGTTGTTGATATAGGCTATATATATATATATTATATAGGCCTATATATATATATACAAATACGGGCATTGTAAATTACTTCTTTAACTGATGGGCACAAAAACTGTTGCTTTTACTCTTATCTTGGGTCTGTCCTGCAGTCTTCTGCAAAATTTAGTCACTGCTGTCTCAGAGATTGACAAAATGGATCCCTTCCATTCTTATCACTGTTTTAAACTTTCCATTTGTGCAATAAAGTGCTTCTTTCCACTTGCCCTCATTAGGGATGACATTTACCTTCTCTCTCTGATCTTTTATTTTAAATGATTGTGACACAAACAATGGCTATTAATGTCAATTAATGTCAAGCTAATTTATTTTGACTCTGAACAGCCTCAGTGGCCTGTCAGGAACTGCAGCACAGACTAAGCAATAGACAGCTATGAGAGAACCACACAAACCAGACACAGGAATCAGGATGGATGCCAAATGTGCAGATGAGCATTATAAGATTTTTATGTTTCTCTCATATTTGATTTACATCTCAACATTTCCCGTAGCTCCCTTTGCACAAGCCCTGCCCACATCACATTGTGGATCAATGTGTGGAAGAAATGTACTGTATATCTTGAGCATAACATTAGAAATAAATATAAGGCCTCACACATTGTTTTGCGCATTGCATTGGCTATAGGTTTAAATGGATTTTATATTAAAAGCTACATTCAATTTGCACACGTCGTCTATCTGGCTTTTATTAATCCCATGAATAAGAGGGCTTCATACTGACACCTATTGGTGTGGAGGCCTTTTTTCCCGCCATCACCACTTCAAAGCACCAGTTCTTTTTGCAGGTGTTTTCTGTCCTTCATTTATTCATATTGTTATTCTTTCTTTCTTTCTTTCTTTCTTTCTTTCTTTCTTTCTTTCTTTCTTTCTTTCTTTCTTTCTTTCTTTCTTTCTTTCTTTCTTTCTTTCTTTCTTTCTTTCTTTCTTTCTTTCTTTCTTTCTTTCTTTCTTTCTTTCTTTCTTTCTTTCTTTCTTTCTTTCTTTCTTTCTTTCTTTCTTTCTTTCTTTCTTTCTTTCTTTCTTTCTTTCTTTCTTTCTTTCTTTCTTTCTTTCTTTCTTTCTTTCTTTCTTTCTTTCTTTCTTCAAGTAAACACAACAGAAGTTGACCACTGTGCTTCACATACCATAAATCCAACAATATTTAAGAAAAAATAAAATAAAGAAATATCATTCGGACTGCAAAAGAAAACACAGATCAATTTAAATTTAAATAAATGCACGCTCCAAAAGATACAGCTTTAGTTTGAGTTTAAACTCATGATTGTGTGGTTTAAAGGGATGTTTGTCTTAGGAGATAAGAGAATGTCATTTCAAGGTTTTTAACATCACAGGACGATGTTGTGACGCAGTAATTTTCCATTGTTTTTCTCTTGGTATAATAACACTTGTTGGAATTGTACTGGCCAGACGAAGTCTGAGCGTTGAGACACACGCAAATTATGTTATAAACATATTTTTATTATCATCACTTCGTCTCCTGCTTCTGCTCTTTTCTTTGGCTTTCTCAGTCAAACTCTCAGGCTGATAGAAGGCTCTTAGTCTTGAGGTACCAGACAAGACTTTCTGTTGACAGGTTATGCTGGTTTGCACACCAGACAAAATAAATATCTTTTGACAAGATCCGGCGTCTGGGGCTAGATTTGATATTTCTGGCATAGGGATTCCATCCGAATCCAATCCGTGTTGGGTGTAATGCATTACTAAAGTATTCATTTATTAATTCATTAATTTAATTTAAAAGTAAAACTTTTCCTTGAAAAAAGTAAAGAATAGGATGACACTTAATTTTTCATTTTCTTCTGATGTAATTGCATTTTAGACTTAGACTAATTCTATATAAAATAGTGGATTTAACATCAAACTTAAACTAATTAATTGTAGCAAGTAATACATTTTTATAACAAACTTGGTTCATCAGGGCTGTGGGACAGTAGACTGTGTTTGTTATAAAAAACTGTATGAGTTTCTTTCTTTTGTTGAACACAAAAAAATATATTTTAAAGAATACAGTTGACGGTAGCCATTGACTTCCATATAGGAAAAAAATACTATGGAAGTCAGTGGGTGCCGTCAACTGTCTGGTTACCAACATTATATATTCTTTTGAGTTCGACAAAAGAAAGAAACTCATAAAGGTTTGGAATAACTCGAGGGTGAGTAAGTATAGGCTAATGACAAAATTTAAATTTTTGGGGTGAACTATCCCATTAAGAAACTTTAATTAATGCTGTCACCTTCACTTAACAAATCTGCTTCGCAGGTAAAATTAAATGAATTGCTAATTACAACATTTAAATCAAATGTAAAGTCTGTACAAATACTAGAAATCATGAAATAATGGAAATAATTAGGAATCATTTAACAAAGAGTAGCCTACACATTTCATGTAGAATACTTATAACCTTTGTGTCGTTTTGGTCGCTTGGGCTGCTACTTATAAAGGTCCAATCGATGCATTGCTGATCATGGTTTTGAGTATCGATACAGTATCTGCCCTTTCCAGTGAACAAAAAACGTGCAGTAATCTCAGACAATTTAATTGAAATATTTTAATCAAATCCACAAATTCGTTTGAAGAACCAAATTAGCCCGTTATCATGATTCGAATATCTGCCATCTGTCAAATCATCTTAGATGTCCTATTAAGCAAGGTATGAAGAATGGACCCCTGATATAGATATCAAACAGCTTTAACATCTCATGTAAACTCTATCCCTAATCCCCCATAACCCTAACTAACTCTATCCCTAAACACAACCCTCACAGAAAACTTTGTGTTTTTACATTAAAAAAATAATAATTTATTAAATTTAGTATGATGTTTTTACACAAAATAATGTCCCCACAAGGTCAAGAATTACTGGTACTATATCTTTATAGGGACATTTGGTCCCCAAGACGGAGGGTTTACCAGGACCACACACACACATACACACAGCAGACAGGACGTAGAGCTTGACATCATTTCTCCTCAGTCCATGCAAGACGTAGTTCTGCGTTTTAGTTCCCCACATTCGAGCTGAGAACAAGGGGTAAGTAGCCTAAACTTATCCTGCTTTCTAGACGACAGCATGTAATATTAAACTAAAACCTGTTTAAACTTTATCAAGCCCGATTTAAATATAGGCTACGTGATATATTGTGATGAGAGAAAGCGGTCTTAAACGGAGTTAAACTGAACTGCCATCTCAAAACTTGTTCTTTTTCCCCCGATCTAGTCTACTTATTTTTTAAGCCACCAATGCAATGCTAATCAATCCCATTTTACTACTAAACAACAGGTTAGGCTACAGTTACAAGATTTATTTCGAGTTGAACACGAGTGCACGAGTTTTCACCTCGAAGATTAAACTTGAGCTGAACTTAAAGTGGAAACAGTTCGAACGGTTTGACTCTTTGATAATAACCTATCCATGTTTGTTAAACTTAAACTGTTACTTTACTATCCTAAATTGTCCGTTAGATGTACGGATAGCTACTTAACGTTTTCGTTTGGATGTAGCTAAACCATGTCTCAAAAGAACGTAAGCTTCCTACCTTAGTTTTTTTGGCATGTAATCGGCGTTCAAGCGTTTGACTATACGCGTCGCCATATGATGCCCAAAATGCTGTCTAAAGGGTAAAGGCGAGTGACTAAATGCACCAGTTGTTTAGATTATATGGTTTTATTCTTGACCAGTTATAAGTACTTATTACTCTAGTGTGGAATACCTTTCAGTTTGTGTGCAAATTAATATTGTCAGATTTGATTGTCTCGGCCTACTACGAGACATTTAGAGTTACTTCGAGACCCAATTCATCCCATACATTTTTTGCCTAAGTAAGGTCGAAATGCGGATAATTTTATTGAGTAAAAAATTCGGTTTAATTAACCAGAGATATATAGGTCTGTGTGACTTAGTTGGTAGCAGCTGTCAAAAACTTGCCATAATAACTATTAGTCCCGAAAATAAGGTTACTGAGGAAAGTGACTTGCTACGAATATAATGTGAAATTATTAACCTACAGCACAGCAGTGTGGGTAGTACACTGTAAATGTTTACAGTGAAACAAACTGTAGCTACATACTGTAAGAATACAGTGATTGTGTAGCCTAACAAACATGTTGGTGACCGTATATTTTAAAGTTCTTAACTGTGTCATTAAATTATATAGTGCAACATAAAACATTCTACATAAAAGATTAAAACATTTTTTTACATTTTACAACTGTGATGGTTCATGCAGGGAATTCTGGGAATGTCAATTTCCATTGAATTAACTTTAAATAATAGTATTCAAATTAAATAATATGTTGGCTTTTTCAAAATTAACAAAAATGTAAATCAATACATCAATCCTTCTTCTAAAAGCCAATTATATGCATGTAAATAGAGAAACTTTCCTCCGGCTATTTTGACGCGTGTATGGTGTGTGAGTGAGTGGCGTAGTTGTCACAATGAGCGAGAAAGGTTGACATGGAGCAGCTAAATATTGAACCTCCGGGGAATCACCCGTTTTTAAAAAACTATGAAGAGATTAGAGTCTGCTGGCAAAAAGAGAACATGACGGAGCTCGTAATAAAACTGGAATCAACATTGGCTTGGCTTTTCGGAAATTGCAAGAACTGAGGGATTTGTAATGTTGTTAAAGCGCCGTGAAGATGGCGCTTATTATTCAATAGGTGACTCAAAGGTTTTTATTGAACAGATAAATTGCCATATCTTGCTCTCTAACGGAGTCCATTGTTAAGCATTATCTATTGTGAAGGGTAATTTCATTATGGTTGTTTTATCTGTGCTGGATTTTATTTTTTAAGGAAGAACCGTGTCTATTAATGGGCATAGTTAAAGTAACGTCTTTCAGATTCTTTCCATCTAAACTGGTTATATCTCTTAAAGGGATAGTTCACCCAAAAATGAAAAAAATCTGTCATCATTTGCTACCCATTGACTTCCATAGTGTTTTTTTCCTATATGGAAGTCGATGGCTACGGTCAACAGTCTGGTTTACCAACATTTTTCAAAATACCTTCTTTTGTGTTCAACAGAAGAAAGAAACTGATACAGATTTGGAATAACTTGAGGGTGAGTAAATGACAGATGACAGAAAAATTTTTTTTTGGGTGAACTATCCCTTTAAGCCTAGTAATGAATGTTTTATGAGCAATAGGGCCAAAAGTAACATGTGTACCTTTAACCATAACTTAATTTTACAATATTTTATGTGAAAGTGTACATATTGGCCTAAGGTACGATAATTCATACTTTTTACTTCTAAAAACAATATTTTATACTAAAATTACATATTTTGTCAATTATAATGTAATTTTACTGTATACGGTGAGGATAAGAGTACTGTTAAACATGTAACATGTTTTTATAGTAGCATTTTTACATTGTTTTTCTAGTCAAATGTACATATTTTACAGTGTAGCTGTTCCTGTTTCTTAAAGGGACTATATATAACTTTTTCCCCAAAATAAACGTAACAATAGCCTTTTTATTTTACCATTTATGACTCAAACATCTCCTGTTGAGCATACTGACATTTTGTCCGCTCACAGTGGGTGCACCTATAAGCCTGTATCCTATTTTTCCTATTTTCTGTCGGGTCGGATTTTTCCCGCGCTGTCGGCGGATGTGACGTCAAGCGCGTTCATGTTAAACGTTTCAGATCACTCTGCCACCACTGCTTGTCAGCACTTATCTCAAACAATATATGTATTTGACTGTTCTTACCTCTGTAAACATAATGTTGACCTCCTTGCAGCAGATGACTTGTGAACTGTGCACGTAAGAGAGCGAGCAGAAAGAAAGAGCAGTTCTGTTTTTTGGCCACAGGTGTCAGTCGTGAGTTTAAATTTCAGAAAAACGCATATAGCCTCTTTAAGCTTAGTTTTAGGGGTAAGCCATGTGAGTTGACTAAGGGGAAAGGAATTGAGGGCCCCCTTGTTTTGCATTTTGAAAGATAGTCTGGCTATCAGAGAGGCCGAATAATGAGCTATGCTTGAAGTGATATAGTGGGGGTGGGGGAACCTTTTTTTTATTTTGGTCTCATGTTGAGGAAACCACACCACACACATCTTCACAACAGTAAGGCAGAGATCAGATAATGTGAAACCCCAAAAAAAAACTTCCCTTAGCAGTCCACTCCACACCTCACTTGAAACTCTCACTGTAGTGTTAACATGGCCTGACTCTTTAACATGCCCTGAGCAAAACAAGCCTCTTACGCCTCTGCAAGTTAAAAAGCTCTGGTTGGCTTCCAAGGCAAATCTATTAGAGCAGGGTTTTTATCAGCACCTCAGCAGTTTTGATCGCTGTTTCGTAATTGCTAGTTTTTGCATAACTTTGTTTCTGGTGTTCGTCGGTGAATAGGAAACAAAAATGAAAAATATCAGACACTGTTTATGTTTGGCAACACAGAAGAACATGTTTATTTAAACAGTTTGGGTAAATCAAAGTGGCTGTAATTGCTTCCAGTGTTGACGTTTGCAGTTGTTGTTGTTTTTTAAGGTTGGCTGTAACCAACGTTGACATGATAGTGACATGCGCCACAATATTCAGATGATCAGTAAGATATGTTTCGGAGGTTGCAAAATTATTATTATTATATATTTGTAATTATTATTATACATTTTAATATACATTATATATTTAATTTTTATTTTATATTTCAAGATAACTGTACATAAACCATGGCAGAAAGTTTTCATATTTTTGCATTAAAAAAATATATAGATATAATTTAAATAACTTTTCTGAGGCTCTGTTTTGCTCATATTATATTATATAATTTATATTATATTATATTATGAATTGCTTTGAATTTTGCATTAAAAGCAGCTTGTGTTGGGGTAAAGGCTCAATGTTCTCAAAACTCATAAGACTCATTAACAAAGACCGCAATGCATTGTTAGCATTTAGTAACTAACATTTGCTTGCTGTATGGTTCTCTTCCAAACCCAGAGCGTACCTCAAGGCTCACACAGAAAGTTTGGACAGGAGTCCTGTGAAAAGGGGGTCCCTTTTGCTGAGTAAAGGGCACATTTCAATGAGCAATCAAATCTGAATAGTTTGGCAGACATTGAGGAGCCTCTTGTTTCAGTAATGTGAGAATCCCATTGGCTCTGGTGTTTAACATATTGGTATGCAAATGAATTAGTGCAATAAGGGTGTTTCCCTTGATGCAGAAGAATAACTAGTCTTTTAACTAGCTTTTCGTAGTTGTATTTTATCTGTTCTTTGACCATGCAAAGCCAGATTAGGCAGCAGTGTTGAGCCATGGTAACCTGACAGTCATGAGAAACTTTGTTATCTTAAAAAAAAAAAAAAAAAAAAATTAATCACACAACACAGGCTGCCCATGTACCATGCCCAGACCAAATATTACTTTGGCTTATTTGAATCCACTTGTATGGAAACTAATATGTCTTTCTTACAGCTGTTGTAATTTTGTAGTCTTGATTAGTGTTCTGAATGAACTGCTTGTTTCTCAGCTTAAGCGAATGAGAACGTTCTGGATTCATCAGCCCTGGATTGGCTACTTAAAGCTCCCTTGCGTTGCTTTTGAGATTAGTTCACTTTGAGTAATGAACGGTGGGGGAGACTCACTTTGCTGACTAGGTAGATTTGGCTGCTCTGGCCAGAGATGTAATTCTGTTTGGTCTGTAGTGAGACAGCTGTCTGGCAGGGAGAGACGGTTCTTCTGAATCAGCTGAACGTCAGCTGATCTCACATCCCCCACTCCATTACCAGCGTCTCCCTGCTCCGCCGGACACGGATCCCTAACAGATGAGGAAAGTCCTGGACATCCTGTTTCTCATAGGATCAAATTTCCGCTTTGCTCTGCAGTCACATTGGCTGTCGTTTCTGGGATAGCTTTGTTTTTTTTTTTAAGTAAAGCTGTTTGTTAAGGACTTCAAGTAGGCTATTTAAGTACCATGCATCAAGTCCAGAGCTTTAGACTGGGAATTGTGGGAGTAGCTGTTTGACACTCATCAATCTAAAGATGGATTTGCTGCATTGATGTGATTGGTCCTACGCAGTCAGCGGTGCTTTATTTATGTAGTTGTTCAGCTTGGATGTGGTGGAGAGTGTGAGGGAGGTTCAGACACATTTTTGCAGTCACAGGAGGCAACAGTTGTGACCTTTCTTCAACTTCCTCGATGTATTTTGGAGTGCTCTCAAATGTGTTTTTGAAGAGTAAATAGACTGACAACGTTCCTTCCTTTCTTCCTTTTAGGTCAGTTCATTACGATTGAACATAAAAACATGATTTTGAAAAAAAAAAAAAAACAGTGGCGAAATTATTCTTCCTTTTTACCACTGCCTCAAAGAATGAGTTTCCTCAGTGGAGTTTAGGATTGGATCACACAATAATTCTGTCATTGTTTACTCACCCTCACCCTCAAAACTCATGCGACTTAGTTATTCAATTATAAAGTTATAAAGAAATGAAATGCAATTACAATAAATGTTTACTGTAGCTTGAAAAATGATCCAGAAAAACTTAAAAGTAGTTCATATGTCTTCTGTGCTATATTTTAAGTCTGGTGGGTTTATGTGAGAAAGTGACTAAACTTTAAGTTGTTATTCACTGCAAATCTTGCAAAACTCCATTTGGCATGTTTATTAACATAATCTGATTTGTGAAGGAATCATTCAGACCACGTTGTAAAGTAAATCTGCCAATTCACTGAATTTCATCCATGAATCAGATCGTGACATAATGGAAAAATATCTCAAAATGTTGATGTTCTTGTGTTTTTTAGGGGCTTTGGCAGCAGTGGGTTTTCGCAGTGGAATGAAACATGAGCAGAGGCGCCTACAGCTGTACAGACAGGAAGTGAAGCTGCCTCATCTCCGACTCACTTCCTTCACTGTATTGAACATTAACAAACAGTTTGACTCCTTTTAGTGTGTTTCACCATGAAGCCTTGTGCTTTAGTTTTAAAAACTCATGACAGGATGGACAGATAGAACAAGGCCATAATGGACGATCCTGGATTGAAGATCCTGTCATTTTCCACCTCAGAGGCCTTTTTTTTTTTGTAAAGCAACTCATCATACACCATAAAAGCCCCAATCCATTTGGCAGGAACAAGCCAAGCCAGAAGTGAATGCATGTTACAGCAGTGGTACCTTTAAATCTTTTCCTCTGGAAAATCCACCCCAAGGTTTAGTTTGTCTTAGCCATGATGTTGAGAAGAAAACTGTACTTAGGTGCTTTGCTAGGTGCTATTTTGTTTTTAATGATAGCTGCTCACACCATTCAGAAGGCCGGCATTGTGCCCGTCACAGTTTTACCCTCTCACCACAATGTCAGGATACCAACCATGAACCAGACACAGTTACACCCTATCACAGAGCCAAGACGAGGTCATTCGTGTAGCTGTACATCCTGTATAGCAGACACGGGTGTGTCAAAGTGGTTTGACCAACACTATGATCATAAACAGAGACCTTACCTCACCGGCAGACACGATGACATAGATCTGCCCTCTCTGAAGTGGTGGCTGGTAAGAAGCAGATTATTTTGATTTTGATGGTTTAAAAAGGCCATATTATGCTCTTTTATAAAGTCTTGATTTTGTTTACTACTACAAAAGTACACTTTATTTTAAAAACACATATTTTACATTATTGCAGCACCTCTCTTTCCAGTCTGTCAGTAACACTCTGGGGTGTGTTTCCCATACAATGGCGTAACTCGCTGCTTAACTATCATAGAACGATGCATCGTTTAAGAAATCAAATAGAAAGTCACGACTGTTTCCTGAAACCAATGTCGCAAATTTGTCGTTCAACCATGTTGGTTAATGATGTCATGCAGGTAGAGTAATAACTTCTTTTAATCTTTGGGATCGAATTAATGCCAGATTTTTTGCTATAAATTGCAGACATGGCATCTGAGGACTAATTCTAATTTTTCTCAGTTATTTTGCTTTATTTCCAGATTCAATCATAGGCTCTTTCTTTCGTGCTAGAACACTTTCGCACATGCACACTCTTCAAAAATGGTGCTTTAAATCTCTTGACAAACTAAAAGACGTGAATGAAATTTGTATATATTCTAAATGAAAGATATGATTGTACTGAATGCCAGCTTGCTTATTTTGCTCAAGATAAGGATTGAAGTCCACATGTCAAGCAAACAAGAAACTGTGCTTCTAACCATAGGTCGAGATCTGTCGTTTTAACCACACAACTTTGCAATGCGGTTTACTATGGTTTCAGGAAACAGACTCGTTGAACCGTGCTGATAATGACAGAACTTGCGACTAGTTAGCTAACAATCCTTTTGTGAAACTCACCTTTGTTTAGTTCTGGGCTGCGTTCAGCCCCGACAAAAAGTTGCAAAACGTTTTTTAAACGAAAACGGTGGTGCGTTGAACACCCTGTTCTGATGACGCAAGAGTTGCAACTATGGCAGCTGAGAAGGCTATTCTTTGTGTTCTTTTTGAAGAATTTTCGGAGCCCCATGAAATCAGTATAAATACGTGTTTAATACTGAAAAATACGCTCAATGTTACAGTCACTGCCCTTGCAGTCCAGATTAAAAGAGAACATCCCAATCGAGTGAAGGGATTTGTAAGAAATGTGGTTCCTAATTATTGTAATCCAACATTTGCCTCGCATTTCAGGATGAAAAGACAAACATGTCTTCTAATATCTTCAATTGTTGCGTATACCGAGCTGCAGCGAACACATTTCCCTTTGTGCGAGCTGACTCTTTAATATCGCGTGGTTTATATACAGTACATGTTGCTGCTGATTGGGCTGACATTTTTGACACACTCACCAAACAAGAGAAAACGTATCTCAAACCCCGTTGCACACTGTGACTGTTTCCAGAAAACATGTCGTTCAACCCGGAAACCGTAGCGAAACGTTGCGCACTGGTTTGAGCTTGAACGTGCCCCTGGTCTCTAAAGTCCCTTCTTCCGAAAAGCTCAATGTGCTGTGATTGGTCAGCTGCTTTGAGCATGTTTAGGAAATGTCACGCCTCTTACCATAACCGCGAGTTTCAGGGACTTCAGAAACAGTGCTCCCTGGTATAGAGAATAAGGATGTGTTGCACTTGGCATGTTTGGTTTGATTAAACGAGCCCTGGTGCGATTACTCTGTTAGTGCAGGTCATTTGAATAAGGGTGTATTCACACCTGCCTTGTTTGGTTCGATTGAATCGAACTCTAGTTCGTTTCCCCCCTTGGTGCGGACCTTTTGGGCAGGTGTGAATACAGCAATCGAACTCGGGTGCGGACCAAACAACCGAACCGAGACCCAGCTGAAGAGGTGGTCTCGGTACGGTTCCAAACGAACTCTGGTACGGTTCGTTTACGGTGTGAACATGAACCGACCCAATTGCAAGAAAGCACTGCGCCTTTGAGTTAAAAGGCTTCCGTAGTCGGAGATTTTGGCATAATGGTTTGTGTTATTGTTGTTCAAGTGCGAAAGAGAATTCCATTCCGGCGCGCTGTCTGGCCACACGATACTGTTGCGCGTCTTTCTGCGTGCCGTGTGTGCGTCATTGGAATGGAATGAATGAATGAGTGTGTGCATCAGGACATTCACATACAGCGCGTTCTCTTTAGTCTAATCGCGCATAGATGCAAAAAAAAGCTTTTGCAGTTCATATAATGTAACGATAGTTACAATACAAGGATGACGCTGCATTAAACTGAACAAATTCAAATCGCAAGCGTTAACATTGACAGCACTTTTTAGCAGTAGCCTATATACAATAAGAATCTCGTTATTTGAATGTGTGAACATAGCCCCTCTCTATGAATCAAAACTTTATACCTTATCCATCTTCTGCGCAGTTTCTTCATATTGCGTTTGTACAGAATAACACAAAATTAGTAAAATAACAAATATTGCAGTACGAAATATCTCCATGCTGAACCTTTTTGCACTTCCTGATTTCCCTACTTGAGAATCCTTGTCCAATGAATGGACGACCTTAGCACACGTGTGGTTTTGTTGACAAATTTTGGTTCACTTGCAAAAAGAGCAGTGTGAAAGCGAACCGTACCAAAAAAAAAAAAAAAAAATTATTTGGTCCGGACCAAAGCAAGTGAACTATCGGACTTTCCTGGTGTGAATACACCCTAAGTGTAAACGCTGCAATCCGAACCCTGGTGCGCACCAAACAAGCGGACAGAAACCGCTGAAGAGATTAGTCTCGGTCCGCTTCCAAATTAAGGGTGTATTCACACCAGGAAAGTCCGATAGTTCACTTGCTTTGGTCCGGATCAAATAATTTTTTTTTTTTTTTTTTTTTGGTTCGGTTCGCTTTCACACTGCTCTTTTTGCAAGTGAACCAAAATTTGTAAACAAAACCACCCGTGTGCTAAGGTCGTCCATTCATTGGACAAGGATTCTCAAGTAGGGAAATCAGGAAGTGCAAAAAAGGCTTAACGTAAATTAACGCAGCATCATCCTTGTATTGTAACTATCGTTACATTATATGAACTGCAAATGTTTTTTTTTTTGCATCTATGCGCGATTAGACTAAAGAGAACGCTCTGTATGTGAATCTCCTGATGCACACACTCATTCATTCATTCCATTCCAATGATGCACACACGACGCGCAGAAAGACGCGCAACAGATGTAATGTAGTAGGCTACAACAGATCACTTTCCCATAACGCAACTCCGACTATGGAAGCCTGTTAACTCAAAGGCGCAGTGCTTTCTTGCAATTGGGTCGGTTCATGTTCACACCGTAAACGAACCGTACCAGAGTTCGTTTGGAACCGTACCGAGACCACCTCTTCAGCTGGGTCTGGGTTCGGTTGTTTGGTCCGCACCCGAGTTCGATTGCTGTATTCACACCTGCCCAAAAGGTCCACACCAAGGGGGGAAACGAACTAGAGTTCGATTTAGGGCTGTGTTGAAAAAATCGATTCACCAATTCTGAATCGATTTTCATATTAATTTCTAAAGATCGATCCGTAACTCAGAGGATCGATTTAATAATAGGCTTACATTTTCCCCGTGAACTTGCCGCGATTGGGAGATCCCTATGCGCATTGAAAGGCTTTCACTCAGCGCGCACATTGTTACAACAACGGGCTTTGAGTGAGTCATTCGTTCATTCAACAAACACGTTCAAAAAAGCTGATTCATTAAAAGAGATGTAATGAAACAAGGTGTTAATTATTTTTAACTTTGAGTTCCACTTTTCAAGGCTCAGCTGAGCAGCAATGCGTCGCATGGGTAACGCTGAAGCTGATGCTTCACTTATTAGAGACCAATATGGCATTGATTCAATGCGTGACTCGCTGATTTTATTTCCCCGCGGCTTCCTCGCGCTGTGGAATGCTGACCAGCGCTGCTGCTGACGCGCATTTATGGTAAATACCCGTGACGTGAACGTTAAAAGGATGATAGCCTACGACAAATATTTCGCTTTCCTTTGACACGGCAACCTTTTTCAAGAATACATATGACTTCAAAGACAGACGCAGGTAATCCGCACGCGCTCTGCCGATCTCTCTCATTCACTGTCTGTGCGAAGCCTCTGTAGGCTACACATCACCACGATAAACAGTCTTGTTTGTTATCATTATGAACTTGTTTAACATTCAATACACATGCATGAAGTTCAAAACAAGCAGTTAAATGTCTATAATAGCCTAATAGTATCAATATGTTGCATAACTACAGTCCTGTAATTCAGGTAACAGCTGGAAAAAACAAAAACACTTATCTAAATCTCGAAAATCGGATCAGATCGGATCGGATCGAATCGAATAATGATAATCGATTCAAGATCTTGAGAATCGGAATCGAATCGATTCTTGAAATTTGAATCGAAACCCAGCTCTAGTTCGATTTAATCGAACCAAACAAGGCAGGTGTGAATACACCCTAACTCTGGTGCTTTTTGAATGAAACATGAACGCAACATGGACCAAAGACATGTAAACAAACTAAAAACGGGACACGATGTCACAAGATACGACCCTAAAAAAGAACAGAATGCTCAAGCCGCTGCCGCTGGTCAAAATTCCATCATATATAGGCTACGCACATACAACGAGCATATTTATCTCGGCACACAGCATTGTTTTGGATGTTCGGTAAGTTACGTTGCTAAATATACATAATAAAAGCCGACCAATCAGGTTGTGATCATACCCCTATGCCTTTAAGGTTCGCCATCTTTAGGTTCGGTATTAAAATGACAATGGCCTCGTTTACACTGCAGGTCTTGATGCCCAATTCTGATTTGTTGCCTATATCCGATTTTTTTTACCGTCCGTTTACACGTTCTTTAAATTGTGACCCATATCCGAGTCATGTGTTTACACTTGACTGAAACATCACGCATGTTTAAAGGGGTCTTCTTGCTCAGATGGACGAACGTGCAGTGAGATCTCAGGACAGGTGGGAACATACAACACGATCTCATAAAAGTGAGTATATAGCACAAATTTTATTTCTCATGCCATTTATACGCCAAAAATAGTTTTTGCTTGCATTTGATACGCACTGTAAACGTGCGTATTAAACGCCATAAAGTGCGTATCATGCACGCAAAAACTATTTTTGGCGTAAATGCCACGTGAAAAAAAAATCGTGCAATAAACGCACTTTCATGAGATCGTGGCGGGCTTTAACGAGGAGCAGTGGGTCCGAAATTTTAGGATGAGCAAGCCAACCTTTGATATGTTGTGTCAACGTGTGTCCACATTCCTCTCCTACAACGACACAATGTTTCATCGGGCCATCCGTCCATCCGCAGATGCGCGTCGGGGTTTCTCTCGTCATTAAACCGCGGAGACGCAGCCTAATGCCTCGGAAAATCCGATCTGCCCGTTTACATGACAGTCGCATTGGCACATATCCGATTTACATCTGATTTATTTCCACATATGAACGAGGCCTGAAACCGATCTCGAAATATCCGAATGCATGCGTTTTTTTCCTGTTTACACTGTCATAGAACACATCCGATCTGTGTCGCATACGAGTAAAAAATCGGAATTGGGTCACATTTCACTGACAGTGTAAACGAGGCCAATGTGAACGTTAAGTGGACCAGGACTAATATTTGTTTTTGGTCCGGACCAAACGAACCATGTGAACCGAACTACAAGTGTGAACACACCCTAAGTCCTTTTGATGCGCCACTTTGCAGACCGTTACATGCACAAACAGCAACATTACACACTAAAGAAAGTAAAAAAAAGAAAGAAAGCATAATAGGTCCTCTTTAAGTTCTGCATCTATTAAGTGCATATATTATATTAATCTGCATATTATATTAATCAATCATTTTTATATTTTAAGTGAATTAATTACATGATATTCTGATTAATTAACTAAATAATTCACATAATTCAAAGACATTTTTATAATCCAATACATAAAAAGATTTAAAGGGGTGGTTGATTATGATTCACTTTTCTAACTTTAGTTAGTGTGTAATGTTGCTGTTTGAGCATAAACAACATCTGCAAAGTTACAACGCTCAAAGCAAAGTAATAGTTTTGCTTTTAGAGAACTTGTTTTTTAAGGACTACAACAAACGGCTGATAGGGACTACATGACATTCCGTTAGTGGTTAGTGACATCACTAACCCTAAAATTTACATAAACCCTGCCCCCAGGTCCATGAGAAGAGTTATTGTAGTAGAGCACATTTGTGAGTCTGCTCAAGCTGTCGCATCCGTCTTTTCACATGCAATACAGTACGTAACACAAATGCAATATCATGTCACTCTGTAGGCATCTTACAACAGTTCCGACACGAGCGATTTTATAGATTATCATGACAGAATATGCTAATTGAAGATCGTTAACTCCATATCAGCAACATAAATTCATCAACTAACCATTCAGAAATGTCCTGTTGCATTCTGCATGTTGTCACTTCTTCATGAGTCTTTCCATCATTGTCAGACTCCAGTTTAAACATAAAAGCCAGAACAGTTTCTGACATTTTAGTGCTTGTCTGCGTAAGGTAGTCGGAGCTGCTAACTCACACACACAAACACACACACACACACAAGCTCTTGAAACTCCGCTCTCTGTACCGGGAGAAGCAGCTCATTAACATTTAAAGGGACACACACAAAATGACGTGTTTTTACTGACCCTCAAAAACGGACAATTTTAACATGCTGTAAAAAATGATCTGTGGGGGATTTTGAGCTAAAATTTCACATACACACTAGGGCTGCAACGATTAGTCGACGTTGTCGACAACGTCGACAATAAAAATTTGTCGACAAATATCTTTGTTGTCGAGTAGTCGTTTGATCTCACGTGACCCAATGCAAGGGCCTGCAATCCCGCGATTTGACCGCTACGGCGCTGTAGCGCTAGAGTGTAGTGCAGCCCTTACAAATGCTATTGCGGTAGAAGAGAAAACAGCGCGAATTATGACAGTGCAAACGAATCCGAACTAGCAAGGTTTAGGTTTGGGAAAGTTTCACAAAACTTCAAATCAAGAATGCTGTCGTGTGCAATTTTCACGGGAGCACAACATGCATGTTGGAGTGCAAGAGGAAACATCCCGGCAAAAGAGGAGCCGGTGAGAAGTGAGTGTTCTCCAGCTGGAGCTTACTAACCAGCGGTAAATCTCTCTTTATTAGAGAATGTAATACTACTAATAATAGTAATAATATTATCAATAGTAATATAATTACAGTAATGTGATGACTTATTTTGTATAGAATAATGCTTGATTGAGCTTAGGAGTCAGGGCTGTTTTTATTATTGTAACACTATTAGTATATTAGGTATTATTATAGTCTTATCATCACTTGCCTGTATTTTGTTCAATAATCATGAAGACTTACAAAACGAGATGTTATATCCTTCCTATGACATAGGAATAATATCATGGCAGTTACTTTATCATACTATAAATTAAAAGGTGAATGAGAACGTCTCTGTCAGCTCAATTGTCATGTAAAAAAAGATTGTAATTTTATAATTATAAAAATTGTTTGCAGATTAATATTTTACCATTCTTTGTGTCCTGAAGTAAATGTCCCTTTTTCTGTTTCAGTTCTAAGAAAAGCAGTGGGCCTATTAAACAATGCTTAGAGAGCATTTGTGTGTGATTTGAGTTGGACCGAAATCTGAAAACTTAAAGAGAATGACCTGTTTAGTTGGCTCAAAGTTCATTAAAACAACTATTTCAAAAGCTGAAGTGATTTTCTTTTTTTATATTATAGTTAGAATATGTATAACTCAATGTTTTAACTAATTGGAAAAGCTGAATAATCGTTCCAAACTTACTGATTAGTCTGCGAAATAATCGACGATTAGTCGATTAATCGTTCTAATAATCGTTAGATTAATCGATTATCAAAATAATCGTTTGTTGCAGCCCTAATACACACTCTGGGGACAACAGAGACTTATTTTACATATTGTAAAAAGGAGCATTATACCACCCCTTTAATAACTGAGACATACAGTAAACTGAACAAGTTTCACAGACATTTGATGAACTAAAATGGCATAATGAGTCCCAGAACAAAGAGGGAGTCAATATCAAAAGTAGCTGTCAGCATCTGGTGTGGCCACCAGCTAATTTAAGTTCTACAGGACTTCTCGTTCTCATGGACTGTACCAGATTTGCCTGTTCTTGCTGTGAGATGTTATTCCACTTTTCCACCAAGGCACTTGCAAGTTCTCGAACACATATTAGAGACACATATGGTTACAGGTGGTTTGGCACTGCAAGGACGATCAGCTGTCTTTCCTGTTTCCCTGTAACAGTCTTAAGCCCAATTTATACTTCTACATCGAACTCACGTGTGTAGCACGTGTACTCATCGGCGTACCCTGACGTGCACCTCTCCAAAAATGTAACAACTTGTCAATTCTACGCGAACCGCAAGCGCTGTAATTGGTCTGCTAGAACCCTTACCTCGGGTTTCACATGCTCCCTCTGCATGTGTGGAGTCAACGCGGACAACGACGCAGAAGTATAAATGAAAACCAACGCATAGCCTACAGCGTAGAGGCTCCGGTGTAGGTCTGAAGCCTTTAGGTGTCTTACATTGCAGTTTATTGCTCTGTCCACATCTGCAGGCCTCATGACTTCCTGCAGGTGGACTAAAGCATGTTCACGCAAGAGATCAGGGACCCTGGGCATCTATCTTGTGTTGTTTTTTCAGTGTCAGTAAAAAGGTCCCAAGTTATTGGAAACGTGACTTTGTCTACCGCCTGTAAACTGTTAGTGTCTTAAGGACTGTTCCACAGGTGCACATGCAATCATTTTGTTTTTTGTAGCTTTGGTTGCATCAGTTTAGACAGTCGTTTCAAATGGAAACCCAAGTCTGGGTTTTCCCCGGGTATTGGGCTACTTTTACACTGTTGCTGCGAGTAGTTTTTCAAGTCCACTGGTTAAAGTGACCCAACACCACAACTTCCAACTAATGATTGGATTAGTTTTTTTTGTTTTGATTGGGATAGTTTTTATGATAAATTGGACGGGTATTGTTGTGCAGACCTGGCAACTCTGCCAGATTGGGCTCCAGCTGCGGCACCCTGTTGGGGGTGAAGGGAGACCAGATGATTAGATAAATATGTGATCATTTCATCAAAAAACTCAACTCTCAATATGTAGATTTAGCTCAAAAGGACTTGTTTTTTCAATTTCTGCAATGAGTGGGACAGTTAATGTTGGATTTGTTCCTTGATTCATTTGCTAGTCTCTAGACAGCCATCGGCCTTTCTAAGATAGAGACAGAATAGCTCTTGCGATTCTCAGGCATGCCTCTGAAGTCATAGCTGTAGATATCATTTTCATTTCCCTTTTCTGGCACACGGACACGTCAGGGAAAGACAACAGCTGGTGTGTTCATTCCAGACCATCTCAAGTTCACTTACTACCAGCCTATCTGTTTGCCAAACATCATTTAAGTGATGGCTGTGGATCCCAGAGTCATTATCTGGTTTCCTTAAACAAAAAAGTAATTTCCCCTTGGGAACAAGGGCACAAATAGGCCCTTCGGCCCAGCCATGTGTTTCAGTAAGGTTTAATTTAGCCTAATTAAAGGCTTTCAGACCTTTGCAGGCAATGGCACTAAGAGTGCACTCAGATTAGCCTGAAATTGGTTTGCTTTAGTGTCTTGGGTTTCCATGGCACATCGCAGCATTTTTAATAATGCATTAAGAAAATATACAATAACACCAAAGACCATTGCTGGGATAGTCATCTTTTCTTTTAACATTAAAGATGTAGAGATTAGTTGTGAAAAAAAAAAAATTATTTAAATTTTGAGGTTCCGCTCTATAATTTTTATTAATGATATTGCTTTGCAGTCTTTGCAGTCATCTGATGGAACGATCGAGGATGTCACCCAGAAGATGTTTAAGATAATTTCCCCTCCACCTAAAGACAAAATTCCACGGCAAAACCAGTGCCGGAAATGTGCAGTTGTTGGAAACTCAGGCAATCTGTCGAAGTCCAAAAACGGAGCCTTGATAGATTCCCATTCAGCTGTTATTAGGTGTGTTTTCTGCTCTTTATGTGTCTAGTCTAAATACAACATTTGAAGAGGATCAAAAAAGTTCATCAAATCTGTCCTAAGACAAGAATGGGTATTTGTCAAAATTCATGTATAATTTTAATGAAAGGTTTTGATCCACTTCTAATTTTGACTAATGTAGTTCACCCGAAAATTAAAATTCATCAATACAACACAAAAAAGATATTTTGAAAACATTGTTTTTGTCCATACTAAATTTTTATGGGCCCAAAAATTTGTACCTCCTTAATGTTCATTGTAAAGACAAAACATCATTGAGAATTTTCAAAAGATTCTCTTTAAAAATCCTTTCACATTTCAACCACATTAAGGAATTAAAATGTGAATGCTGGTTCATGTTGACTGTAAAAGTGTCTAAGAGAGAAACCTGAAAATACTATTTTAAAAATGGATTATTATTGTAGCCAATATTTTTTTATTTTTTTATTTTTACTAATGCATTTCCACTCAAACGTTCCACAGAATGAATAAGGCCGTAACTGTGGGTTATGAAGAGGATGTTGGTAATCGAACCACCCACCACTTCCTGTACCCAGAGAGTGCGATCGATCTGAGACCTGGTGTCCATCTCGTCCTTCTTCCTTTCAAATTGAAAGACATGCAGTGGTTGTCCAGCGCCCTTTCCACAGGAGAGATCAAAATGTACTTCAAAATATTTCTGAAAATTGTGCAACATAGCTTTTAATTGAACTAAAATTACTCTAAAAATGACTATAAATTGTTTGTATATCCTGAACAGGACGTACATGAGAGTGAAAAATCGTGTAGAAGCTGACAAAGACAAGGTGAGTGTAAATCATGCTAAAGCATGTAAATCCATAAACACATCCATCTGTTAAGCCTAACTTTACCGTCTGTGTGTGCTGACCAGGTGATGGTTGTGAATCCAGCCTTCTTTAAGTACACACATGAAAACTGGACAGAGCGTCATGGAAGGTATCCGTCCACTGGGATAGTAGCCATTATATTTGCTTTGCATCTTTGTGATGAGGTTTGTATTTCTATTTACAGCTAAGATAATCATTTCTGCATCACTAGATGATTTCAATCATGATGTTCAATCTCAACAGGTGTCAGTGTTTGGATATGGGGCAGACAAGCAAGGAAACTGGCACCACTATTGGGAGAACAACAGATACGCAGGTGCCTTTCGAAAGACTGGGGTCCACAACGCGGATTTCGAGACTAAGATCATTCATAGGCTCAGCGCAGAGGGCAAAATCAAACTGTACAGATGAGCCTGTAATTATGGCCTTTATTGACTCAGTAATGCTCAGTGCCATGTAAATGCCAGGCCAGGACTTGCACTGCAGCCGTATGGAAGCCAAAGAGACGCAGATCTGTGATCCACCCTACCATTAATTGACCACTGTGAACTGCACTGAACCAAACCCACAGACATCAAGCTGTAGTCCTAAGACCTAATTAACTCCTCCTGTTCTCTAACAGCATTTTACTCGCTACGTGCCTGAAGAAAAAGACTGATGTTGCCTTCCTCCCCAGTCAGGCATTGAAACGTTGAAGAAGAAGAACAGTAAGCAAATTGGCTTGATCTAAGCCTCCTTATATACTTCTTTCTTATTCAAGCTGACTAGCCTCACACAGTGTCTGCACTGCAAATGTGCAATTTGTGACAACTAGATGGGTTTCGCGTATAATCGACAAAGCTGTCTAAACTGCAAGAAAGATGTTGATCATCAGCTCCATTCACTTGCAGATGTTATAAAAAGCCAGTTTTCAGTGCCTTAAAGTCAACATGAAGCAGCATTCGCAACCCACTTTTCCTAACAAAATATCCAATGAAGAAATAAAGGGCGGGTTTGATTTAGGGATGTTCCGATACCACTTTTTCACTTCCGATACCGATGCCGCAGCTTTGGCTATTTGCCGATACCGATATCAATCCGATATTTTTCTTTTATTCTATTCTATTTTATTCTTGAACTAATACTAATAAAATATATGGAAGCACTTTGCTCAATTAGCAACTTAAAAACATCTCGCTCAAATGGAGAACAAATACTTCTTGAATATGGTCGACAGTTGATTAACAGTGATTAACAGTAACAGTTGATTATGAAAGACTGCCAGTGCCACCCTTTATTCAAACACTACAAAAACAATACAGGTAGGCTACTTAAAGGGTAACTAAACACTAAACCAACTTTTTTTAATTAATGATCTGTAAGACTGGGGCTTTATTAGTGCTGTTCATTCGTTCGAGTAACTTTTTTGACATTTGGGTATAAAGTGTTTTAATTCTACAATATATGGTGTAAAAACGTCTGAGTGCTGCCCTCTTCAGGTTGAACGGTGGCTACTGCAGTTGAATTTTCCTATTGGATGTTTGCGGTAGTTCGTGATGGTAGCGGTGAGAGCTGACGTAAGCAGGTTTCAGCTTACCACGCCCTTGGTACGAGCTACCACGTCCATGGCAGTATAAAAACCATCGTCAAAACCACTGTAGCGAGTCAGGAGTTGGATTTGCGAGTATTGAAAACGATCAGGATAGAGTATCCGTTCATCCCCTCTATCTCCGCTGGGCTCCGCCCACTTTTCCAGCATTTTTCAAATATTGCCAGTGGGTGGAGTCA
This sequence comes from Rhinichthys klamathensis goyatoka, assembly GCF_029890125.1. Lineage (NCBI taxonomy): Eukaryota > Metazoa > Chordata > Actinopteri > Cypriniformes > Leuciscidae > Rhinichthys > Rhinichthys klamathensis. Next base: position 2,314,673 of record NW_026606624.1, read on the forward strand.
GGCTCTGACCTGGGGATTAGGCACCCTTTAAAGCTACCAACAGGTTTAAAGTTAATCATTAACAAGCTTTAAAATTACCCATTGATCCGTGTACTTTTGCGCTCATTCGTTTTTCCTTTTTTAACCCGTAAAACGAAAAATTAAGTCGTATTTTTAAAATTCAAAGTTGAACACCGAAATTTGAATTTGGACCGCATGCACACCAAAGGCTGCGCAAAAAATAAATAAATATTGACGTAAGTTATATATAAATAAGTTATTTTCTGTATGACCAGAATGATAGTGTATAAGTTGTTTCCACTGTTGAAAGGAAAACGCAAGTGTTTGCGCCCGCGCTCCATGCCATGCACAAACCATTGCTTGGATATGCGTCAAAATCTTGTGTACAGTTTACAGCCTACGGTTTATAAACTGAGGAGACGGATTGCAAAATCGTGTTTATAGTACACCGAAGGTAGTGGGAGGGAGTGTCTGTTGTGAGTTTAGGGGGCAAGTCCGCTAGAGATGTGTGTGTTTGTGTGAGTGAGTGAATGAGACTACTGCCTGCTGAACAGAGGATCGCTGATAGAAGGATATGAAGTGCCGGTGTTTCGGCTACAAAAACCCGCCGAACTGACCCGAAACCAGACCAATTTTTATCAACCCGCCCAAACCCATTTTTGCCCGCAAAATAGACTGCAAAACCACCCAAATCTGCAGGCTGCACCGCTTAACTGGATGTCGCAGCAAGGGAAATGCTAATATTCAAGCATTGTTGGATAGGTATCGGATCATATTTTTTTCTCCCCTCCGATCTCCGATTTAGCGTTCTGGGCCAGTATCGGCACGATACCGATGCTGTGGATTGGATCGGGACACCCCTAGTTTGATTTGAACCATTGATAATTGATTGGATTGTGAAAAGTGGGTGTTAAAGGGGTCCTATTGTGCCCGTTTACGAAGTGTTGATTTTATTTTGGGGGTGTAGCCTACTAGAGTTTTCATGCTTGATTGTTCAAAAAACACATTATTTTTCACTTATTTTACATATTACAGCTTCTCTCTCCCCAGTCTGGTTGAACGTGTTGTTTTCGATGAAGCCCCTCCTTCCGAAATACGAAATGTGCTGTGATTGGTTAGCTGGCCTAGTGTGTTGTGATTGGCAGCGTTTAGCGCATGTTCGGGAAATGTCCCGCCCCTTCATAACCGCAAGCTCTACTCAGATGTAAATATTAACGATGGTGATCGATATTAACGATAACTTTTTCGTGCCCGATTCAGACCCTGACAATGTTAACAATCAAGAGGATTGTGCAGAACAGGTTTCAAGCACGGACTTAGCAAGCACGGATTTCACAGGACGTTTCAGAGTGGTATGTTTTTTGTGTCATTTTCTTATAGATACGATGTAATCCACCATTTAATCATATTTGTCGGAAATCTATGGTTTAAGGGGCGGTGAACAGTCTTACAAAAGCAAGAGCTTACAAAAGCTAAAGTAAACACTACATCAATACTGTAATGTTAAATAGCAGGCTAGCGGAGGCAAAGCTTTCCTTTCCTTTACATCATAGCTATCGTAGCACTTACAAATAATAAGACATACTTACAAGTTCTGATCAATACACAACAGATTGTCCCGACAAAATGGCAATGGCTATGTCTTTCAGGAGAAGCTTTTGTGCGTATAGCCTGCATTGTTCTCTCTTCTAGAAGCTGTTTTCTGTAAAACGACAAATGTTGAGGTTTATAATGTTCAGAAACAGTGTTAAAAATAAATTTTAACCTCTCTAAGTTCGTCAGCCTTAGGCAAACTTTTGCTGGGGTGTAAAAAACAGCTTCAACAACTCTTCCTCTTCTCTAAAGCAGCCCAACATGGCCTCACCCCCTTTGTTGCGTGTTCCCGGGGACAGGGTTTATGTAAATTTTAGGGTTTGTGAATTCACCAACCCAGGAAGAAGCTCGTTGTAGTCCCTACCAGCCATTTGTTGTAGTCCTTAAAAAGTGATTTCTGTAAAAGAAAATATATCCCTTTGCATTAAACTTTAAGCATCGTAACTTTACAGATGTTGTTTATGCTCAAACAGCAACATTACACACTAACCAAAGTTAAAAAAGTGAAATCATAATCAAGGACCCCTTTAAATATCAGATTGGACCATAATGACTGGTGGTTGGTTGGACAGTTTACTTATGTCAACTGAAAAGGAATAAGGTGGAGCAAGTTGTTGAATTTTAGTGAAAAATTATGGGGAAAAAATTCTTCATTCATTTGTTTATTTTTTCTTTGAAGTAATGCACATTGATAAATTGTGCAAAATAAGACCAGTATTAAAATAGTATGAAGGGATATTTCACTTTTATCTTTGCAACACAAAAGAAGATATTTTGGAGAACGTTGGGGTTCAAACAACATTAGACCCCATTAAAAAAAAAAAACTTTCTCAAAATATATTTTTTGTGTTCTGCAGTAGGGTTGTCAAATGTACCGGTATACTAAAAAAAAAGTTGACAGTACCAGCATGTCTGCAGTACCGATAGTAACGCGTATGGGGTATTTTCGGTACCCGCTGATAGATGCTGCTTTTAAACCCTCTTGTTCATGCTTTAAACTTTAACCTGCAGTGCATTAAAGCATTTTAGATTTAAGTTTGTGGATTATAAGGTTTCAGAAGATCGAATAAGCAATAAACACATTTTGGAAAACCAGAAATTATAGCGTATTAAGACATTCACAAATGTTATTTTAGATTTCACATCAGACAATTACAGATGCACTGACATTGTTCAAGTCACCACACATTTTCTGCATTGATATTTGAAGGACTCTTCTAATCTTAAAGTTTTCTTCTAATTTAACCATACTGCCAATGAAATCAACTAATTATACCCAAAACACATGCTGGAAGATGTATATCACACAGAGCTGTGAAAGTATTCTAGATTGTAGTTGAGAGTGTGGAGTTTCCTATGGGAGCGTTATTCGTGTTTAATAGCATTATATACCTTTAGACCAAAGCCGTCCCTAAAGTGATGCATCTGGTCTCAGTGGCCTTAAAATGACCCATACTCATACACGCATGCACTCATACAACAGTCTGTCTTGTGATTTACAGTTCTGGATATAGCAAATGCTGTACTTTCATACATGTTTGAATCATTATCTTTTCTTCCTGAAATACAATTGATCTCTGTATTTTTGTAGTTGAAATTACTGGTGGTAGATGTTCTGTGGTTGTTGTTTTTTTCCTTTTCTAGTTTGCATTGTGAACTTTAAGGACTGTGACGAGGTTGAAACTTGAGCTGTAATTTCGATGTTTGTTGCCAAGTATTACCACACGTGTGTTTGTTCTGTGGTTTTATGTTCTTGAATGTATTTTGGCTTTGCATTGCTTCATGTCAGTCAGTGGATATCAAAGTTTACAGAGTTTTCATGGAAAGGAGAGTCACAGAAAATCTGAAAATACACAGAAAATCTGAAAATACACAAACACTCAAATCAGGACATTGAAGATTTAGAGTTTGGACAAAATTCAGTTTTAATCTAATTAGAAACAAAACCAAAGCATAAACAATAAAAATTATTTGAATTCAAAAGTCACAGTTTAGGGCATCCAGTACAGTATTAAAAAAATATTTGATAATTTTGCATAAATAAAAATACAGAAAAACATACAAGCCTTTTTTTTCTTTTCTTTTTTTATGATACACGATACATAAATATCTCGCAACACCCTAGTTTTCCATTCAGGTTCTTTAACAAATAAAAAGCAAATGCTGAAACCACATTTTCAACTTGTACTGTAATACATGGCTGTGTGTATATACAAGATCCTCTGATCCAAGTAGTGAAATAGTTTAATTAAAATGGACTATTTATTCCACCTCCCTGCTGGAATAATTATCTAGGAGGAGTCTGAGCAGTACAGTCATGAAAAGCTGTGGCCAAATTACTTTTTATCGTTTTGTTTACATCTCATATATTCAAACAACATGTGACCGCAGATGCAATATTACCTGGGTGTGACATAATTTAAAAAAAATGTCTTCTGCCACAAGTAGTTCTCTACTCTAAAGCACTTTAAGAAGTTAGTACATGTTCAAAGACTGTTGAGCTGAATGTGATGGTTTGATCCCATTATAATGGCCAAATTGTGTGGTGTGTGTGCACATATTTGTAAGCTTCTGTGTTCATGGTGTTTTTTGTGTGAACCTGTGATTAATCTGTGGTCTGTTTTCAATAAACCATTTACTTAACCATTCTTTCAGTTATGATTTTATCTGAAGTTACAGAAACAATGGCATTTCACCCAAAATCAAAAGAAAATTCATTTTGGAGTAAAGACGTTTTAGGAACATTAAGGTTTTATTAAAACTATTTTTTTTATCCTGGGATATATATATTGAAATTATTTTTAAAGCACTTTTTATACCAAAAACATTTACTTCATTCATTTTATTATTGAAACTAGTAGTATTTTTGTGCCATTTATGTAACAAAATACTGTACAGTATTTAATAAAGAGAATAATGAATGATAATGATGATTCAAAATTAGAATGGAATTAAAAATAACTGAGAATTGTGTGCTAAATTATTGAGAAAATGTCACAATACAAATATTCTTGGTATATAGAAAAACTTTTTTCTTTTAAATGTAGGTGAAATATGACCTGAATGTGTTTTTGTGCTATTCATCCAAGCACATGGTTTTCATCATTCATTCATTTGTTCATTCTTTTCTTTTCTAAAATAATTATGTTGTTACCAAGTTACCCAGTGACAGAGAATTGTGCTTTAAAGCCGTTTTTTTTTGTCTCCATTTCTTAGCAATCTCGACATTACACTTCCTCAATACAATTCTGTGGCCTGACATAAATGATTACTCACATTCGAGTTCAGTCCAATGTAACAAATGACATGCGGTTCATGCTGTGTGTGCTTTTGGAGCAGTTTTAGGATGGTACATTTTACTCAACGAGCGTTCGGTTAGGATGGATCATGAGGCATGATTCTCATGTCTGAGGGACCTGAACAACCACAAACTATGAGAATTTTTGTCCACAGCACAACTCGTTCCACATATCCCATCTCTCCTGGCGCTGTGAGTGCTGCTTTGTTATGCTGATTCTTCATTACCGATGGTTCTGTGGGTAGACTTCAAGCCCCTCATTTCCCAGGGTGCTTTGGCAGTAAAGTCAACCGTGCTATGATTTCAGGTCCTGGCCGGCTTCATTCGGTGAGCATAGAGACAAACGATGCTGGAAATAAGCCTGTTCTGTCTGGCTGTCCCTCGATGTAGCCATGCTGAAAGGAAGAAATTACTGGCTCTGGTTAGAGTCCTCAAAAGGAAGGATAAGAAATTCAATTAAATGAAAGGGCGGCGCATAACAACATGTAATGAAGAAATAATGTCATAAACAAGGGCTGCGCTTCCTGACTGAATGAAAATGAAAAAAGCAATGCTTCGAACACAGAGGATGCGGGATGTTTAAAAAAAAAAAATACAATTCACGATCCATTTCACTTTCAAAGCTCTTTCCTGCATGCAAAGAGTCTCTCTATGAATCTATAAGAAATGTATTCTTTTGATGGGCCATCTAGAGGCTATTTTTCTGTAGAAGCATCTGCAGGATATTAGACAAGCCCTCTGGAGACATGGGCGGCTCTCTGACTCAGAATAAAACATGGACCCTGAGAGCTCTGCTCTGATCAGTTCCATCTGCTCCCATGGGATTGTGGGAGAGATCTGCACACACAGCATGACTGTAAAAGGCTAACAAGAACCCTACCGCTTCCTCGTCAAAACCATCTTTAACCGTAACAAGGCTTTCGAGCCATTTATCACAGCGATACTTCAAAGGGCCGAAAACAACTGAGAATTAAGTAAAAAAAAACGCAAAAACAGAATGTAAAACAAGAAAGCACAATAGAGCTGTTCATCTAGAAAGAATTTTTATGTCAAAGATTCCCTCAGGATTCTGCCATTGGTTTTTAAATAACGGTTTTGGATTTGCTGTGGTTACCTGAAGATACGAATGAAATGAAAATAACTGGAAAAAAATTCTTAAATAACTACTTAAGGCGAGACACTACAGGTGAATAGGGTAATTTTTTTAACTAGCAGATATCACCATGAAACTTTCCCAGTTGATTACCTACATTAAGATGAGAAAAAAATGTATTACAAGTTTTCTGTAATTTAATGTTTAAATATGCAAATTAGGCATTATCTACTTAAATATGTGCTAATTTACATATTTCAAAAAATGAAATCTGAGTATTGGATAAAGCCAGGTTCAAAATTCTTTTTTCATTGTGTTCACATATTAGATGGGAAAAAAAATACAGAGGGATTTATGGATATCTACTTTTGTTATCCTATAAATCAGAATATACTGTCAATAGCCTTAAAAAAAAGATTTTTGCCCTGTTTTTTGGAATAAAATGTTATATAAATCGGGCTAGGAATAATATATTTACAAATCCCTCTGTAAATGTCTTCACAATATAACTAGGTACAAGACTGGAAAGTTTGGTGTATATGGGTGCTACCGAAGTGGAGATTTCGGACTTTGAGTATGAGAGAACAGTCATTTTGAGAAAACGGGCTTTAAAGGCCATGGTGCAGGTTTTTTTTTTTTTTTTTTTTTGCCAGTTTTCTAGTTGGTAATAAACATTTAAACAGTTATCCATTGTATTTTATGTTGTAGGGGATTACAAAAAAGAAATATAATACGGAAAAGTCGGTGATGTGTTAGCATTTACCAATAGCCTAGCGAGGATTCTAATTTCTCCCACAATGCATTGCATGACGTCACATGAGGTACTCGCTGTTGGACAACAGACGAAAGCCCGCGAGTAACGTTAGTAGCTAACGGTAGCTAGTGAAAGAGTGACAGTGTCAGATAAGTAAATATATCGAGATAGATAGATAGATATCATAAGCATAACATAGATAGATAGTGAGAGATAGCATAGCATAACAGCTTAGAGATAGAGAAGAGTAAGCTAGATAATAAGTAGACAAAATGGTTTATTACTGTGTTTGTGGCGGGTGCAAAACTTTATCAAAACTGGACATAGGGTCCATTGTTTCCCCAAGGTCAAAGGGATCTTCCGAAACTGGGTGCAATTTGTCAAGATTAGGCGAGCAGATTTTTCAGCTAAATTAGCTCTGTCGCCGCCTACTCGAGAATATGCAGCGCGCATTTCAAAGAGGAGGATTAATTTACCACGCAGGGGATGCCAAGATGGTCTCACTTAGTTTAAAGAGTGAGAGGATGGCTAAGTTACTTCCTACCGCCGTGCCGTCTGTGAATGCAAACATCTCTGCTTGCCCTGTCCCGAGGTCGAGAGACACCGTCTGCCGCAAGCGAGATATTGCCACGGTAAGTTCATGCTAACGTTAGTGTTTACAAGCTGCGTGTTAGCAAGCTCTGTGTGTATTTTGTATAGCTACCGTGTTCCCTTTGACACAGCCTCCACTACAAGGACGATCACTCTGACATTAGAAGAGCATTTTTCGTGATTCACGAATTTGAGCCAAAACAAAATTGCCCTGAAGTAAAAGTCCATATCGTCATGAAAGCTTCATGGCTAGTGTTTGGATCAGTGGTGATGATCATTAAGCGGCTTTCGCAATCGTGTGTTTGCTTTTTGTGTTAGACTGCTACGGTTCTCTTTCACATTTGACCGTGACCGTGTCGTCAGGGCTGTAGTGGAGGCTAAACGCAGTTTACCCACCGCTGAAATTATGTCAGAAACAGTTTATCCACTTCTCACTTCAGAGTTTAGCTACCTCTCAGTAAATTCACTACCTCGTAGAGTTTATGTAACTTTACCACATGTATTACCACTAGTATTGGTGTAAACATTTAATAGTAACATTCAAATCATCAAATATGTTCTGAATTTCTTTTATGTATTTTTTAAAACATTTAGTAGCGCATATCAGGGTCCACTGTACTGTAATCTCCCTGGCAATCTCGTAACATTCTGTTTACTGTTTATGTTTGCTATAATTCATATGCAGGACAATTTCATGTGTTTCCATTAGTGGCAATGATCTTTATACAATATTATTATTATGTCTGCAGGTTATGCAACATCATTAATGAAGGCCCTTCGGGAAAGCTACACCAATTCACCTGCAGCTCTTCCAGAGGTTAGCGCCAGTTTGTCCTGATGCACCCGCCCCCATCGCCAAATCCTTAAAACAGGTTCCTGAGGAGGCCGTCAGCCTCTACCTAGCCCGGCAGTCACGCTACAAGAACCTAATTTCACATTATTTTCTTTCCACAGACAAGTCCAATGATTTAGTTGTAAGTATTCATTTAGTGGTGGTTTCCTGCATTCTGCATGTTTTTTTTTTCTTTGTGTGCTGTTGCTTTGGTTTTACTTTGCACAAAATCATTACTTTTTTTCTTAGGCTATTGATTCCCGTGATCTTGCTTATAAATTCCGATTCCGCCATTAGCCTACCTTCGTGATCACGCAAAGAGGTCTGGAGAGGCGGTCCGTTCAGAATTACAACCAACAAAAAATATAAGTGCATGTACAAATTTGCAGTAATGTTCGGTAAATATAAACTCTATATATATATATACACACACACACAATTCATTTATTTAAATGGGTTAGGGTTATGTGTGTATATATGCATAGGCGTACAAACATACATACATGCATATATATTATAAATAATATAATATATACTTCAGGTTACCAGAAGTTAGCTAACTTTAATGAAGAGTTGGTCATGTGAGCTATAGCTAGCTGCAAGTAACCCATTATCTTCCAATAAGCATTAACTAAAACTGGCTACATAAAATATACTGACTAGATTCACGAGAGGTCGGCTAATGTGTGTAAAAGTAAAAAAAAAAATACAGTAATTTCATTATTTTACCAGCGAGCGTACTTCGGAAGCACTGAAAATGAATGGGGTTCAATGCTGGAACTATCAGTGTTTGGAACTATTGGCCGCTCCACGACACGCGTTACTTGCGCATTTTTAAGTTCCTATGGCGGTCTATGGGAGTGTCGCAACTCTCTCTCTCTATGGCTCTGGACCACACTATTGCAGGCAAAAGAAACAATGTGCAAACGTTTCAGGTCTAGCCCTTCATCAGTGGGCTTTTTTTTATATATAGATTTGTTTACTTGCAACCTGTGTCTTTGTTCAGTAATCTTTGTCCTTGTTCAGTAAATGTTTAGTAACCATTACAAGCAATGCCAATAAACAGTTTTTTTTTTCTTATAGAAATTCATGTGTTCTGTGTACTTTATAACATTTTGAGGGCAAATTGGGCAATCACAACAGAATAAGCAATTATTATTTTTATACATTTTCATCCAAACGAGGCGATTGAAAGCCCTGATAGGTCTGGTCACGACTTTGGAATTGTTGTCTGATGGTTGAAACCACACGAGAGGCTTCTTATACTCCTGCCTAAAACTCCATAAGCCCAGGCCAGCGTATAGCCTGCCTGTACGCAGTGTAGCGGTATTGCCTAGGGATAAGTAGGAAAGATTCTTAAGTTTTAAACTCTGTTAGTAGGTTGGAAACGTCTCTGATGCATGTTTATTGTGTATGCAACACATCTCCTGTCACCTATAGCTGTTGTTCAAAGGACTCGGTGTAAAAAATAAAAAGGTAAAGTAAACATAAACCATAAACCATGAACATACTCGTGCGTGCTGGCTTGAAGGGGAGCATTATCCTGCATGAAGTGTGAGTATGCTATGTGTAGCACAAACGGATTCAGGCATTATATCCAGGATGCTGCGTTAGGCACGTTACAACTGCTGGCCGCGGGGTGAGGTGTCAATAGCCGCGTTTCCATTACCCTTCAAATTGCGCAAATTGAAATTGCGAATTAAAAATACGCTCAATGGAAACACGTCAATTTCGCAAAAACTCCCATTTATCGCAAAAAAGTTTTTACGCTCGCATGAGGTGGTTTTTCAGGCAATTCGAAAAAGGAATATTTCGCAAAACTGCAATGGAAACAGTTTTTGCGCAATTACAGTCACCTGACTTAGAGAAGGCGCGTGTGTTTGGGGTCCGTGTAGGCTATTGCGTCCATTCGTTTTTCCTTTAACTCATATGAAAAACGAAAAAACATGCTTTCTTCTTTATTAGTTTTTAGACTGGTGAAAAAATATTCACATACAAACTTAACTGTTCCCTCGATCGGTTTAACAAATCGTGCCCACGGATTAAATAACTGTAGGCCTACCCACGATATCCTAATCCGCGCTCTCAGATTTGTAAATATCAGTTCTTTGTAATTTCTTGAATTTTCTAAAAAACGACATTTAGCCCGGTACATCTTTAAAGTCCTTTTTTGGGGGTGAGAAAAAAGCTCAGTAGGCTATAATAGAATAGCAAAAAAAAGACTTCTCATACAAAAAAAGAAATAACACAAAGTCATTTTCAATTCATCAATTTATAATATACATATTACTGTCTTAAGTGAACTCATTTATAGTTATAAACGCAAATGATAATAATAATTATTATTATATTACATTTATTAGGCTACATATTTAGAAGACGCTTTTATCCAAAAAAGGAACAAAGCAATTCGTCAAATGTCATTCATAATACAGGTTAGACAATAATAATACAGGGCTAAGATTATCACAAATAAACACAAGATTTTGACGCATATCCAAGGGTTTGTGCGGAGTGTTGAGCGCGCACTGCATGACGGAGGCGCGGGCGCGAACACTTGCATTTTCCTGTCAACAGTGGAAACAACTTAAAATACTCTATTATTTATGGTCATACAGAAAATAATAATACATAATCCGCAACTACTTTTATTTGTGTAAACTCACAATAACAAGAAAACGTTCTTCTTTTGTAAAATAAAAGAAAACAATCAGGCGCGCTTTCATGATCTCCGTGAACTGGAACATGTCTCAGAAATGAACTGAAACAAAATATAGCCTATGTAGGCTAAAGTTTGAAATGTCCACTTTTAAACGAACAAATTCAAATCGAAAGCAAATACCTTCTGATTATGTAATCCATATGAAAGGTGCATTTCTCTAAAGGCGCATCCGCTTTACAGCGGAGATGAAGATATGTTTGCAGTCGGCACTAACACTATATTTTATTAATAAACAATTAAAATGCCTCGTTATTTTTTCAGACACATTTATTATCATTAGCCTATAATCACCTATAAATCACATCTCTGTAGGCTATGGTTCCAGAGACATGGCTCTTCTTATTCAGCACTGCGGGAAAAATATCATCGGGTTCTAATTTGGAACCCATTTTTTTCATATTAATTTGTGAATATTTTAAATGTTTAATAAAGGGTCAAAAAGTCATAAACAAAAATCTGAAAATTCGTCTATATTTATTTTTTTGCGCAGCATTTGGTGTGTAGTAGGCAACAGTTCAAATTCAAAATTTGTTGTTTAACTTTGCGCTTTAAAAATACAACAACCGTTCATTTTTCGTTTTTCAATTAGCCGGGTTAAAAAAGGAAAAACAAATGGACGCAAAAGTACACGGACCGTTTGGACAGAATACGAGACAAGAGTTCTTTATTAAATTCATAAAAGAAAAAAATAATTGCAGTAATACTGGATTCTAAACCTCAAAGAAATGCCACAATCAAGACCTTGGAGCAGAAATGAGGGAGAAACACCTCATGTGCCGTTCACAGTATATTAGGGTCTTTCCTTACCATTAATGCTTGGATAACACACCACGTCTCCTTCACATGTGATATAGGCTATAAACCTACCAACGCCCGTTTCCATGATTTTTGGAATGACTTATCGCGAGAGGAAAAAATGACGTTTTAGTCGCATAACATAGGTTAATGGAAACGCCGTCATTTCGCAATAGTTTTTTATCGATATTTAGAAAAAATCGCAAAAGTTTTGCGCAAATCTGTAATGGAAACGCGGCTAATGACAGTCACGGGGAAAACTAGTTAGCACTATCAATCACACTGACTGAAGACATGACCAGCCTACTCGTCGTCAGCTACGTTTGCAAACAACATTTTCACTGGAGATAGAGGTGAAAGCAGGACACTCGGCCTGGCAAACAGATACTCAAATTATACTCGAAATTTACTCAATGATGCCTTATTAATTTCAGTATATTTAAAGTAGCCTATGCCTCCTCTGTAGAAAATGGTTATATTACAAGACACAAATTCAGATAGCCTTCTCAGAGCCTGTTTTATTAAAGGTTTGAATGAATGAAATGTCTCTTCTGTATTAGAAAAATAAATATATAATTATTACAGGTTTGAATGAATGAAATAATGTCTCTTCTGTATTAGAAAAATAAATATATAAATAAGAAATAACTAAAAGAAATACCTCCAAATTTAACAAAAATAGCTCTCACAAGCTTACAAAAACAAACTAACAAAATGTATCTTTAGTCTTCCTCTTTATCCTGTTTTTCTTCCTCATCCTCCTTGTTTGCCCATCTATGTTTTGCTTTAGAGCTGATCTTTCCCAGAAGTTTTGAAAACCAGGAAATTTTCATAATTTAAAAAAAAAAACCCAGCCAGGACAGGACGTGAAAACAGGACTGTTGGTCACCCTAACCTAGTCTAAAGTCTAGGTCTAGCGCGTACATTCAGATGCTATTTTAAGCGCGCATGCTTGGCCATACAGAATGAACAACGCGCATACACTGTAGATGATTCTCTCATCTACACAGATGCATTTTACTTTTTGCAAATGATACATTATTATAAGGAAAACTATTTAAACACGAGTGAAATCATTGTTGTGTTCATGACGATAGGAAAAATAGGCATAAAGCGTACACATTTACCCAAATTATTATGTGCATGTTTAACCGAAGCTAATTTGGGTGGGTTTGTCCCATCCCCGGCCCAATGTCACTTCTCTTTATTTTACGGCCCTGACGAGAACATCGATCTCCTCGGCTGTGAACCATCAGAACTGTAACTAAACCAAGCGCGCCGCTGCCTGCGTCTACCTCATGTGACGTCATCGCCGAGTCGCGTAAAAAAATAACCGTTACTAACCAAAAACGTAAAAAACTGGACTTTAACACCATTTTGGAGACATTTCTAACTTTATATACATATCTTAACTGCTTTATGTACCCATTAATCGACAGTGGTGTTTAACCTGCACCATGGCCTTTAAAGATTTAGCATCAGCCAATGAGATTGCGCATTTGCGCCCTTTTACTTTCACGATTGGTTGCTGATAAAAAGGAAATGACCATATTTGGATCCGACAACATTGTACAAGAGAGAGAGAGCTTTCTAACGGTGTGTGTGATGACAGGGTGCAGATCGCGATCGCGGAGCAACGGATGATTTACAACGCCAACTTTTGATGAATTTATGAGAAATCTACAGACGCAAACAGACAAAGTGTAGTAAAATAGAGACCTAAATGTGTATTTCGGACTTTTTTCACCACAAGTCTGAAAGAAGACATGTTTTTGAAGACAAATATCCCGAAATCTCAAAATTGACCAGTGAAAAAAACCCTATGTTTTTGCCTGCCGTGTCTCGCCTTAAATAACTAAAACTGAAATAAATAAAGCTATATAAAAATATCTCAAAACAAAATTACAAAAGAACATAAAATATAATATGAAAATATAAAGGCTAATTCAAAATATGAATAAATACTATAATAGTATATAAATAATACTAAAATAACAGTGTAGCGCGATATATAAGCATCTTACCTTTAAAAAGCACACGACGGTTTCAAAATACACGTTTGAGATATGACTGTGTAATTTATGTTGTTGAGCTAAACAGGGAAGTTTCTTATAATAATTCTACCCACAGAGCTTTTTTCTCATTTACTAAAAAAAATATCAGACATTCCCAAGGGAACCCATGGCAAATTAGCCTTCCGGATTGGCCTTAAAATTGATGTTATGACTTAGTTCTATTATTAAACAGTTCTCTGAAATGCTTGAATCTGATTGGTCAATTGCAATATTCTGCAAATATTTTCGTATATAATGACCACTAAACTTTAAAATTGACCACAGTCCCAGGAAATTAATTTCCTACATCTGTGCTAGTTTCGTGTCTTTCACGCTCTCTTTCAAATTGATCTCAAATCAGTTGTTCTTTTGTTCTTATACTCACCCACCAATCAGCATCTTCCTCCCCGAGTACCACCAGAACGTCACCCTCATTGAAGGTGAGCTCATCGTGATGATCTGCCACACAGTCGTACATGGCCTTCACACGCCTCAACTTCGACTTCATCTAAACACAAGAACAACAACAACAAAAACTGCATCATGTGGCTTCTTACTAATATTGCTTTCCTTTTAAACTGTCAATTTGTTGATGGGAAAACCTCAAGTATGAGAAACATGTCAAGAAACGCCTGTGTCTTTCCAACGGCCAAAAACACATGCAATAAAACACCATTCCTCTAGACCCTGCAGAGAAAACCAGCTCATGAATTCCCACATGGAAACAGACTGGTTTAAGCCGGTTTGATGCTCGGAAGGCCAGCAGAGCACAGACATGTAAAACAGCTGGTGAAGCTAGTTTTCTAAAGAAATTAATACTTTTATTTATTATTTAACACACAGATTAATATATATTAAGCAATATAACTGTTTTTAACATGTTTTAGCAAATTTGTACCATAAATTATTATATTGTTAACATGTTTAGGACGTTGCTAGCATGAATTGGCATGTTTTTGCACATTGCTAGCATGAATTAGCACATTGCTAACATGTTTTAACACATTGTTAGCATTAATTAGCATGTTTTTGCACATAGCTAGCATGAATTAGCTAATTGTTAGCATGATTTAGCACGTTGCTAGCATGAATTAGCTAATTGTTAGCATGATTTAGCACGTTGCAAGCATGATTTGGCACATTGCTAGCTAGACTGGAGTAATGATGTTGAAAATTCAGCTTTACCATCACAGGAATGAATTACATTTTAAAATATATTCAAATAGAAACCAACTATTTTAAATTGTAATAATATTTACTGTGTTTTTGATCAAATAAATGCAGCTTGGTGAGCATAAGAGACTTCTTTCAAAAACATTTCAAATCCGACCCAAATTACATGGTCAAATGAGACTTTTTCTTAGGGATCTTGCTAAGATTTTTCTTCAGAGGGAAAAGACCTGTAAGAAATAAGGACATTTCTCCAGTTTCTCACCAAAGTTTTTCTGGGCAGTGGGTGAGGAGCAGTGTGGCAGGAGGAAGAGGAGCTTCCGTTAGTCTCCAGGCTAAAGGAGCGGGGGGAGGTGGGAGACAGGCCCGGGGTGTGACGTCCAGCGCTGCTGATGGGTTGTGGTGTTTGGTACAGAAAGTGAGACGAGCTGCTTTCCCCATCTGCTCGAAAGCCTGCTGAGAGAGAGATTACAGCCACGACACATTGTAAGAAGAAACATGGGCCGAGAAAAGGAAAACAACTTAACTGAGAACAATATAATGGAAAGATAACCGGACAGTTAAAGCATTACCTCGTTCTGGTAGCTCAGATAAGGAGTTGAGAGTAGATGTCGTGTATTTGGGAGAACCTGAGCTGAAACAAAAAGTCTTACGATCAGTATGTTAGTTAGCATTATTCCAGCAAATAGCCAAGAGAGGTCAGCATTTGTGGCTCCAAAAAGCACTTACACACACTTCTGGAAAGGTGAGTCTGGACCACCGAAGCTTATCGGACATGAAGGTACTCCATAATCTGGAAAAAGAAAGTAACGACAGAAAGAAAACACATTCATGTAAGTCGATGAGCTTAAATATTTAAACATATATTTTGTTAACACTTTACAACGTTTCATTAGTTAACATTAGTTAACATGAACTAAGAATTAACAGTGCGTCTACAGCATTTATTAAGAATAAGATCATGTTAATTTCGACATTTAGCCTACTGGTACATATTTAAAAACAGTTTTTTACATGATGTGTAACAATGTGTGTTTAGAGTTTTGCAAATTGTGTCTAACTGCCTGAACTTATTTAACGTTTTGCATAAAGAGTAGTTTATTTGACAAATGGGTTTAGGCCAATGAGAATTTGGTTCTTATCAATTGTAAAAAAAAAAAAAAAAAAAAAAAAAAAAACCTGTACTAAAAGTATATTCACTAGAAATGCCCTTGACTTTTCCATGATTTTATAGAATGTTATTCATTTCTATGACTTTTTCAGGCCTGGGAATCATGATTTTAAATTCCCAGATATTTCCATGTTTTCCATGACAACGGCAATATGCATCTTTCCAAGTTTGGCACATACCTGTAGGTCCCTGCCGTGTAGAGTGGGGGCTGGGGGGCACCTGAGGGGCGGGCTCAGAGTAGGTGCGCTT
Organism: Rhinichthys klamathensis goyatoka; assembly: GCF_029890125.1. Lineage (NCBI taxonomy): Eukaryota > Metazoa > Chordata > Actinopteri > Cypriniformes > Leuciscidae > Rhinichthys > Rhinichthys klamathensis. The sequence goes on from NW_026606624.1 coordinate 2,330,995, forward strand.
GTGTCGGATGATAAGAGGGGGAGGAGGGGTTCGTTTCTTACTGCTGATTACTTCATGGGACGTCCAGCCATCAGGGGAGCTCATGGGAGGGGGAGGAGGGGGGACGTTTGGAGCTGGAAAGGACATGAGGAGAGTAAACAAGACTGAAGAGAAGAGAAGAGAAGAGAAGAGAAGAGAAGAGAAGAGAAGAGAAGAGAAGAGAAGAGAAGAGAAGAGAAGAGAAGAGAAGAGAAGAGAAGAGAAGAGAAGAATAGAGAAGAGAAGAGAAGAGAAGAGAAGAGAAGAGAAGAGAAGAGTTTTCTCACCTCTGACCCGGGGTGGGAGTGGCGGTGCTGGTGATGAAGGGGGTGGCGGAGGGGGACTGTCAAGGCTGCGCGTCTGAGAGTTGGGACTGGCATACACGTCCCTCCGGTTATCCCCTCGGGCCATTGCTAGCCTCCGACCCACGTTGAACAACCCCCCTCCGCCACTGTGAGAGGCAGAGTTACTGTGATACAAGCTGAACGGCCGTCCTAAGCGCTCCTTCTTCACTGGGCCCATCTACAAATATGGGCCATCACTGTTACACATCAGACCATGAATTGCACGCTACACAAATACAATCGGTGCATCCGAAATCGCATACTTCTGAGTAGGTACTACATTTGAATTTACTTCGGTATTGTTAAAAAAGTGCGTTCTATATAGTATGAATATGGGTAATATGAATGAAATTCGGACGTACTACATCTGTCAGATGCATTGCTTCACTGCCATTCATAAATCCTCTCCCGTAGCCTCATGGGATAGTAAAGTGTCCACTGAATACCTACTTCAGAATCTCATCGGAAGTATAGGTCATCCGGGTACTTTTCGCCTACCGTTTTCATATACTATGTATTCGGACAAACTACTCTGTTGGCGTACTGTTTTTCGCACACTATATAGTAGGGAAGTATTCAATTTCAGATGCAGTGAAGGTCTCATGTATTATGCTCTATTAGCATATATGTGAGTTTGTTCTGTAAGTTATGGGTTGTGTAGTCTTCGTATGTTGTCACCTTGTCATCTAGGTCGTCATCACTCTCGTAAAGGTCATCCTGCCGGAGTCTCCACTCATATTCCACGTGCACATGCATGTTAAACTGGTTGTTCTGTGACTGGTGGATCTGAACATGACACATCATTACTTTACATGTAGATCAATCCCTTTTTGACAATTGGATTTCCATGACTTTTCTAGTTTTTGAGATAATTGGGTGAGGACTTTTAAAGATTCAATTTGTAGAGATTGCTGATGCAGTTTTCATTTGGATGTCAAGTAACAATCCTTGAAATTAATCAGTTCAACAAAGTTTTACAAATGTCTCGATCCAAAATTATGAGTTGAGATTCAAATGCAGGAAGGCAACTCTGTGTACCTTAAGAAACCATTAACATTGCATATCAGTGAATCACACAGGATGTCACACTCAACAGACCGGCCATTTCACAGTTCACACCGCAAACGTGAGCGGCTCGTGAGCAGCGCGTCAGCGTAACTACATCGTCACTGCAGCTGCAGACGCGCGAGAGCATTCACACTGGAAGCGTTTGTACAGCGTCACAGCAACGGCTCCAAAGCTACATATAAGTGAGCATTTCTTTACAAAGACAACTATCTTTTTTTTTTTTTAAACATATCGAAGTATGACTGAAAAGACCAGGGGCCTCATGTACAAAGACTTGCGTTGAATTCATATTAAAACATGTTCTTACTTAATTGCATAATATAATATTTTAATAAAACTCGTGTGACAATAATGTCAAATAATTTATCAATTACAAATTATAAGCAATATCTGACAGCTGGTGGTGCGATAGAACAATTCGTAGTGTAATGTTTGCCACTTCACTTTATTGCCTCTATGAGTCGCCAACGGACAAAAATCATGACAAATATACGTACGCCAGACATGAAGTTTACTTGGAGGAACGCACATTCTTACGTTAATTTCACTGTTAGTACATCTGGCCGTGAACGTGAAAGCTGGCGTACGCTGTGTTTTTGTGCGTACGCAGTGTTGATACATGAGGCCCCTGATCAGAGCTGTTTTCTTGGTTGTTTTTGTTGTTTACATTTACATGCAATTGTTGTACACCTCCCCATCTCAACAAACTTCAAGACTATCAAGTTTATTAATGAACAACTTCTAAAAACAAATTTATAGTTGTCTTTGTAAAGAAATGCTCACTTATATGTAGCTTTGGAGCCCCTGCTGGAGCCGCTCACGCTTGCGGTATGAAACGGCCGTAACTCTACACAAGCACTCAAAAAGAGCAATATCTAGCCAATTAAATATTTTAGAGCAGAGTATAACTATTTATATATTTAAAATGTATTTATTAAGGACACATTAAATTCAACAATAATTATTTGATTGAATCGATTTTAAATAAATGCTGTTTTGAAACTTTCTTTACATCAACAAATCCTGAAGGCATACCTGTTTTTAACATTGCTAATAATACGAGTGTTTCTTGAGCACCAAATATAAGATATTCAAATATAAGAATGATTTCTGAAGGATCATAAGACACTGAAGACTGGAGTAATGGCGGCTGAAAATCCATCACAGTTGTAAATTACGTTTTAAAATATATTAAAATGCAAAACAGTTATTTATTCAATAGTAATACTAGTTAACAATATTACTGTTGTACTGTATTTATGACCAAATAAATGCAGCCTTGAAAGTCGACTTTCAAAAACATTAAAAAATCTTACCAACACCAAACTTTTGAATGGTAGTGTATGGTTTAGAAATATAAATTATTCTAGCTATATTCCGCTTTAAATTATTTTATTTGATTATTATTTTATAACATATTTTTATAAAATGTATTTAGTAAACATACTTTTTTAGTCATGATATCACTTTCTAAATGATATTAAAGGTGTGCTGGGGACCCTGCTTATAGAAAAGACCATGACCATGATGTACCTGAAGTGTACAGCAAACGTTTTGTTCAATAAAAGTGAAAATAAACAGGTTACACCAATATGCATATCCTAATGATAAAGACTTGCTTTAACAGGTTACTGCTGGACAGCATTTTGACTCACCAGCTCCTCACACAGTGTGTGCTTCAGTCTGCGAGCCACGTCCAGTCCCGTCTCTCCATTATCATTCTCTATCATAGAACAGCAATTATCATCAGCTCAATGATCATCCTGATCTGTAATTAACTCCTGACAAATGAGCCAACAGCCAATCCAGCCTTCAAAAGAACACGATGAGCCTCCTTGCTTTAACAATGACTGATAAGATGCTGATAAAACCCCATATGTAGCATCAATTAATATTAAAACACATTTTCAATCATGAAATAACTCAAAGCAAAAATGTTTTGCTGGTTTTAGGGTTTGAAGGTCTCACTCACTGATATGTGTGTTGGCCTTGGCTCGGAGCAGAAGTTTAAGGCACTCAGTTTTGTTGTGCTGGCAGCAGTAATGCAAAGCAGTGTTTCCCTTCATTGTCTGAGCATCCAGGTTATTACTGAAACATATAACAAGGAAAGACACGTGATAATCCATATCTGCCATAATCCATAATCCAGATCACCAACAAGTTTTCAGAATAAAAAATGTGTTATTTTTTACTGACCTATTGTGGAACAGGAAGTCAGCCACATGGAGTGATGTTCTGTCAGCCAATAGAACAGCTAAGTGTAGTGCAGTTTCCCCCTTTTCCTGTCATAACATTTTGCTATTAAAAAGGGAAGACCTAACATATACAAAGGTAAAATATGCATGTACTTAAGCAGGAAATGAGAAGGCGAGACGTGTTTGCTGACCTGTAGGTGGCATGGCAGTGGCTGGCTGAGTTCCGTTCTCTCAGCGTACAGCTGTAACAGGCTGAAGACGTCTCGACTGCGAACAGCATCCTGCAGATATTTGCGTTTTGTTTCTGGTGAGCTGCTGCTACGCTGTGCAAACTGCCATTCCATATACTTTGAGAGTATGAAGTCTTTACGTACGGCCCTGTCAATAACAATCAATATTTTTTAGTACATCTTTTATTGGGTATCAAAATGGCAGTGATATTCAACAGATGTCCGATACCAATAAATTGTGCAGTGATATTTAAAAAATTAGCATCTCTGCAATGCCTACAGGCAAGTCACAGATGGTAAGAGACAGAATAACTGGAGCTCTCATTAGTGCAACTCTCCTCTCTTTTCATGGTACCATGTTGGACAGATGTAGGTTAAAACACTACAGAGATTGCCATTAGAAAAAAATCCAGCCTGAGTCCTGAGACAGGCAAACAGCTGTCAGAGCTCTTAAAGGGGCCACTCTTTCAATGCACTTTTTGTGTGTGTCTGAAGTCAACTCAGTTATGCAAGGATTCTTGCATTAAAAAAACTGTTATTTAGTTATACATGACCATTTACACCTTCTTTCTGACCCTTAAAATTGCACAGGTTTTTTTTTTTTTTGCTACTGTACCTTTAAGACTTAGACCTTCAACTACCATTCAAAGGTTTGGGGTCAGATTTTTTTCTTGAAATATATTAATACTTGTATTCCGCTTAAATGTGTAGCTAAAAAATGACAGTACAATATTTACAGTGTTACAAACTATTTATATTTCAAATAAATTATGTTCTTTTAAACTTTCTATTCATAAAATAATCATTTTGAATCCAAATAAAAAAGTTTAACCAAATTCATGGTCTCCACAAAAATATTAAGCAGCACAACTGTTTAATTCTGCTGTAAATTCAGGTTTGCCATCAGAGGAACAAATTTCATTTTAAAATATATATTTTTTTAAAACGTAATCTTAAATTGTAATAATATTTCACAACATTAACTTATTAAGTAACAATCCCCCCGACAAAGTTGTCAAATAATGAAACAGGTGTTGAAATTTAAACATGGAGAAAGGAAAAGCTGCGTCGGGTGGCAGAATGAGAATCTGGAACAGACAAACATTGGAGTGAACTAAGCATTTCCTGTGACATATAACATCCCTAAAGTAGTCCCTGGAAATATGTATGTTATTTCAGGGCTCTGTGCAAGAATCTAATAATAGCATTTATTTTTAGCATCCTGTTCATTTAGTCCAGCTGGTTCTAGAATAGTGTACACAACCATACTTTCCTCCCATCGATCGTGACAGCAGGGTAAATCAATCCGTTCAGTTTGAAGATTAAAGTAATTTGGATGTTCTTGAGCTTTCAAATTACTTTCAAGAATGATCAATTTAAAATAAATTAAAAAAGCTCTGCACCATCTGCAGACAGGTTAATTGTGTACAGAGAGGTTACGCCCGGCCCAGCCATGAAGATGCTATTTTGCAGGGAAAAATTGAGAGGGAATTGAGTGCGCATGTTATTGGAAATGCTAAAGACATTGGGTGCTATGGGGACACAGAGACTCCAAGTGTCGAAACCATTTGGCTGGCGTTTGAAGAGTAATTACAGAGCTGCTCATCACTCACATGTCACTCTCTGCTGACGGCTTCACAGAGGGACTAGGAAGATTGGCTTCCACAATTTCATTAAAACCTGAATTCCCCACGTTTCTCGCCAACTAATGAGCAAAAGAGAGAGAAAGAGACATAAATCTGCGGGTAGTGGTTAAGAACATGAGAAATCACTAATGTTGTCATACTCTCAACTCTGTCAAACTCTCTCTATAACCAGCTAAACAAAGCATGAATTGATTTTCCTCATTTGTTCACTGTGAATTCTTACCAGCAATTCTGAAGTGCCTAGTTTGTCCAGAGAAAGTGATTGAATACGTGAATAATGTACACCCATTTCCCGATGGATCCCTGAGCACTCGATGCACGTCAGAATTCCCAGGTTTATAGAGATCCAAGTCGGATCTGAAAGCAAAGAGCGTAAAGAAAACACATCAGCTGCTTCTAAATGAAATTTTCTTAACCTTAAACTGAGATAAAAATACATTAAAGCAAAATATAAATCTAAATAATAATAAATAAAAAAAACTGATTATATGAAAAATTATATGAAAATAATATGGAAATATGAAAATAAATCTAATTACAAATATTTAAAGAAAATACTATAATAGTATATAAATAACAATAAAATAACACTGGCCCAGTGTGAACCTGCTACAGTGATATTCAATGATATTTACGCTTGTACTTTTTGCAATGGCGATAGAAGGTGCAGCCAAAGAAAATCTGAACTCAGCACTTTTTATAGGAAACATGTCTATAAATCCTGCAGGCTGTTCTCTCATACACTCACTGGGTTTTAATTTAATTAAACATGATTTATGGACAGGCATTTAAAGAAACAGCATGAACAGAGGACCAGTCTCCAAAAGTATCCAGCTGCAGAACCGCAGCACCAGCCGTTTCAGAACCACAGCCACAGAACCGGAAGTGGGGGGCGGGGCTTACACGTAAATTTCTTTAGAATTAGAATCAATCTTTATTGTGGAGATTTTCCTTTGGCTCACCAAACATACAAGACAGATAAACATACAGACAATGTCTCAAACATAGTAAAGGAAATATAAAAAATATATATAAAAAAGATACAATGTAAAATATCATAATGAAAATAAATATACTTAAATACATTAAGATAACTCATTTGTTGTTGTCACTTCATTTGGTTAAGGATACTAATGGCATTTGGGATAAAATATTTTTTTTTAAAGTACTTTTAGCCAGAGGCACCCTGAAGCGCCTCCCAGACTTCAGAGGGTGAGTACTATATCTACAGTGATTTTCCTAGCTTTCTTCCTCATTCTGTCAGTGTATATTTGGGTCAGGTGTTTTGGGGTTTCTCCTACTATTTTACTAGCCATTAACACTATCCTGTTAAGCTTGTTCTTAAGTTTGCAGTTTAAATGGCCAAAACAAGCAGAGAGATGAAAGGTTAAAACACTTTCAATGTGTGTGATGTACACTAGCTCAATAATCTGAGCACTGACGCCCAGGCAGTTCAGTCTTCTGAGGAGACTAAGTCGTTGTGAGCATTGCTTAAAAATATAATGATCAATACAATTTTGCTCATTGTACATCAAGATATCTTATTCATATTATATGAACAGAAGTGACTTTATTTAAATATTGAATGTAGACATAGATCCGATCAAAATCCATGTGAAAACAGCTTATATTTAACAAAAGAAAATTACATGTAAAAGGGTAGCGCAACTATGACTGATTCACCCCTCACCTTCTGTGGCTGCGGTTCTGAAACTGTGGTTCTAGGGTGCCCTTTTCCAAAGCCGCTGTTTTCTTAAACTGCTTAGTTTCAATTTCGAACCCCGTTTTAGTCCAATAGCACTGTTATAATAGATATAAAAGACTCAATCATATAAACAATGTCTGTGAGAATTGTTTGAGTCAAGACACTTTAACATCAGTGCACTCCTAAGAGTTGACAAAACTCACATTTAACAGGAAAATACAGGAATCAAAGAGGACACCAGTTTTATTCTTGCCTATTTCTTGGGGTAATCTCCCTGATAGCACAAGTACATCTCTGAGATGTCTATTTGATGTCTGCATTTGCATCTGCAAGATATGTATTTTTTTCTGCAATATGTCTCCAGGACGTTTCCTGTTAGATGTCATATTGACTTTTAGAAGATGTCTTTAAGATGTTTATGATTTAGAAAGTATGTAAAACTGCTTTTTCTAAGACGTTTATCAGATGTTTTTACACAACAGATCAGATGCTTTACAGATTAACAGATCTTTAGCCGACATCTTACAGATGTAGGCTAACTTACCTGTACTGTATATATTTAATTTTCAATAAAATGTATAAACCATATACATTTACAGTACCGCGAGATAGTCTGTTCTAGATTTTTTGTCAAATATATGCTATGTTCTTTGTGTATAAAATATACAATGTGCTTTAAATGGTTATTCACTACTTTAACGACAAGACCAGTCGATGTAGGCCTAGCTGTTGTGGAAAAAACGAATAAAGAAAACCAATTATAGCAGGCTCCCCTCCACCATCTTCAAAGTTATGGCACGCCTAACTCCAAGTTTCCCATTATTAATTACGACTTGAGAGGGCGTTCATGCCCAATTTCCGACTAGGAAACTCGTATAGGCCTACTTTAATTCCGAAAGCACGTGAAGGCAGCATCCAGAAGGACAACCACTATCTCACTATCGTTACTTCAGGAGGTCAGTGAGATAGTGGTTGTCCTTCTGGACACTAAATGATTAGCATAGTCATGTACCATGATATGTTCGGTTCAGAAAACATCATAGCACATGTCCAGAAACATTTGTGCTACTGTAAAGACTTTATTTTTGTACCTGTGGCCCCACAGTCACAGCAAACGTTGTTTCCAGGAATGCGGCGAATATCCTCAGTGATAGATCGCGTCAGATCCTCCACGCTGTTCTCCCCACTTGTCCTCCTCTCATCCAGAGCCACATTTAAAGCCTCCTGCTTACTGTTTGTCAGCACTGATATCCACCTGATATTTTTTAGGAAGGCGCAATAACAAATACAACCATTAGAGGGCGACAAGAAACTTCAGATCAAATTTCCGTGGCACCGTGCATAGAAAAGTCATTTGCGACTACTGGTCCAGCTCTGAGAGGTCAGTTCATTTGCAATTAATGAGAAAATGCCCTTGATTACAGCTCAGGGAGTTTTGTAAACAGTGCACAGACTTTGTGTACTTCTAGTCAGTGAATATCCTCTCTAGGATTCATTTCTGAAAAGCTGCGCTATAATGCGACTATCAATAATCTTTTCTTTGCTCCTCTTCAACTCTGACATTTATCTGAAGATGGAAGCCTGGGTTGTGATCTGACATGAGAAGCACTTCAATCATCATACATGCAGCAACATCTGAGGAAGAAATGTTACATATTTCTCTTTCTCTCCAAGAAAGGAGTAATGATGCTGTTCCTGTGTCAAGATGGAAAGGTCAAATCGGAAGAGGTGTGTGTGCTGAAAATTATACAAGCTCTTTCCTATCTGACGGCCTCAACACATTCTCATCTGACAGTCACATGAGTGGACTGAGACTCGGGCAGATCAGTGTCTGGCAGAAAAAAAGGCATTTCTCTTTAAAGAGTCCATGAAATCAGAATCAGATTTTTGTGGCTTTTAGTTCATGTCTGTGAGCTTTAAGGTCATCTTTATGCTGCATGGTGTACAGTGACAAAATTCACTTTTAGCAGATATACACTAATGTTCAAGAGTTTGGGGTTGGTAAGATTTTTTGTTATTTTTGAAAGAAGTTTCTTATGCTCACAGGAATATTTTGAAATATTATTATAATTTAATATAATTGTTTCTTATATGAATATATTATTTATTCCTGTGTTATCAAAATGGCATTTTCAGCATCATTACTCCAGTCTACAGAGTAACATGATCCTTCAGAAATCATTCTAATATGCTGATTTGATGCTCAAGAAACATTTCATTTTACAAAAAATATTCATTTATTCTGCATTTATTCTGGTTTATGTCTAATCAGATGCTTTCAAGAATGAGAATGTCATGCCCCTTAATAACACCTGCAACCAATTAGCAAGTATAAAAATATCGTTCACAACTGTGACGTAAACTAAAGCCTGTTGAGAATTTAAATAAAAAGCCCTTTGATATGTCCTGCTCAAACTTCCTATTTCAATGGGAAATACGCTAATACATAATTTTTAAATATCTCTGTATTCATTTAAGATACATTTTGTGCATAGTTATACAAAAATGTATTATGAATAATAGTTTGCATTGCTTTTTATTGTTTGGATTTATGTGCAATTATGTCAAAATTACTCACTGAGGTACATAAATGATTGAGTAGGTTTTTTAAGTGTGAATAAACAAAAGAAATACTTACGCCACACAATCAGACTCATCATCAGCCAGGAAATGGTAAGTGCGATTATCTATAAAAAAAAATCAAATAAAAAAAACACACACACACACTCATTAATCCTTGTAAATTCAAAATGTATCCTCAGCTGGCACCAGCTAACATGTAATCAGCAAACAATCAGGAGAGATTAAACAGGTTTGAGGTCCTTTGTTAAAATACAAGTGGCAGGAAAGAGCAAACGATTGTGCTCAAGTGCAAATAGTGAATTTAAATAGTGCCCTGTTTTCAGAACAACCTGCATTTGTTTCAAGGACTCTAGTATTGTTTTGCAAAATATTTCATGATTGTTACATAACGTAATAATGACACTAGAGACCTGAGGCCAGAATAATGCATGGACGCATGCAGATACAATTATGCAGTTCACTTCACTAAAAACAGCCTGAGGCTGGTTCGCTTCAGCTTGGCGTGAAGATCCTGAAATCTACCTTTGATATTTCTTTCTCAGTTATATATCACATGGGAGAGTGTATGATGAGCCGAACGCTTGGTTGGGGAATGCTGAGAGAGTGCGTGGTTAACTCACGTGAGATGAGGTCAAAGCATTTCTTGTCTTCCAGACTTGGTTTGACTTGACAGGTGAGGAGGTTCAGTTTAGCTGGTGATTTATTAGGCTGCAATGAAGGGATAGCGCATCACTAAAGGCCTGTCTAGTGCAATTTTGTGTACATCTCAATTGTATTGTGTGCATAACAGCATTGGTTTCGGCCATTGAGAATGCAACTAAACATTATGAAAGTATAAAATATAAAATAATAATATAAATAAATATGTATCATTATATAAATACATATCTAAGTAAAAGCTATAAATAAATATACACTATTCAAAAATATGTGTAGGATTTTTTTTAATAAATGAATAATTTAATTTAGCAAGGATGTATTAAATTGATCAAAAATGACAATAAAGACATTTATAATGTTACAAAAAATATATTTCAAATAAATGCTGCTCTTTTGAACTTTCTGTTCCTCAAAGAATGATTTATCAAATGTATCACAAATGTTTCTTAAGCACCAAATCAGCATATCAGAATGATTTCTGAAGGATCATGTGACACTGAAGACTGGAGTAAGGATGCTAAAAAAATTCAGCTTTGTCATTACAGGAACAAATTATATAGAAAATATAGAAAATTTTAATAGTATTACACAATATTACAGTTTTTACTGTATTTTTGATTAAATAAATGTAGCCTTGGTGAGCATAAGAGACTTTTTCAAAAACCTTAAAAATCTCCCAACTTATATCCCCAAACATTTAGTAATGTAAATATACCTTTAAAACAAAATATTCACAAAATAAATGACAAAAAAACAAATTATAGAGTCCAATGCGTCATATTTGGGATCCCAAAAAATAAACAACATTAGACAATAATAATAAAAAACATCCACATAGTATGATATTTCCAGGTGTAAAATGCCATATTAAGGTGCATTTTTTGATATCATGTACACGTTTTTCATGACAAAAATTTCAGAAGTGGTCTGCACAGGCCTTACAGACATCTCTGAGAAAATCTGGGTAACACTTCAACACTTCATATTAAGTATATCCTCCTGGGACCCAAGAATAGACTTTTGTCCACTGTAATGGACATTATATTTTAGTGAATTTCTCTGACATCATACATGTCACATAACACAACCTGGGTGTCCTGTAAAGAGCACATTCAGGACTTTTCAGAGATACCAAATGTTTGGAGGTTTCACCATGAAAACAACTTCTCCTTGGTCTTTAAAAATGTCTGACATTAATTTAGTGATCAAATGTAGCATTCTTATGGAAATATGATAATATATTGTAATTATAATTTAAATTGGACTACTTTTTCAAATTGTATTTCATAAAACAACATCTCAGGAAAATGTTAAGGGGTTTCAAATAAAAAAATTACTTTCTGTTACAGAACAGGGCATTGATTTCAAACGTGTCCACTGTAGAGGACATCAGGACTAAAATCATGTTTATCAGGCATTCTGGGAGACACAACAAGTGAATATGGAAATAAATTATACATCAATATTCCTATGAAATATTAGATATTATTATTAAAATGTTGCCAATTATTACTCTAATTATTACACTTATTTTTTCATTAAATGTTGCTCCAAGAACACATTAATGTGCAAATTAGATACAGTGTATAGATACATTGCATTGAATGGGAATATTAATTTATGGCCATTTTACCCACATATTGCAAAAAGTAAAATGGTGTATCAATTCATTCCATTATTTCTTTCATAACATAGTTGAGAATAATCTTTATACAAATTTTGGTTGAAAAAATCCTGAAACCCCAAAATGTATTGGTGATTGAAAAAAAATCCCATTGTTTTTGCCTATACATATAATTTCATGTCATTTTATTTTTTAAACAACTTAGTCCTGGCGTCCACTACAGAGGACATAGCATAACGTATGAATAAAATATTATTTTATATATATGTTTTTTTACCATTTGTTTATTGTGCTCTAAACAGTGTGATGACATGGGAAAAAACTCTATTCAAAAAACTTTTTTTTCTGGGTCTCAAAGCACTTATAAATCATTTGCAAACTATTAGTTTATAGTTAATTAATAGTTTATAAACTCTGTCACTGTAATGTCCAATAAAGGTTGGTTTAAAGCACTTCATTAATTAAACAATAACAATAATTACAGTGACAATTGTATATACGGTAGTCTATTAACTATAAACTATTTGTAAATCAAAATTTGTTTATATTTACAAAATACAATTATGTTGGTCAGTGAAAACATTGGAAATCTTTTCTTTGTACTTTTGTCAGTTAAAAAAAGGTTCAAGAGAATTAACAAATCACAGATTGTGAATTGTATTGAATTTACAAAATGTCCCAACTTTTCTGGAAATGGGGTTGTACTTCATTACTGTAAATTATGTTCGGTATATGTTTTGGGTGGATTTTTGTCTTGTCTTTCAGTTCTGTGTCCCAGTTTCATGTGTTTTAGTTAGTTTCACTGGTTACTCATGTTAGTGTTTGCAACTGTCATTGATTATGTGATTAGTTTAGTCTGTGTATTTAAGCCTGTTTCTTTCATTTCATTGTCCGTTCTCGTTACAGCTCTTTGTTCTACTAAAACGTTGTGCTTTCTTCTTGCAACCACACGTGACATTTTGAATGTATCCACATTTTTTCACAGAAACCAGCAGAAGGAAAAAACTGTTTGCTGCTGTATTTACAGAGAGTGATGTGAGTACTCACGGTTCCATGAGCGATGGTAAGATAGCAGTTCTGCACAGAACATTTCCTCTTCTGCCACATCTTCCTCAACCTATCAGAGAAATGAGATTACGGCACAGCATCCACATCACATTCTCCTCAATCAACACAAAGCTATACAGTGAATGCAGTGACAGATCTGTGTGTAACTCCCAGGAGAGCGTGTCCTACCACACATGAATAATTTGAAATGAAGGGCTAACAGAGCACTTCCAAAAGCATTTATCAGGGAAATCTAAATGAAAGTGTGGATTATACGTCATGTTTGAAGAATGCAGGATCCGGGAACAGAAATTCAATAATATCATGGCCATTTGCTACAACATGAATTCATTTACCCATCACTTCTCTTGTAGAGGTAGCCTGATTTCTCTGTGCCATATTGCTTGTTGCCTTGAAGCTGATGCATGCTGTACACGGTCTGTCTGCTTAGAGAATCCTGAACAACAGAAGCATAAACTGGAAAGTCATGGTTTGTTTATACGTGGCGCCCCAAAAAGCTTTTTGGATTTCCATTGCCTCTATGCATGGGCTTTTGCACACGGCAGCTTAAAGGGATAGTTCCTGTATTGTTTATTTTATGTATTTATTTTTGTGGGAACAAAATAGAAGACGTTTAGCAGAATGTTCTCACTTCTCTTTTTCATACAATGAAAGTCAATGGGAACAGGGGCTTTCAACTACAAAAATGACAAAAAAGCACCACAAAATTAGTCCATATGACTTTTCTGATAGATTCACAGTTTATTTCTATGGAAAAGAGCAGTGAGAAAATTCTGCGAAATATCTTCTTTATTATTCCATGGAAGAAAGAAATTCATGAAGGTTTAGACTGAAATGAGGGGGAGTAAATTAGGACAGAAGTTAAATTTTTGTCTGAACTTAAATGTAAAGTCTAAACTACACAAGCTGAGGAGAAAGTCACAAAATTCTCATAGCTAACACTGAGAGGAAGTACTGGCTCACACTCATGAAGAAGGGTTAATACATGCAGGACATGCACAATAGATGAATATCACTCATGCAGTGGGTACAAATTTAATAATAAAAAAGGAATATTCCGTTTTAAATTATGTCCACAGAAAATAATGAAATGATGTCAACAGGAAATAGATTCAAATATACACAATTCTGTACATTATTTTTTTTAGAATGTATAAATGATTACAACAATAATATAATTACAATGGACATCTATGGGGCAAGAGTACAAAGATTGTAGTGTTGAAGTCGACAGCATACTGTTGAAAGCTTAACTTGTGTTTAACCTGGAATATATCCAAAATATGAACAGCTTTCAGAAACAAAAACATGAAAATTGGATATGATTTTTGCAGCAAGTTTGACAGCAAATTGTTATATTCCTCGTGAGAATGTCACACTATATTGCAAATGCTAATTTTTTCAACCAAAGTGGGAAACATGAGGTGACAGTTCACATGCATGTGTTTATGAGTAATTAGGGCCACTCGATAACATCACATGACAATTTAAAAAAACATCTCAACTTACTCTCCTGGACTGCTGTTTTTTCAGTGAGGCATTTAGAAAAAACGATTTTGTTAATAGCTGCTCTTCACAGTCATTCCAAGCACTTAAAAAATTGTTGTGGAAGATGATTGACAGTAACAAATATATTGATCCCCTCCACCATCATCCCATTAAATACCTGAGTAAGACTAACAAATTACTCCATAAGACCCTATCTATTTATTACCCTGACAAATTATGTATACCGCCATGCACTGCAACATAACATGCTATTGATTTTTGTGAATCAATAGTTGTGGGTGACCTCTGAAACAGGAAAAACAGAACACGGCGGTGGATTAAACACCGCAGTCCTCCTATAAAACTGAACACAGAGCCAGTGTATGTACTGCTCACTGCAGAAATACTATGTGAAAAGTGGCCGGGCTAGTTGTCACACTTTTTTCTCTATTATATATATATATATATATATATATATATATATATATATTTATTTCTCAGTGTAGGCTTATCTTTGAAAATCAGCTTACTGAGAAATAGCCATTGTTCCAATCTGTATCTCCATACATATAAGCCTTCAATTAAACAATGTGAGATCATATCCAGAGGAAGTGTTATAAAATCCTAAACTGAACAGCAAGGAGTGTAAGAGGTAAAAATAAGCATGAGAAATTTGTGAAAGAGCTAAAGCGGGAAAAAATGTGTGTGCAAACGGAGCGGGAATGAAGAGTAAATAGTGTCAATCTTTACCTCTTTGAATTCGGGCTGTAGAGCAGGTCTGAGCTGATCTCTGAGAGAACAGAGCTGTCTCTTCTCCTCATCCTGCTTATGTTTGATCTGTATAAACACACACATACACACAAACACACTCTTAAATTCCTCTAAACACATACACTTCCTCTCCTCCTTGTACATTCCTCCAGCCGTGTTTTTCTAAGCATGATTACTTAAGCTTTAGGTGAGACAATTGCCCTTTCATTAAGTTGTCTGTCACTCACAACATCACTGCAGCTAAAAGAAACCGCCTGCTTTACCCACCACAAATTTGCCCTTAAATGGGATTTACTGTTACCAACTGCTTACAGTGCTGATTTCTTCCCTGATTGTGTCAGCATGAGGTAGATCGGCAGAGGCTGGTAACCTTGATGTGCCGTGATCCAAGCAAACAAAAGCCACACTGTTGTGGTTCTTCAAGGTCTAGAGTGAAATCTAGGACGTTAGCTGCTAAGGCAATATTTCTCATTTTCGCTTAGTTTCCATTTTTCATCTAATATTTCAATTTGATTTCAGCTTTATTTCACAAACCTACAATATACACTCACCTAAAGGATTATTAGGAACACCATACTGTGTTTGACCCCCTTTCGCCTTCAGAACTGCCTTAATTTTACGTGGCATTGATTCAACAACGTGCTGAAAGCATTCTTTAGAAATGTTGGCCCATATTGATAGGATAGCATCTTGCAGTTAATGGAGATTTGTGGGATGCACATCCAGGGCACGAAGCTCCCGTTCCACCACATCCCAAAGATGCTCTATTTGGTTGAGATCTGGTGACTGTGGGGGCCATTTTAGTACAGTGAACTCATTGTCATGTTCAAGAAACCAATTTGAAATGATTCGAGCTTTGTGACATGGTGCATTATCCTGCTGGAAGTAGCCATCAGAGGATGGGTACATGGTGGCCATAAAGGGATGGACATGGTAAGAAACAATGCTCAGATAGGCCGTGGCATTTAAACAATGCCCAATTGGCACTAAGGGGCCTAAAGTGTGCCAAGAAAACATCCCCCACACCATTACACCACCACCACCAGCCTGCACAGTGGTAACAAGGCATGATGGATCTATGTTCTCATTCTGTTTACGCCAAATTCTGACTCTACCATCTGAATGTCTCAACAGAAATCGAGACTCATCAGACCAGGCAACATTTTTCCAGTCTTCAACTGTCCAATTTTAGTGAGCTCTTGCAAATTGTAGCCTCTTTTTCCTATTTGTAGTGGAGATGAGTGGTACCCGGTGGGGTCTTCTGCTGTTGTAGCCCATCCGCCTCAAGGTTGTGCGTGTTGTGGCTTCACAAATGCTTTGCTGCATACCTCGGTTGTAACGAGTGGTTATTTCAGTCAAAGTTGCCCTTCTATCAGCTTGAATCAGTCGGCCCATTCTCCTCTGACCTCCAGCATCAACAAGGCATTTTCGCCCACAGGACTTCCGCATACTGGATGTTTTTCCCTTTTCACACCATTCTTTGTAAACCCTAGAAATAGTTGTGCGTGAAAATCCCAGTAACTGAGCAGATTGTGAAATACTCAAACCGGCCCGTCTGGCACCAACAACCATGCCACACTCAAAATTGCTTAAATCACCTTTCTTTCCCATTCTGACATTCAGTTTGGAGTTCAGGAGATTGTCTTGACCAGGACCACACCCCTAAATGCATTGAAGCAACTGCCATGTGATTGGTTGATTAGATAATTGCATTAATGAGAAATTGAACAGGTGTTCCTAATAATCCTTTAGGTGAGTGTATAATATACATACAATAGTTTTAGTTAACAGTAATAAGTTTGGTTGCTAGAAATTTTAGAGAAAATGTGTATGCTTGTTACCAGGTCAAGCAACAAAATCAGCAGGCTAACCAGCTAAACCAGTTAAACAGCAGTTTGACCAGACTAGGAGTCCAGATAGACTAGCTTAATCTACATTTAGGATAGTTTAAGTTTATTATCTTTTGTTTAAATCTCTAACACCACTAACAGTTAGTGTTGGGTATGTCACTCAAGTAATTACATCTTCAATAGTGTAATTATATCAATGTACTAATTACTCTATTACATTACTTATTAAGTACAGTCTTCCTATGTCAACCTCGGCCAGTTGAACAATACAAGGATAGACATGAAACTGCTCTTTTCATTCTTTCAAATAAATAATATAAAATTGCATAAATTATTCTTGAACTGACCAAATAATTTAAGAGGGTTACATTAAAAACATAAATCTCTATGTTAAATCCACTATTGTTTAATATAGAATTATTTTATAGTCTATAATGCAATTACATCAGAAGTAACTAATTAAATGAAGGAAAAATTAAAAGTAATCCCTTGCTTTACTTTTTCAAGTTAATAAATTACAGTAATTAATTACTTAATAATGCATTACATACCAACACTGCTAACACTTCAATGTGAGTCACTTGGTTATATCAGTGTGGTTGTAGACGTATTGAGATGATCGACTTAACTATTTTTAGCCAACAAACTATTGATCTGGGCTGGGCTGACTATATAAAACGGAGATGAAGGAACATTGTTAGCTTGGGGGATGATGGGATACCATAAAAATGCAGAACAACTGCCCAAAAGTCATTCGCTGCTCAGCATGAGCAATCTACTCTGAGATTGAGATATATTTGGCTGAGAATGAACAAAGGATGCAAAGGATCCTCAGCACTTTTCAATTTAAAAATAATGACCTCGTCTATGGGATGGTATATGAAGAAATATTAATACACTAGGGGACTGTAGGACAGCATGGACTGAGTGATCAGGGCCAATATCATGCTCATCCTGAGCTTCATTGCTGCAAAGTAAGTTGTGCTCTGAATACCGATTAGCCCGGTCTGCCTCATGAACACACACACTCAGGGCTGATCCTGTTTGTCTGAATGGATTTTGAGTATACAGGGCCAAACTATCAAATTGCTTGACAGATGATGTACAGGTAATCTGTCTGAATTATTTCACGCTAGTTTGGTTTTCAACGCCTTTCAATGCATTTTGACCTTTCCACAAGTGAGCCATTACTCCCTAAATGGTAAAAAGTTTTAATTGAAAGGTCAGTTTAATATAATGATGCTAAACTAAAAAGTAGAGCTGACAAGCGCTACAAATATTTGGACAATTCTTTACTTTTTTTCACATTAAAGTCTTAATCATGTTAAGGGATAGAATGTGGTGGGTAATTAATAATAATAATAATGTCATTTAAATGATACGTTTTATAATATTCAGAATTAGTAATAGTAATTGTAAGAGTTATGTTTGCTTTCATTGTGTTTTAGTTCAGTTTTCCCTGTTCTTGCTTTGCATGCATTCTCATTCATTGTTTGTTGCCTTGGCTTCTAATTAAGTTACACACTTGTTTCCTTTTAGTTCATTAGCTTGTATATATAAATTGCCCTGATATATGTATGTATTTATTTATTTATTATTTTTGGATTATAAATACAGTAGTAATGATAGGCTAATTAGTAATAATTCAATAATAATAAAAAGAACAACTATAACAACAACAATTATTATTTATATGCCAATATATTATTATTATTAGTGGTAGTAGTATTAGTATCTCTTTCCCCTTCAAACAGCATTACAATGTAGTTTGGTTAAACCTGTCGCCGTCAGTTTGAGGTTTCAGTATTTTGTATAGGAAGCCTTAGGCAGCACAAAAGCATGAATGAAAGCATAGGAAAAAAAACAACACTTTAGAGGGCCGTTCACCCTGATTTCTTCCACTTTCGTAAGTGTGTTTGCGGCTTATTGTCATTGTAAGGTGGGATTTGAGCCACAGCATGTCATCTGCCCCACATTAAGAACATTTGTGTGCAAGCAGCAAGCATGGGCGGAATCACTCACAGCGCTCAGCTGTCCCGTAAAGACCTCAATGTACTGCTTCAGCTTTTCCGTTGTAGCCAGACACTCCTGAAAGAAACTGACAGGGGAAAGCAATTTTAATCATAGATCCCGTAAGAAAACAGCGTCAATTGTCAAGGCTGCATCTCTCTTCCCCTCTCGCTCTTCTTTCAATGGTTTCTCATCCTCTCAAATTCCAGTCACACTTAAAACAGCGTGACAGACTCGAGCGTGGAGGGATGTGACTATAAAGCATGCATTGAACACTGATGGTGTTGGTGCCAAGCAGACACAGGTGCACTGCCTGGCCCAGAGATTTCTCCAAACACGGATGACTTTGTTCATTTTGCCATGGTCTGGTTCCTTTCATTGGACGACTCTGTTGTGGGGGACTGATTATATTGCTTTACGAGGACTTTTCATCTGAAGGATTGTTATATATAGAAATGCATAATAAACTTCCAAAACCTTCAAAATCACAGTTTTATCACTGACTTACTTGCACTGAGAGTGGTAGTGTTTGATGAGGTTCTGTAGCAGGTCTACTCCTTTCTTGGTCTTAATTTCATTTACTTTGATGAGGTACTGTTTAAGAGGAAAACCGATGAGAATAGAAAAAAGAAAAACGTTATTTTAGAAAGTAATAATATTTCACAATAGTACTATTGTACTTCATTTATTAATTTTTTTGCAAATAAATGCAGCCTTGGTGAGAATTAGAGATGTTTTTCATAACCATAAAAAAAAATGACCAACCCCAAAATTTTAGTAGTGTGGGTAGTTTGTGTGTAGATATACATACAGTCAGAGACTGTTTAGAGCAGGGGTTCTCAACCAGGGGCCAGGGGCCCACTAGGGGGCCTCAAGATGACTTAAAATTATTTAAAATAAGAAGAAACAAGCATAAAAAAAACCTAAAACAACTCAAAATCAAGATATTTCAGTAACTGTCTTGTTCTGTTTTGGTTTCATTTTCATTCTGTCCCCTGTGCTGCTTTTTCTGGCTTCTGTTTGTTTGAGTTTCTGTTTAGTGTTTATGATTTCTGATTGGATCTCTGTGCGTGTGCATTTATACCCTTAGTTTCCTTTGTTCATTGTTCCGTGTCATCTCAGTATTATGTGGTTAAGTTATTCTTTTCTCTTTATAATATCACAATTAATTATTTTTTCCACACAGTATAACTGGGATCATCATATTCGCCCTTGGTGGGCATCAAAAAGTTTGAAAACCCCTGGTTTAAAGTAATAGTAACCTGGGAAATGTTTTACCCATTCAAATTTACCGACAATAACACAGATGAGCTGATCTCAGCATTAATCTAACAACATCTGTCATGTTCCTCTATTGCAGCTTACACAAACACGATCTTACTTCACACATCTGTAGCTGGAACATCCTGCGCTCTTTCTCCATCTCTTCTGCAATCTCTCCTCCGCTCACCTCTGTGCGCACCATACCGTACTGCTTCGCCAGTTCCCTCTTCTCTTTCTCGATCTTAGTGCTGAAGGGGACAGAACGCATATGACAGTGTGGTCATGACTTTTGTATTGTGTAGTACTACATAACAGAAAACTGATGGTATGTATCTGATTTGTGGTTACAGTAAATTAGAAACACAATACAAAAGTATTGTAAGAGAAGTGAAGCGAGACACTTACGAGAATTACAATTAAATGAAGAACAGAGATTAGAAGGAGCAAAATAACGATACAGGAAGTGCTGTAAGAATCTCTGGTAACAATTAAGGATCAGGAAGTTAGATTAGAAGGTCATGGGTTTTCGATATTGCTATGTTAAACCTATAACTTACCGTTTTTAACTTTAAAGTATTTTATTTTCGCTTACTAATAGATTACAATGACAACTAATTGTGATTAATCTCTTTTGTATACATTTGTGTAGATGACACACATATGCGAATGTAGTTTGTAGAAGGGTCATTCAACGGAAATGTCAATTTTTCTGTCCCTAGCCTTTACAGAAATATTACACTTAAAAAAACACTTTAGAATTACAATTTCTTTACATTTAAAAATAAAACAATATGTTATTTGAACAATTACACCTTCTTGAGCCATCAAGTGGCAATATTTTATTTTTTATTAATTATATTGAATTCCAAACACCACAGAAGTGCCCGTCCCCACAGTCATGTACAGAGGGAAAATGCTTTATTTTGAGGTCAATAACAGGTTTTTACACCATTTAAAATACAATAATGTATACATAACTATCTAATATATTATGTAAATGACATAAAAAATGAAATGCAGAATAAATATTATAAAATTTATAATGAAAGTAGTGGTCCCCTGGAGTTGTGTCACTGGTATTACCGTTAAACAAAAATCTCTTATTTTGAAATAAAGATCACACTGATGACATCACTTGACTTCCTTCTTCCAATTTCCGGAATTTCTATGAAGAAAAGCCCATAATAAATCCTCTGTCTCTTTTCAGTCATCAGAAATATTCTCATTTATCTCATGATTTCATATGAAGCTTTTAGTTGAAGTCACTGGTATGACCTAATTTATTGTTAAGTAATTGTAAAAAAAAAAATGAGAATACAAATGTATTAAACTACTTAATTTAGTTAGTATACCATGATTGACAACATCTGGTTTGATACCTTGCAGCAGCCATTTTGTAAAATGAATTTTTCATGAAAATTGTCACTGGTGTTACTGTCACTGGTATCACCTTTCTTATGGGTAACACCAGTGACTCCCATTTATAGATAAACTTTACTCAAAGCTATTCATTTAGATTATTTGCCAAATGTAACAATTTAGTCTCATCTACTTAATTATAGTTGAAGAATAATGATATTTGGTCTTATGCATGTCATTGGTGATTCATTGTGTCACTGGTGTTACCGGGGTTTTTTTCTGTCACATTAAATACAATGCCATGTGACATGATAATAATTTTACATCCATTTAATTCTGCTACACTCAAAAGTTAAGATTTAAAGGATTGCATCATTACTTGATTTGAACTGGTTTTCAAATATTTTCATTGTTATAGCAAATACAAGGTTGCACAAATGAACTAACCTCATTCAAGCACACTTTTAACAAGCCTGATTAAAATAAATAAAACATAATCTCCTTATTTGTTGCATTATTATTATTGTTTGGTAACTCTGACTACATGTGCTGAAAAATTTTTGAACTAATATTTTATAAAAACATTTAATATTGCCAAAGAAGTAAGGTAACCCCAGTGACAAAAAAATGGTACATGCGATCTTTAAATAAATGCACAAAAAATATAAACAATCATTAAGCTGTCATTTATGCATATTCATAAAGTCAAAGGGTAATCTAATAATGTGGTGTAAGTTTAAATGTTAGAAAAAGAAATACATTTTAAGACATCTTGCCATACCAAAAGAGGACGTTTCTGTAGAATGACCCAGAATGTATTTTTACAAAAAAAGAAGTGAATTTCATAGTATTAATGTTATTGCTACATGATATCCATTTTAATATGTGCAAAAAGGACTACATTCCTGATTTGGTGTCCATGAAGGAACATGTTGGGAAATACTGGTTTAAACAACCATGTCTTGTAATAAAGGTGTGAAGTAATGTGAAAAGGAGAACAAGTGAAAGTGACTGTGATCCTGCAGTGAATATGTAACAGAAAATATATCCTACACAGTTTCTAAAATTGGTTGTTGTTTGAAACACACACACATACACAGAGAGAGAGAGAGAGAGAGAGAGAGAGAGAGAGAGAGAGAGAGAGAGAGAGAGAGAGAGAGAGAGAGAGAGAGAGAGAGAGAGAGAGAGAGAGAGAGAGAGACCAGAGATAAAATGTTTTCTTTTTGTCTTTCTTATTTTGAAGCTTTTACAATATCTCAACTAATGAATCAAAATAATCCAACACTCAGTGGGTGTCAAAAAACACAGGCACAAATGGCTGGAATTAGCCTAATTTAAAACCAGTGTTATAAAAAGCACTCACAATTTATTTTCATAATCTCTCCATGCTTTGTCAAAGGGCTTTTTCAGGTCCTGACGAGATGAAAACAAGGAGTTAGAACAGAGTCAGACTTACATCATCTTACAGTAAAAGACGAGAATCGAGACAGAATTAAGAGAAGTAATCATCTGTCTTGTTACCATCTGCTCACATTAAACACCGTGCTTGTGGTAATGATCTATGTAATGGATTTCTGCTTGTAGAGGCAGAGAACACGTCTTGTTGCCTTCTGGGATATAATATCCAGTGCATCTCATTTGCATCATATACTGGAACACTAACAGAGCAACAAATGTAAGTTACATGGTACCATATGTTTTGGACTTGGTACAATTGTCATTTCCTCTTTTTTGGGTACCATAAGAAAATGGTATCATTCACTATAATGGTATAAAACATGTCCTGGCAAAGGTAATATTTATACAAATATTTTAAATTTGATTTATTCAAATATGCTGAACTTATAAAATTAGTAATTGCCATTTTTTTTAAACCTATGAAGTTTATACTTTTAACTTACTTTAATTAAATACTTCACATTTATTCTGAATTTATAGTATGTACAATATTTTATTTATTTTATATTTAATAACATTTTTATTGTTTTTTTTTTTTTTACCTTTTTGCATCGCAAATTATATTATCAGCCTAACTATTTTAATACTTGTATATAAAGGAAGATAAAATACTAAAATCACAATAATTTACAAAGCAATCACAAGACAGTATTGTATTGAAGAGTTCAACTTACACCTTTGACCTCTTTCAGATCCCCTTTTACCAGCGAGTCCAGGAAGAAGTTAATGTTGTGCAACATGCTCTTCAACTGATAAAACGGAAATATTAAAACGGAAATTGTGAGCTGGCAAAACCCATTTATTGCCAGTTTATGTCAGCGTTTGCTTGCTTTCTTGCAAACAAACACATTAAAACAAGTTTTACTAAAATCAATTTAATAGGAACACATCTAGAAAGGATAAGGAACTGTGGACAGGGAGGTGAGAAAACCTTTGGAGGGAAGCTAAGCTGTTTGCAGATAAGGCATATCTTGTAAGACCAAACTGTGACTAATATTAAAAACACTCTTTGGGATTATTCAGAAGCCTGACAGAAAACATTCCCTGAAGCTCCATGAGTCTCACCAAGTTCTTCATTGGCATCAGCAGTTCTTTGGAGAATTCTGCAAACTTATTAAAGGCAGAGGCCACTTCCTGTTCTCCATTGTTGCGGAAATTCACAGCCAACTTCTCCATGGAATTGATGTATGACTCCAAATGTGATATGTGGTCTGGAGAAAGAAAAGCAGAGGAACTTCAGCACAAACCAGGAAAATATAACCAAGAAAACAGGAACATTTGACTAAAAGCATATGACACACAAAAAAAAAAACAGATAGAGGTGTTGATGGGTTTGGGTCTCATAGGGGCATTTGCCTTCCACTTCATTCATATTCATACGTAGGAGGAAATGCTTTGCATGCCCTGCCAGTCTCTCTAATGAACTATCAAAGAAACAAAAATGAATGCATGCTGCCTACCTACAGTCTGATACAGCATGATATGGTAACGCTTCCTTTTACAGTCCTGTTACCCATATGTACTTATTATTGTAATTACAATTACTGGGTAATAACTAGGTTCTAACCCTGAACCTACCCCTAAACCTACCCCTAACCCATGTACTTACCTTATATTAGCCAGTACTTTAGGTAAGTACACGTAAGTACTGTACTGTAAAAGGAAGCGTTACCCATGAAATAAAAACAAATATGGCATAGTGAATACTTGCACCTAATCAAATCACCTGACTAAACGAGAAATGATACCCTTTCAGGTACTTTCTCACACATTTAAACACAAATAAACCCAACAGATTCAATATTATTTTATGTTACCTTGACCAGAGAAATGCTTTGCTTTGGCTGCTTTCTTCATTTTCTGCAAGATTGTGCGGTCAGAGTCCAAGGCCTTTTGAAAGAAAAAAGTTAGGAATCAACATTGAGTTAGGGATTCCCATTCGGCAGATACCAGTTGTTTTTTTAAACTGGATTAGTGAATAAGTGTAGTTTGCAGGAATAAATTACATTTTAAAATATATATCAAAATTTCTTATATATCAAAAAAGTTAGGTATCAAAACACCTTTCATAATATTATTACTGTTTTTTATTGTATTTTTGATCAAACAAATGCAGCCTTGGTGAGCATAAGAGACTTCTTTCAAAAACATTAAAAGATCTTACAGACCCCAAACGTTTGACCGGTATTGTATCATAAATGCAGTGTAAGTCAGTTTGGATAAAAGCATCTGCCAAATGCATAAATGTAAATCTATTGTAATTCCAGACTATTCATATAACATCACTTCAGTTTGTTTAAAATATTATTGAAATTCCCACAAACACAAAGCACACATAAAGGCACACAAGTATTGCTTAGCACAAACACAACTTGAAATGGCTCCTTACAGAAACACATTTCCCGGTTCAAAAACAGCAATTACATGCAATCATGAAATGATTATGAAATCATGAAAGGCTGAGAGAGTTTGCCCTCTGAAACTGGACAGCTGAAATTACACCTGCTACACCACGCTATACTAAAATCTAATCTACTAAATTAAGCAACAATCTGGTTACTATAAGGCAGCAAATGGAGCATGAAGTCTGATTTTTGTGTCACTAAATAAGCAAGAGCAAACATGGAAAAATGAATGAACAGCTTCATAGTCGCTTGCCATCTGAGAGCATGATACATTGCTGTGTGTGGTTCAAAATAGTGTGACTGTTGTGTGCTGGGGTGAAATCGTCCACAATTTGTCACGTTTTAAAATGTATTTTTACCTACCACAACAGTGTATGGCTGATGTACAATAAGAAAACATGTGATTCATTATGGGGCCATTTAAACAAGATTCCAGATTTCATTCCATATAGTATTGACATATGCCTGCAGGCTTACAGTCTATGAAAGTCTAGTTTCTACACAGATTTAATGGGAAACCGTATATCCTGTCCCAATTATCCCTCCCTTCACTCAAGATAAACAGTGTGCTCCTCAGGGTGTATGAAGCCCTGAAGAGGGTTGTAA
Source organism: Rhinichthys klamathensis goyatoka (assembly GCF_029890125.1). NCBI lineage: Eukaryota > Metazoa > Chordata > Actinopteri > Cypriniformes > Leuciscidae > Rhinichthys > Rhinichthys klamathensis. The sequence goes on from NW_026606624.1 coordinate 2,357,346, forward strand.
CACTTCCCTAGCTCATATCCCATCAGCCCGTTTAGCACCGTCCTGAACAGCTCCCATCTTTTTAACCACAGGTGATTTAGCATAATCACATTTTCACAAAGATATAAAGTCTCCATAGTCGTATTGAATATTTAAGACTTGAGGGAGTCCCCAAAGAGCTTTTGACAAAGCAGATTTTTTTGTTTGCTCCAGTTCAGAAAAAAAAAAAAAAAAGAGATTAGCTGCCATGTTCTGTAAGTGCCACTAATGATCAAATTGAGAAGTCTGTTATCTACAACAGTACATTTAGAAAGCACTGCAAAATGTGAATCAACTTAAAACAGTGTTTTTACTAATACAACCACATCATATAATTCAATGCATGGAAGAACTGCATTGCGCATGAACTCCAGCCCTCTAAAGGCTGGAATACACTTCAGGAGGACTTTTCCCCAGATTTTACAGACTGGAAGAGTTGACATTAAGGCAGGAATACACTTGACCTTTCAAACCTAAACAGATTTTAAAACACTAATCATCATACACTTTGGCGAAAGTAAATAGTTACAGAGAAAAACTGGGCATCATACACTAAATGACTAAGAATCACAAACTACCTGACTTTCATGTCATCCATACTCAACAAACTCACCCAGAAACATCAATAAAACAATAAAGGGGATGGATGTCAGTTAAGGGCCATTTATACAGAATGCTTTTTTTTTGCTGTAAGTCACCATGAAATCAAAAGTGACAAATCATTTTTTTCTTTTTTTATATTGCAGTATTTAGTACAAATGATTTAATCATGCATATCACTAATTTATTTTATTGTATTATGTGCCCTCATAATCTTTAATCAAAAAACTCCCCCTACAGATTTATTGTAGACACATATTTTCTCTTCACTGATGACTTTTACTGGGCGGGACAACCTGTCACTCACATGAGATCACAGCAATAGCAAACCACAACCATCCAATTAATTCCAGATAGACAAAATCAAGTCCCGCCCTATACATTTTTTCTTGTTCAAGAAGCGTTTCACATGGATATACACATCACAGTAGAAAAGAAAAGACTATTGCAACTTCTGTGTCATGCTGATTTTAAAAATATGAGACGCAGGACAGTGGAAATGAAAAAAGAAACATGTCTTTGTTGAACTTCTTTTAACTTGAGCGAGGCGTGAGCGCAATGTAGCACATTTAAAAGCAGCATGGGGAAAAACTAAAATCGTGTTGGATTTTGTGAACAGTGTGAACAGTCACACATTTATACAGTAGGGAGTCAAATAATGGACAGTTTGAGTTACGACTGTTTTTAAATATGGAAGTCGATTCCAAAAATCGACTGCATTCATAACATTCTTGTCATGTTAATTTTACTGAATGTTAAGTGCACAAGAGGAATTTCATAACATGATTAAAACTCAGTAACATAACTACACAGAAAACAGTTTAACTAGATTCTTTGTTCTCCTTAGCCTTGATGAAATCAACTTCCTTCACAAAAAAAAAATCCCAGTTTCTATGGAGACTTCTTCCTGTTTCAAAGCCAGGGACCTCTGTCTCTAACACTCGTGTCTTATCTTGCTGTTTTTATTCTCTAAGGAAACAGGCCTGTCAAATGCCAGCATAAAGGATTATACGCCATTAATATTCATTGGTGTTACACATGATAGTGTGAAGTGGAAAATGTAATTCACTGTTATTACCGTAGTTCAGAGAGCCCGTAATGAACTCCTCATACAGCACAATTGAGAAACATGTTGGGCATGATGTGAAATCATCTGACACTGAGCAAGAGTCAACTGTCATACAACCAACACTTAAAGGGATAGCTGATCCCAAAATGAAAATGCTGGCACTATTTACTCACTCTCAAACTTCTATGATCTTTTTTCTTCTGTGCGACACAAAAGGAGAAATTGATTGTAGAATTTCCAAGCTGCTCTTTTCCGAATGAATGCTGACCACGGAGGCCAACATAAATTTAGTTTGTTTCTCACACAACACTATGGCTTCAGAAGACTTGTAATACAGTGTAAAAGTCATATGGACTATTTTTATGATGCTTTATGTTGTTATTTTGGTCTTTGAAATGTGCTAGTGAGTCACCACCCACTTCCCTTTGTGTTCCACTGAAGAAAGTCATACAGGTTTGGAATGAAGGTGAATACATACTGACAAAATATATATTTTTTGGCAAACTATCTCTTTAAATTAAGCAACCAGGAACCGAACACATTTAGACGCAGAGCAGCAAGTTTGCATAAAGGATGTTTAGCTTTCTTATTTTTAGCCCTTCCATTTAGCTCTGTTATGTGTACACTGGGCCAATAACAATTCAACCGTGTGGTATTTTACCTGGAACGGCATTCCATGCTGAAATTCACATTCCCCTGACTAGGCAGAGTGTGAATTCTGTACTCAGCATGACTAACCTCACAGATCTTTTGTTCTATATTGCAGCAATGGTGCCTGGCTTTTTGGATTGGCTTTTGTGTGCATTAAGTGCTTGGGAAATTCCCTACAGCACACATTAGAACAAAGTAGGACCAGTGATAAACAGCCATAAATACTAATGGTAAACAGGGACAGTTTAAAGACTGGCTTACGAAGGTTGTGACCAAAAATGTAGTTGTTGTTCAGTTTACATTTAAATTTTTACACAAAAAGAACCGCCATCTGATTATGCCTATACCATTGTGCTTGGGAGGGAACCATTGAACTCTTTTACATAGTGTGTTTCCTTAAACTGCAGAAACTCTGTTTAAACTTTGTTGTGAATGTTTTTCACACCAATATGAAATAATATCATATATTTGGGATACCCTGATTGGATCCTATAATATTATAATATGGCATAGAATATATTTAGCATGCGATTCAGTGGGCAATCATTTTAATGAATGGATGGATAAATATAAAATTTAGAACATTTACATTTAAACATTTAGAATTTCATATTAGTGAAAATGAAAAATAGTCATATTTAAAAAAAAAAAACATTTTTTACTTTTATTTACTGAAATATAACATAGAAAATAAAATTTAGAATTAAATTATTTGTTGATTCTGCTCCGGTTTTCACCCACATATGAAATAATATCTTAATAGTGGATAATACTGTATCTATTATTATAATATAATATGTCATATATCGTTTTTAATTATAGGGATAGTTCTAAAAAAAATCCTAGTTATTGTACAAATTGTCAGTTAACAACAGTGCTGCTTCTCATATTTTAAATAAAATCGTATTTATTTTAAGTTTATTTTAAGCCAATCCACCGTCGGTGTATGAATAAGTGAGTGAATGGGTGAATGTGAGGCAAAATGTAAAGCGCTTTGGTGGCCATTGGGTCTGTAAAAGCGCTATATAAATGCAGTCCATTTACCATTACCATTACCAAGTTAATTTTCCCAAGCTTGTTTCTATTCCCATGGGAGAGAAAAAAGTATATATTTACTGAAACAATTCAAGAACTCAAATGTTCATTTAAGTCCAATTTAAAGAACTTCAAATGTCAATCATTCACAACAGAACACAATGCTTCTTGTACTGACACATAAAAGACATACCATAAGACATGCAGTAATAATGTTTTGAGGTCTGAGGCATTTTATAATTGAGGAGCACGACCAGATGTTTATCTCCCTCTTTTGTGCTTAGTGAAGCACAGCCCACACGGACACACAGTTCACTTTCTTCACCACTGGTGGATTTGAGCTCCTTAACCAAGATGGCCAGAATTGAAACTAAATCAATACCACAATAATACCTCATAGCCATGGTAGAGTTCACTTCCTCACAGTCATTAAATGTCAATTATGAGTAAGATAAGGTAAAAAGTAACTAGAAACTACCTGGTCATTTTTCCACTGGCATCTGGGGTAGCCCATTAGTTTATACAAAACAAAATGTAGTCCAGATCTACTATGACCGCTTATTTCGACCTGTGTGTCTCATAAAGTGGTGAAGCAAGCTATTTATATTGTGCCCACAGTGCTCTAAAGACTAAAGATAATAGTTTGAGGTAAACACACACACATGCTGAGAAATAGCATCACTCAGATGAAGCTCAGCAACATGAGGAATCCAGTGCAGGTTTATCATGAAGTCAGCAGATGTTTTATGATATAAAATAACATGCTGATACCACTTCCTTTGCAAGTGCAAGGTGTTGCCAAGGGGCTTTATGACATTCTGAAATAAACCTTTTAATGGATGTTCAAAATAAGACTCTTCTAAGGAACTCAAAACTAGATATTTTGAGAAGTCTTGGTTACCATTGACTACCACTGTATGAAACAAAAGCCCACCGAGACACTTCTCACAATAATAACGATTTGGTTGAGTAAATGATGACTGTTCATTTTTGGATGAATTGCCCCTTTAGTTTAAGTCCAAAAGAAAATTGGATCAATGTTTGTGGAATTCCTAGGTAAGTGCATCAAATTGACTTTCATAGCACTAAGTGCTGCAGTAATTCACAATAGTGCATTTAACTGGGTCCCTGGGGAAACAATGCCACAGGGTAAATAAATACTTTTACCTATTGAATTAATTTCATTTTATTTTAAAGGTGCTCTCAGTAGTATTATTTTTCTAAAAGATTAACATAATTCATTTCAATTCATTTGAAATATTCTACTAATTTCTTTAGGCCTATGTGTAAAACGTTTTAATGAGGAAAACACGAATGAGTGTACCTTTGTTCATTCTTAACAAATATTTCAGGAATGAGGATAATAGTTGTATCAGGTGTCTCCACTCTGAATGAATGGGTAACCCTGCTTTACTTTTTACAGAAAAAACAAGGCATGACACAACAGCCTCGGCTGCTCCTGTTGGTGTGGCAGATTATCCAAGCACTCCAATTATCTTTCTTTATTCCTCTCCAGTGCATCTGCTAATGTATAATAAAAATCCCAAATCGCCCAAATATTTAGTGTTGAAGAGAGATAGCAGAGGTGTGTATTGGATCATCATCAGAAATGTCCAGGGAAATATCTCCAGCTCCTGCTTTGTCATTAAGTCACATGACCCAAACACAGACTCTATTATTGTATGGGATTCCTATTATCTCTCTTGAGCTCAGTGCAGATTAAGGCAAAGCATCTGTGTTGTCTAATATCTGGTTGGTGATTAATCAATCTTGACTTCTCACGAGTTCAAACATAAAAAGGCAAGTGAGATTCAACTTTAAATGAACTGCACAGGTCAGATTAATACTGTACCGAGAGATTATCAATAGGGTTGAAAACATTCACTATTTAAAGGAATATTTAACCCATACAATTTAAATGTCCAAACATTTTCATGTCCATACAATGAAAGTCAATGGGGTCCAATGTTATTTTGAGCTCCATTGACTTATAATATGGAGAAAATCATCCTTCAATATATCTTCTTTCGTGTTCCACCGAAAAATAGTCATACAAGTTTGGAACAACATAAGGGTGAGTAAGTGATTTTTCATTTTTGGTTTATTAAATCCCTTTAAGTCATATATTTCATAGATTTGCCCTCCTGTGCTTCTAATAAGTTGTTTTGAAGGGCTTGTCCAAGCAGCAGGATTTGCTTCAGCGCCTGTAAATCTGCACTAAGGCAGATTAAACTGAGGTGTCCTGGTCTGAGACGAGTCGTGAGGTTTCTGGGTTTTGGATAGTGGAGGCTGACAAGTTCAGAAGAAAGACCACCACTCGGTCTCTCTTATAACCCTTTTGTCCTGAACCCCCCTGAGGCTGTGCGTGTGCAAAGCTCACTATATAAGGTTCATACCCTGTCACAATCAGGCATGTAATGTGATGCACTGTTCAATTTGTATGGCTGTGCATTGCACAGACCAGGTCATCGCCATGGTTACTTCACATTCCACTATGTCACTCTTATTAAAGCAGTCATCATTCAATTGTTACCACCCTGACCCCACTGTATGATTCAAATAGGCACAACTGGGGTTCAAAATATAATATGTGTGTGTGTGTGTGTGTGTGTGTGTGTGTGTGTGTGCGCGCGCGTGCGTGCGTGCATGTGTGTGTGTGAACATCATTTTAAACAATTTATATATATATATATATATATATATGTATACACTCACCGGCCACTTTATTAGGTACCCCATGCTAGTAACGGGTTGGACCCCCTTTTGCCTTCAGAACTGCCTCAATTCTTCGTGGCATAGATTCAACAAGGTGCTGGAAGCATTCCTCAGGGAGTTTGGTCCATATTGACATGATGGCATCACACAGTTGCCGCAGATTTGTCGGCTGCACATCCATGATGCGAATCTCCCGTTCCACCACATCCCAAAGATGCTCTATTGGGTTGAGATCTGGTGACTGTGGAGGCCATTTTAGTACAGTGAACTCATTGTCATGTTCAAGAAACCAATTTGAAATGATTAGAGCTTTGTGACATGGTGGAAGTAGCCATCAGAGGATGGGTACATGGTGGCCATAAAGGGATGGACATGGTCAGAAACAATGCTCAGGTGGGCCGTGGCATTTAAACGATGCCCAATTGGCACTAAGGGGCCTAAAGTGTGCCAGGAAAACATCCCCCACACCATTACACCACCACCACCAGCCTGCACAGTGGTAACAAGGCATGATGGTTCCATGTTCTCATTCTGTTTACGCCAAATTCTGACTCTAACATCTGAATGTCTCAACAGAAATCGAGACTCATCAGACCAGGCAACATTTTTCCAGTCTTCAACTGTTCAATTTTGGTGAGCTCTTGCAAATTGTACCCTCTTTTTTCTATTTGTAGTGGAGATGAGTGGTACCCGGTGGAGTCTTCTGCTGTTGTAGCCCATCCGCCTCAAGGTTGTGCGTGTTGTGGCTTCACAAATGCTTTGCTGCATACCTCGGTTGTAACGAGTGGTTATTTCAGTCACTGTTGCCCTTCTATCAGCTCGAACCAGTCTGGCCATTCTCCTCTGACCTCTGGCATCAACAAGGCATTTCCGCCCACAGAACTGCCGCTCACTGGATGTTTTTTCTTTTTCGGACCATTCTCTGTAAACCCTAGAGATGGTTGTGCGTGAAAATCCCAGTAGATTAGCAGTTTCTGAAATACTCAGACCAGCCCTTCTGGCACCAACAATCATGCCACGTTCAAAGTCACTCAAATCAACTTTCTTCCCCATACTGATGCTCGGTTTGAACTGCAGGAGATTGTCTTGACCATGTCTACATGCCTAAATGCACTGAGTTGCCGCCATGTGATTGGCTGCTTAGAAATTAAGTGTTAACGAGCAGTTGGACAGGTGTACCTAATAAAGTGGCCGGTGAGTGTGTATGTGTGTCTGCGTGTCTGTGTGAGTGTGTGTATATACTAACACAAGCACACACACATATAATCACAAGCTTTTATGTTTAGATGCGATAAATCACGATTAATCGGTTTGACAGGTTATATATATATATAATATATTTTTTTAATGACAAAACGACACCTCTGTGCTGCATTTTATTGTAAGTAAATGCACCTTTTTGTACCTGTGGCAAACATCAGCCAAAATACTTCTCACCATGATTTCTGTAACAAGATGACATTCACTAACAGGACAAGATCCTGGATCAACATCCTTTGTTGGTCCTGGAGCAACATCTCTGACTATCAACCAATCCTCCCACCCCTAACCCAAAAATCAGAAGGCAATGATTGGTGGAGCGTTGTTTCAACAATAACAACAATGGATGCGAATCCAGAAACATGACGGTCATATTCATGCTGGTTCCTTAGCTCCAGAAGATTCATGAATTCTAAGCCGGCTTTTGTTTATGCAGCTCAATAAACAGTGGATGAAAGGCACGTGCTCGTGATAATAGGCAACAGCAGAAGCTCGTATTGACGCACGAGCAGGGATATGATATAAGAAGCGCGAGATAGCGGCAAAATACGAAGTAAAGAGTAAAATATAAAATTACAAAAAGAAGATTGCAAAACTTAGGTGCCATTTAATTTACAATAACGAAGAGGAAATGTGGATGTTAACGCGTAATGAAATGTGAGATCCTTCCTCTTTCAGTTGCACGATATGATACAGAAACCACAGAAAAAGGAGCGTACATAATATTAATTAATTTTAACAAATTTAAAAGCAACCTGATTAGATGACTACAATAAAATTCTACGCTTTAACTGATTATTTAGCTTGAAGTCACATGTTTGGGGTTTTGGAAATACGCTCAGCCCAATCGATTCAACAAGACAAAGAGCATCAGTATCTGCTGTAGTAATGTTTGAAGCAGTGTTCGTAGGGGGGAAATATGAAAGACAACACGTTCATTGGCTTAAGCATTTCTGCAATGCAAAACGGCACTGTAAAACATGATAAAGAGCATATTGCCTTCATAAAAAAACACACATTGAGACCTGCTCCTGATATTGGACAGTACAGAACACATTCGTTTCATTCATCATGCTGCTACAACTGTCAAAGACAAAATAACAAGCTATTACAAAAGACGGCAGCACACAAAGGCACAATTTTACCTCCTCAATAAGGTTGGCGGAATTTCGGCAACTTGTCATTTTGGTGTAGAAGGAAGAGGTGGTGGGAGAGCTGTAGTCCTCCAAAGTCTCCACGATAAACTCATCCACTGATATGAACTCAGGCATTTTGGAGGAAAAATAGGAAAATGCAAATTCTCAAAGAAATGTTCACAGTAAGCCCATTAAAAAGGGTGATATTGTTGGTGAGGAAGTAGCTAGAAAAATGTCAAGCTGTTTGAAAAGTTCGCACAGCGGTGAAGTAAAGTGCAGCAGTGTTATGTTTGGCTATAGCGGCGAACGCGCATAAAGAGGAAACCGGAGGGTTTAGTGTCAGTCTAGCGTTGACTGTTCGATAGTACGCATGCGCAGTTGGCCGACGGACCCCACAAAGCACATCAGGCTGGGATGATTAATAATGGTGAAATTATTATAAGCATCTACTGTGGTCAATATGTTAGAAAGCCATAGATAAAAACAATTGAACTGTAATAATAAAACCAAAATAAACCTGTTACACATTCTTGAAAGCTATTCGCATTTATGAATGACCTTACCACCAGATATTTATTATTACTTATTTAATCTCATCTAGTCTCTTAGTTTAATTGATATGCAATAACTGTTTATTCATTTATTTATTTAATGAATTAATACATTAATCAACAATTTATAATAAGTTATAATAAAATAATATGAACATGTATTATTTTATTGTGCAGGAAAATAATTGTGTAGAGATTCAGTTTTCTAAATGTTATCATTCACCCAAGCAAATAAAAAAAAAAATAAACACGCTTTATCAGAGACAAATTACTTCAACTATATCAAATAGTGGTGGGGATTTTAATTCATCACAGTGAATCGAATCTTTCAAATCTGTTGATTCGTTCAGTGACTGGTTACTGGTTACAGTACGTTCAGCCAGTAGGTGGCAGCAAAGTGGCAACAAATGTCTTTTTGTGTATTGAGTGAATCACTGAATCTTTTTCAGATTCGTGAAAAAGCGTTTGGAAGCGATTTGGAAAAAAAGCGTTTGGAAACTCAGAAGCGTTTTCCCAAAAAACGACAAAGTACACTGTAAAAAATGATATTATGAATAAGTTATGACAACATATACAGTTAGGTCCATATATATTTGGACACAGGAACAATTTTCACACTTTTGGCTCTGTATGCCACCAGAATAAAATTAAAACCGTTTACCGTTTTTTAATCCATTCAGCTGATCTCCGGTTCTGGCGGTACCACTTTTAGCATAGCTTAGCATACATCATTGAAGTGGACAAGACCATTAGCATTTCTAAAGAAAAATGACCAAAGAGTTTTGATATTTTTCCTATTTAAAACTTGACTCTTCTGTAGTTACATCGTGCACTAAGACCGACGGAAAATGTAAAGATGCGATTTTCTAGGCTGATATGGCTAGGAACTATACTCTCATTCCTGCGTAATAATCAAGAAACTTCACTGCCGTACCATGAGAGCAGCAGGCGTAATGATATGACGCAGCGCCTGAAAATAGGCCACCTTCCGTCAACACAACGGAACTATTTTCAGGCGCTGCGTCATATCATTACGCCTGCTGCTCTCATGGTACGGCAGTAAAGTTTCTTGATTATTACGCAGGAATGAGAGTATAGTTCCATACCAGCCTAGAAAATCGCAACTTTTCATTTTCCGTCGGTCTTAGTGCACGATGTAACTACAGAAGAGTCAAGTTTTAAATAGGAAAAATATCAAAACTCTTTGGTCATTTTTTTTTGGAGAAATGCTAATGGTCTTGTCAACTCCAATGATGTATGCTAAGCTATGCTAAAAGTGGTACCGCCAGAACCGGAGATCGGCTGAATGGATTCAAAAACGGTAAAAACTCAACAGTTTAACTCTGGGGGAGTTGTAAAATGAGCCTATTTCCAAAAAAAGTGGAGTATCCCTTTAAGTCTGGAACTCATGGACATCACCAAAGACTGGGTTTCCTGCTTTGTGATGCTTTGCCAGGCCTTAACTGCAGCTGTCTTCAGTTGTTGTTTGTTCGTGGGTCTTTCTGCCTTTAGTTTTGCCTTCAGCAAGTGAAATGCATGTTCGATCGGTTTGAGATCAGGTGGTTGACTCGGCCATTGCAAAATTTTCCACTTCTTTTCCTTAAAAAACTCCTGGGTTGCTTTTGCGGTGTGTTTTGGATCATTGTCCCTCTGTACCGTGAAGCGCCTTCCAATCAACTTTGCTGCATTTGGCTGAATCTGGACAGACAGTATATTCCTATACACTTCAGAATTCATCCGGCCGCTTCTGTCTTCTGTCACATCATCAATAAACACCAGTGATCCAGTTCCACTGGAAGCCATTCATGCCCATGCCATCACACTGCCTCCACCATGTTTTACAGATGACGATGTATGCTTTGGATCATGAGCTGTTCCAAGCCTTTTCCATACTTTTTTCTTACCGTCATTTTGGTACAGGTTGATCTTAGTTTCATCCGTCCAAAGAATGCTTTTCCAGAACTGGTCAGGCTTTTTTAGATGTTTTTTGGCATAGTCTAATCTGACCTTTCTATTCTTGATGCTTATGAATGGTTTGCACCTTGTGGTGAACCCTCTGTATTTGCTCTCGTGAAGTCTTCGCTTGATTGTAGACTTTGACAATGACACGCCTACCTCCTGGAGAGTGTCCTTCACTTGGCTGGATGCTGTGAATGGGTTTTTCTTTATCATGGAGAGGATCCTGCGATCATCTACCACTGTTGTCTTCCGTGGACGTCCAGGCCTTTTTATGTTGCTGAGCTCACCAGTGCATTCTTTTTTTCTCAGAATGTACCAAACTGTTGATTTGGCCACTCCTAATATTCCAGCTATCTCTCGGATGGATTTATTTTGTTTTTGAAGCCTAATGATGGCCTGTTTGACTTGCATGGAGAGCTCCTTTGAACGCATGATGTAGGTTCACAGCAATAGATTCCAAATGCAAATACATCAACTTCAGACCTGTTACCTGCTTAATTGATAAAGAAATAACGAAGGAATAGCCCACACCTGTCCAAGAAACCACTTTTGATTCAATTGTCCAATTACTTTTGGTCCCTTGAAAAATGGGGGTGGCTACTCTCAAGAGCTGTAATTCCTAAACCCTTCCTCCAATTTGGATTTAAATACTCTCAAATTAAACCTGAGAGTGTGCACTTTCAGCCCATATCCATTATATAACTATAGCTTGAATATGTTTTGGTAAATATCTGAAAAAGAAAAAAAATTGTGCCTGTGTCCAAATATATATGGACCTAACTGTATGTGGCAAGCAGGACGAGGCAGAGGGCCGTGAGGCCGGTGGCGTGATTACTAACGAGCGTCACCTGTGTGCCACAACGACATCTCCTCCGTAAGCTATACGGAAGCATAAAAGGAGGAACAATGGCAGTGAAGGATGAGAGAAGTCCAGGCCTGGTCTTCTCTCGTCCTTCCCTGTTGTCGCTCCTCATTTTAGATACGAGGCCGGTGTGGCTTGCAGGTGGTGACGCTCGTTAGTGATGAAATACTATAGACTGAACACATAATACGCATTTTTGCGCATGATGTCATCGTTTATAGAGATTCACGTTTTTGTTGTTTACACGGAGACCGTTTAAAAAAAAAAAACGGGTACATTGAAACCCGTTTTCAAAAGTTTGCGTTTTCATGCACCCAAAATGTCGTCGTCGTATAATTGAACGGCCAAAACGCATAAAAAGTATAACTTTTTAGTTGAAAACGGTGTCGTGTAAACTGTGCACCCTCAGTTGTCGGTCGATGTTTGCGTGTAGTGTGTTTACGTTTGTTTCACCCAGTTTAATGTAATGTTTTTAAGTCAGTTTAATGTCATTTAAGTTGGAATTATTTAAACATCCAAGTTGATTGTACTTAAAAATACAAGGCATCATCCTTTTTTTACAGTGCTAACTTCTTTGTTCTATTTGTTCTCGACTTGCCCGCCAGGCTGACATTCAGTTCAGTGGTCAGCAAATCCTCCTCCATAAAAAATGTTGATTCATTTTGTTCCAAAGAGGAGGACCAGGTTCAACCCGTTGGAGCTTGTGTCGTTCAGATTCAAAACGCATTGACTCATTTGGTGAAGGGCGTAGCATATTCATGCAGTAGATCCCAGCCTCCCACCAATAAAATTCAATCAATAGAAATCGAAAACGTCAATCAATCAATAGAAAATTCAATTACGAACTAAACATCAATATCTGAGACAGAACATCCAAAAACTTGTCCAAGGGGACTATAGTCACACACTACCTGCCTTTTGGTCTGAGAGTTTGGAAAGGAGCATAACATAGCACATTATTAATAAAGCCTGGAAGTCACCTATCCCAGCTGTCATCTCTGATTAGAGGTTCACTCAGTCAGCCGCAGGCTCCTTCTACCCAAGACAGCCCAAATGGCCCTGCAGAGAGCCATGTGACCCCGGCTGCACATTCCCAGACTGTTCATTCACAACATAACTGCTACCTTACATTGTGATGACTGGATGCCTGTAGCCCATGCACAGTAAAAAAATTTATAGTTTAAGATGACTACAATAAACACCCCAAAATTCTTGTGATGAGAATAAAGAGGTGGTAATAAAGGCAATACAAATAATTGAATATCTCAAAAAGATATGATGATAACAGACAGATTAATTGCATATTTTCATAAATTCATTCACTCCTAAAAATTGCCATTGTAAGCTGATAGAATGAAAGTGACAGTCCAAATAGATCTCCTTTTAAAAAATCCTGCAGCGCATTATGGTAATGATTTCAGATAGTACCATATTCAGATGATTACCATAGTCATGTCCCATGGTATTCACATGGTACTCCAAGGTATATTAAAGGAGACCTTAAAATCAGCATGAAACAGAAGTTACGATAGTCTTTTCTTCCCTATTGTGAAGTATATTAGAGTGAAGTCTTCTCAAACAAGAAAAAATGTAGGGCGGAACTTGATTTTGTCCATCAGGAATTTATTGGATTATTGTGGTTTACTATGCTGTGATCTCATGTGAGTGATAAGATGTCCCGCCCTCGCACCTGTAAAAAACACGTCATCAGAGAAGAGCTGTCGCTGTAAGATGGAGGGGAAGTTATTTAGATTAAACATTAAGAGTAGAGATGCACCGATGTATAATAAAAAGTATTTTCCAGCTTAATTACCAGTATATTTTTTTTACAGTGTTTTAAAGTCCCTGTAAAGGCAATTTTAACAAAACATTCTAAACACATTCTAAAGGTTAGAAATGTATTGCTAAAACATATTACAAAGACTGTGAACTGTGAAGTACTGAATTGTGGAGTTAGACCGTTAAACAGTTTTTCACCCTGGCAATTTCACGGATTTTTTGGGCGGGTCTAAAACAGGGCTCGATGACGCACTGGAGCTCTTGGACACGCCCCTACTCGATGACGCACTGATACTGATCCCTCTAACAATATAAATAGAGCACATTCGCATCAGTTTGGCGCTCATTTGCGAGTTACTGTCAGTACTATTATCAGTTACTACAGCCTACAGTTTGCTATCTAGCCATGCCTTCGTCACGGAAATGCGTACTACTTGGATGCAATCATTTGCAAAACAGATCGGTGTCCTTGTTTAAATTTCCTAAAAACGACGACATCAAGAAGAGGTGGATTAATTTTGTGAAGAGCCACCTTGATGGAGAGCTGAGGATCACCAGCCAAACCCGCCTCTGTAGTGATCATTTTACTCGTGATAGTTTTATAAACTTTCGTCGGAGACAACTGGGATTCACAGATAATCCGTTGTTACTGGTGAAAGGTGCCGCACCGACTATCTCTCGCCTCGGCCTTCATCCTCCCGTCCCGCCGACAACTGGCGCCATCATCGGCAATGCGTGCCCACCAATGAGTGTAAGTTGCCTTGTGTGCTTGTTATAATTATAGTAGGTAGTCCACTGTAACTACTAAATTCTGCAACCCTCTAACGTGATTTTTATTTAACGTTATATGATCAAAATTCCTTAGCCAAGTAATTTAAACTAGTATCTGTTCACAAAGCAGTCCCTTATCTAATGGATTTATGCACATCAATTTATCGTTAATATAACAACCATGATGGCTATTAGTTTGATCTATAACTATAAAGTGTAAATATATTTTTTAATCAGTTGTTTATTGCTAGTCTAACTTAGTTTGATCTATAACTATAAGGTGTAAAAATATGTTGTTTTTTTCTGTTATTTATTGCTAGTCTAACTTTATTTGTCTAAGTTAGGTTAAGCTAGTTAACGTTTACTTACATATAACTTAGCTAACTTGCATAAAAGGGAGAGAAAAAATTTACCATTCTGTTGCAGAGCGAGGGGGACGATGTTGACTTCCTTGGTCAATGTCTTCTGAATCGGATTCAGGCTCTGGAGGCTCAAACAAATATGGCTTGGTATAACCTAATAAGCTGCTAGGAGCATCCATTTCGGCTGTAGCGGGTCCCGTCGAGTGCAGCTTTCCCGCGAGTGGGCGTGGTTTCAGCGCAGCCAGCGGACACGCCCCCAGCGTTTGAGAGCAGAGAAAACTGCTCATTTTTTCAAGATTTTGATAGCTTATTTTATGTACTTGCCGGCTTTTTTTATCATTCAAATTTGGCTGGGTGGCTAATAACACATTTTTCTGTGGTGTGACAAACTCAGAACACATACTTAATTTTGACTTTACGGGGACTTTAAGTGTAATTATAAGTTTGTTACATTGTAATTATACATTTGCTACAGTGTAATTATATCTTTGTTAAAGTGTAATTACATATTTGTACGGTGTAATATAATTTAAACAGTGTGATTATTATATATGTTTTTGTGTAATTATACATTGTGTTACAGAGTAGCCTAATTATACCTTTTTTATAACCTTAATTATACAGTTTTTATAGTATAATTATACATTTGGTGCAGTGTAATTATACAGTTATTACAGTGTAATATGCATTGTGTAATTGTATACCTTTATTACAGTGTAATTATATATTTTCACGGTGTATTTACACTTTACAGTGATTATGCGTTTTTACTGTGTAATTATACATCTGTTACAGTGTAATACATTTGTTACAGTGTAATAATACATTGTGTAATTATACCTTCATTACAGTGTAATTTTATATTTATTACAGTGTAATTACACACTGTTTAATTATACATGTATTATAGTGTTAAATTGTATACATATAGTATAGTAATACATTGTAAAATTTGACCTTTTTCACAGTAATTATATATTTTTAAAATGTATTTATACCTTTATTACAGTCTAATACATTTATTAGTGTAATTATAAATTATTGCAGTGTAATTACTCATTGTGTAATTATATTTTTATTACAGTGTAATTATACATTTATTTCAGTGTAATTATAAATTATTGCAGTGTAATTACTCATTGTGTAATTATATTTTTATTACAGTGTAATTATACATTTATTTCAGTGTAATTATACATTACAGTGTAAATACACATAGTGTAATTAAAGTGTAATTACACATTGTGAAATAATACCTTTATTAAAGTGTAATTACATTTTTAAAGTGTAATTATACATTTGTTAGTGTAGGTATACATCTTTAGTTATACGTTTGTTACAGTGTAATACATTTTAGTGTATTAAAGTGGTGGTATAATGCCCCTTTTTACAATATGTGAAATAAGTCACTGTTGTCCCGAGTGTGTATGTGAAGTTTTAGCTCAAAATCCCCCACAGATCATTTTTTACAGCATGTTAAAATTGTCCCTTTTTGAGGGTCAGTAAAAACAGGTCATTATACATTACAGCGTAATTATACAATGTGGTGTTATACCTTTATTACAGTGTAATTATACATTGTGTTATTACACCTTTATTACAGTGTAATACATTGTGTAATTATAGCTTTATTACACTGTAATTATTCATTTTATTATACCTTTATTACAGTGTAATAATACATTGTGTAATTATATCTATTACACTGTAATTATACCTTTATTACAGTGCAACTACATATTTTTAAAGTGTAACTATACATTTATTAGTGTAATTATACACAGAGTCGATCCTGACCTCCCTGGGGCCCTAAGCAAAATTCTGTTAAGGGGCCCTCCTACCTGACTTATGAGCCATGTAAATCATTTGCTATTACCACACAGTCACACCTGAATCCCCAGTGCTCCCAATACAATTATCCCTCCTTTAACTAGTACTAATTAAAATCCAATTCCTGATATCAGAAATAGACATTGTTACCAGAAAAAGTACATTCTTAATATCAAGAATTCACATTTTAAATAGTACAACTTTAATTATTGATATCAAAAATGCATCCTGTGAATGAGTATAAGCTAAAATGGCTTCCCATAGCATGTCACTGTGTTTTAAATGATAAAAGCAATACTTGATGGTTATTATTTACTGAGGGATGTGCATCCATTTTGACCAATACATAGTAATAAATAGTTATATTTCCCTCTCACCTTTTTTGTCAGGCACAAAGTCACAGAACACAGCATTCATTTTCTCATCGATGTTGTAAACTTTGACTGACACGCTTTGACACGAGAGGGAAGTGGAGCCTTGAGTAATTTGCGGGGCCATATGCAGCTTGCGTAGTGTGCATATAGGGCTGATCGGCTCTGAGTATACACGTTTGTTACAGTGTAATACATTTTAGTGTATTTAAGTGTATTAAATGTAATTATTTGTTTATTACACTGTAATTACACATTTTAATAAATTACACATTGTGTAATATACCTTTATTAGAGTGTAATTATACACTTATTACAGTGTAATTACACATTTTTCGTGTTTTAAGTGTAATGTTACGTTTGTTAAAGTGTAATTATACCTTTGTTACTGTGTCAAATACATTTGTTACAGTGTAAGTATACCTTTGTTACAGTGTAGTTATACATATTTACAGAGGAATTATGTTTGTTACATTGTAATTATGTTTTTTAGTGTAAATGTTTGTAAGTGTAATTATACGTTTTTACAGTAATCTATTTTTACAGTGTAGATATACATTTTTAAAGTATAATTATACATTTGTTACAGTATATTAAGTTTAATTATATGTTTGTTACAGTGTAAATATACATTTGTTTAAGTATAATTATATGTTTGTTACAATTTTAATTTTAATTATACATTTTTACAGAGTAATAACGAGGGCAAATTAATTAAATAATAATAATAATTAGGAGCACGGATGAGTTATAATAAACACTGAAATATTCAATGAAAATCAATTTTAAGGTGACTTTAAAGTTCACTACTTGATTATTTTTTGTTAGATCTTGTCCATTATATTGAGGTATGCTGATGATAGATCCATCACTCAGTTCAATTCAGGAGCATAACCATGGAAACCGTGGTTATAATTAAGTGATCATTTGCATGTCCATTAGCTGCCAGTTTTTAGTTATATTCCCATGTGACAGTCAAGCTTCCCTGGTACATTCTATATAATTACCCTTCGCTATTTCGGAGGCAATTATCTCACGAGTGGGTTTAGATCATGTACTGCAAGATCAGCCTATAGTGCTGTGTTAGAGGGAAGATAGTCAAACACATAATTTACTATTATTAAAGCACATGGTATCATATTTTATATTATTACTTTGCATGACAAAAACAGAATAAGGTCTTCGGAACAGGCCAACTAAATAACCTGAATTTTTTTTTTTTTTTTTTAGATGTAGGATGCCTTTTCCAGGATACATTTTTTCTATGGATGTTAGCTTCCATTAGTCATCTCATCTCCTCCATTAAACCGAGCAGCAGTGTCATGGACAGTACTGTCACCAGGCTGGATGTCATTTCATTTATCAAATCTTCTGCTAAGGCTTCTGTCATGAACCGCAAATGGCTAAATCCCGGTGTAAATCTACCTGATGTCTCTGCTCCTTCTCTACCTCTGCAAACAATACCCTATATAACTCAACATACAGTATGGAAATATTTTGAAAAAACAGCTAGTGTAAGTCCTGACCTAAGAGATTTTTTTTTTTTCTAAATGAAGGCAATATTTTTCGTGTCCACATTTTCCATGCCTTTTTTCAGTCAAATTGAAAACCACATATAGCATTCATTTTATACAATATTAGTAAATGGAATAAACTGAAGATCATCACAAGATATTAGATTTTATTTATGCAACTTACAAGGTTTTCCTAAACAACCTGTAATATCTATAACAGTTAGTTATTATCAAATCCCTTAATTGTTCTAACATTCCCAGAATATATTCATATATACATATATATTAATAATTAATACATTAAAAAGCAGCAGCGTGATTGGAAATTACTTTACCCCTCATAAGTCTCTTATGCTTATCAAGGCTGTATTTATTTGATCAAAAATACAGTAAAACTACAATGTTGTGGATGTGAAATAGTATTAAAAATTAAAATAACTATTTTCTATTTTAAAATATAATTTATTCCTGTGATGACAAAGCTGAATTTTCAGCATCATTAATCAATTCTTCAGTGTCACACAATAGCAGTGTTGCTTAATATTTTTGTGGAAACCGTGATTAATTTTTCCAGGACTTTTTTGATAGAGAATCAACCGAAATCTTCTGTAACAATGTAAAAGTCTTTTTTGATCAATTTAATGCATGCTTGATGTAATTAAAGTATTAATTTCTTTAAAAAAAAAACTTACTTACAGTAGTGCACATTGAATGAATCATTAAATATCACTGAATTTATTGACAGGCAATTGTTTGTATTGTTAAAGTGCAATTCTAGATATTACTGCTTATGTATTTCCCATTAAAAGCAAATAATGGCTATGTCCACATGGGTATCAATACTTCCCCTGCATTTCTATGGATTTCCACCTTCTCACCCATTAACAATAAGCTGGCTGATCTGTGAAGGCATGGTGTAGATGATGAGGAAGAGGAAAACCCCCAGGATAACCAGAATGAGCAAAGCAATGATGTACTTCTTGTATTTCTTCCAGATGAAGAACACAAAGGTCTTCAAGGGGTTCACAAACCAGTTGAAGGAAGTCTTAGGACGGCTTAAGGGGACAAAAAAATGGGACGTATTTATGTAGCACATTTTAGAAGCACACAATTAAAATAAAAACATGCAAACTTGAAATGATATAAATGCATTTTGGTCCCTTACTTTGGTTTGTCCAGAGGTTCGGGTTCTTTGCGTGCTTTTCCAACAGGGTTCTTCTCGGCTTCCTCAGCTGGCACTAACTGGAACTCGGCCTCTACTTTACCCTGCAAACCACAGAAATGAACGAAGGGTTTGAGTCTACCTTTACAAAGTAAACAAGTGTGTTACTACATTCATTGTACTCAATGTTGGTGCACTAAAGAAGTACTTGTACCATTAAGAGGAAGGTGTTTCCACTGTTGTCCACAAATTGCAGATCTTCTGGTTTCATGTTGCTACGCTTACTGGACTTTTTCTTCTTCTTCTTGTTTTTCCTCTCTTGTTCTGCCTCTCTCTCCTCTCTCTCGATGTCCTCCTGGCTCTTTAATTTGATGAGCGGCCACCAGCCCTTCATCCTCTTGCTGCGGAAGATGGAGAAGCGAGGGCCAGCCTTGTCTTTGGCCATAGTGATGCTGCATTGCTCTGATGATTTTGCTGCACGGACCATATCGCTGAGACGCAACTCTATGGATCCTAGCCGCAACAGTTGGAAAGGAATTCATGCTTTTACTGACTAACTAGAAAATGTAAGTAGATTTCATACATGACCAGTGACTAAAACCACTAACCCAAGAAGTCATTGGAACCGATGCGGTCATAATCCCAGACCTGCAGGACCAGAGCAGCCGGCTGGCGGAACTCAGTCTCCTCAAGGGAGAACAGGGACTCCTTCTTCTTGTAGATGACCTCCTTCTCCGTGGGAAGATAGTCAAAGTTGAAGACAAAGCGCCAGTTGAAGTTGCCTTCACCAGTAAGGGAATTAAAATGCACGTCCGTCTCCTGTTTCTCATCATCCAGACCTTTAATCCAGCTGGTGAATGTAATATATTTAAATGCACATGCACATATCATTTTTATATGTACACAATTGTAAACAAATATTATCAATCTAATTATTAATTATTTATTTTATTATACACTAGTGTTTGGGGTAAACAAGATTTTTTAATGTTTAAAAAAAAGTCTCTTCTCATCAAGGCTGCATTTATTTGATAGAAAATCCAAAACTACAGAAAGAAAGAAAAATGCACAAAAAAAAGGTTGCGCTGCTTAATATTTGTGTGGAAACTGTGATGCATTTTTTTTTCAGGATTTTTTGATGAAAAGAAAGCTCAAACCAACAGCATTGATTTAAAATAGAAATCGTTCTTAACATATATCTATTGACCCCAAACTTTTAAACGGTAGTGTTAGTTTTTATGGAATATAATTGTGCAATTTAATCTTGTGCATCCTGACCCTTTAACATAGATGTCACTTGATGGCTCTCCAGTGAAAGGATTGACATCATCCAGTACAACATCGTCAGTATTCCAGATGATCACACGCAGCTCATAACTAGAGACAGAGGGTTAAATATTCTCTCATTAAGTAAATATAACACATCAGCAAGATGATTATTCTTGAGAGAGATGTAGGAAGGAATCTTCTTTAATTCTCTATATTTAGTTTTTTTTCTTGAGATTGTGTCCTTTGAACATGATGTCAAAATGGTCATGCTCACTGTGAGGCACAATATGTATAGTTTCAGTATAATGTGATATCATCTTGATTACCTCTCTGGAAGTCTAGGTTTGATATTAACAGGTGGTGGTGGAGGTACATCTACAGGAAACATGTCAATCCACATGTGAACGTAACCCTGTTAGGTGAAAGGCAAAGACATAAGAGATTATGTTGCAACTACATAGAGTTATTTGGAGAATATCAGATAAAAGACGAAAAACTAAAAAACACCCGAACTTCGGGTGCATGAGCACCACATTACTAACTACAGCTCTAACTTTGAATAGTGTAAGTGAAGATTTGACCCAGGCTTGACTAAGATTGCTAACAAGTCATTGTGTGTGATGGAGTCTGACCTGAGGAAGGCCAGGCTTTTCCGCGTTAAGCAGTGAGCGGACCTCCACATGCTCAGGAACCAGAGGACACGCTCCCTCACAGAACTCTCTCATCTCCTTCCAGCGCTGAAGGACACTCAGAGCTTTATGCTCATCCAGCTCTGCGTAGTCTTCCTCCGTCTTCTTATTCTTCTTCAGCAACTCTGCAGCAGCAAATTCTCATATTAATAATCCGTTATCCATAAACAGATCCAACATGGTGTTTATGGGTGCATTGACATGGTGCACCCATAACATGGTGCATTAAATATGCAAATGCAACATATATATTGAATTAATTAATAAATAATAATAAAAATATTTTATTTATAATTGTATATACAAACATATATGATATATATATATATATATATATATATATATACATTTGGCATTTTGACATGAAAGAATATTTTTCTTTTGATCAGTATAAAAAGGCAAATATGTTGGAAATGCATTATGTATGGAAATGAAACTTGAATATATTTTAGAGTAGTCATTGTGCTGCTTGGATAGCAGTATATTTATATTTACACTTTGGACACAGTTTCGACATGTTCACTTAGGGTGTACTCACTTTTGTTGCCAGCTATTTTGACAATAATGGCTGAATGTTGAGTTATTTTCAGAGGACAGTAAATATATACTGCTATCCAAGCAGCACAATGACAACTCTTAAATATATCCAAGTTTCATTTCAATAGTATTGTCCCTTGAGAAGATATACTAAAATGGTTGCTGAAATGTGAGGGGTGTACTCACTTTTGTGAGATACTGTATTTACAAAAAGATTAGCATTTTGACATGAAAGAATATTTTTCTTTTGATCAGTATAAAAAGGCAAATATTCAGATTCAATGCCGTAAAACAATAAAAGGATGTGAATATTTTATTTATAGCCCCTGTATATCTGTTTTGAGCCACACTCAAATTTTCTTTTCTTCAGAAAACAGGGAAACTGAACAAAATGATTATTTTTGCATTACATGAAGGTGCTTTATAACCTTTATTTTAAAATATTAAAATGCCATTTCCACCTTCTGGAAAAGCCTCATTGGGAATTTTGAAGATCATGTTGAGAACTTTAATTTCAGACTCCCGGTACTCTGGAGATGGAATCCCATTTTTGCGGCAGAGCTCCAATAATATCGCAGTGGGTTTCTTGGCATCTCTCCATGTATTATAGCCATCCCTGAAATCACAAGACAGTCTAATCTGATTTAACCTGTAGAGTCAAATGAAAATCAAGCCACAAAACTGCCTGATTTGTCTCAGTCTAAAACGCTGCAGCTGCAAACAATCAACTGAGAGCACTCCAAATGTGAGCTTTAAAGCAGTCGATGAGCTTTCAGAAATTCTGATGATGATGAAGACAATAATGCCAACGACAGTAGTGGTTACGACAAAGATAATAATACTAATCATCATAACACGCTAAAGCCATTACCCACTTATCATAATGAAGGGCCAGGCCACACCCGGCACGGTGGCGGCTGAAGAAACGGTTCTCCAGGTCCACGCGGGTCTCGCCAATCAGGTCATCGGAGCCCACAAGGTCATGGTCAAACACGTACAGCGTGAGCTCTGTCTCCAAGGGGAAGGACACGGTCAGCTCGAACACTCTGTGGGGAGACGAGGGTGCAGCACATCAAATCAGTGAACAAATCTGACAACAATGTCACACACTATAGTTTTCAGCTGTGCTTTCAAGAGTTAAAAATACAGACAAAGCCTCAATGAAAAATGGTATTTAATCTTTAAACTTAAAGGCGGGGCTTCCATTCTCTCAGCAACCATAGTTTCTCCCATTCATTTTGTGAATAGATGGCACTTACTCTCCAAACACTGGGTTCAGTTGTTTGGGAATGTATCGCTCTTTGCTGTCCATTTGCTGCTTGCCAACTTTCACCACCACATAGGGGTCTGCCTTTCCATTTGGGTCTGTGGGTGCCAGATTGGTTGCCTTAGGGTTCACAAGGAAAAGAAGCATAAATAGTTCATTCAGATAAATGAACAGAAAATACATGAAGGAAAAGTCGTGAAGGATATCACTGCACCATCGTGATGCATGCAATGTGTATGTTCTTGTATAATTGTGATACATGCAGGACTATTTAACTGCAAAATTCAAAAGGTGATGCAAATCGTGAAAAACGTAAAAAGTTGCGATGTAACAGAAGTAGCGACAGGTCTTCTGTATTGTGAGACAGCATAGTGGAACAGAGTATCGGAAAAGATAGAGATGGATGGTGGGACTTAATTCTATAGCTGTGTCATTTAAGGCTGCATTTTCCGGAGATCGCATTTGTCGGCTGCATACGTCATTGAGGCTGCTTCCTTTCAGTAAACTGACCACTACATTCCAAAGTCATTAAGAATTTACAACAGTTTATGCTTCACTAGGAGTAACGGTCAATTTTATAATGGTTACTGTTCTGAAATAAGACATCCTTTATGAAGTATGCAGTCGTCAAATGCGATCTCCGAAGGACGCAGCCTTCGTAATGAGACACACACTATGAATCGGTTGTTGATTGGATGGTGGCAGATCTAAATGCAGATTTGTAGATGATTTTTAGAAAGGGGTGGGGTTTATGAAAATCTAAAAAGTTCATGTCCACTCATAATTTGTAAATTGGAAATAAATAAATGAATAATAAAAATGTACTCACTTTTATTACATACACCCTCACAAGGACTTTGATGGGTGCATTTTTGGGAATCGCATTAGTTATCTGACAGTCTGCGTCCTCGTCTTCGGGAGCGATGGGGTATATCAGAAACGATCCCTGCAATGAAGCACAGCTCTGGTTTAACCTCTAATTCAAGACTTCCTTAATGCATATGCCGTCACACTGTTGATGTAAGACATAAGAGCTTGCCAAAACACATATCTTACCTTAAATTTACCCATATATCTCGTACTTTCATCTTCCTCTTCATCGTCCAGGCTGGATTTGCCTTTGTAGACAGGAAATATGTGCAACCAATCCATGAACTGACTAAATTCATTTTCCAGTTCAGACTTGTAAAGCTGGGGAAATAAAAAAAAATGAAATAACAAAAGGCAGAAAATGTATACGGAAAACTGTTTTGGTTGGTCTGAGAACGGAAACAAACACTGTAAACACATTGAAACATTTTAACAAATAAAAGAACTGCCGTTTGAAGAATATTTCAAACCTCTAGGGTGGCAATGTTCTTCCTCTTTGGAGCAGGAGGCTCCATTTCAATCACAGCCTCATCGTCCTCTGCCTCTAGCGCAGACATGGTCAGTGCTGCTCCATCTGCAAAATGTGACATTACATTGATGCTTTGAAATAAATTCAGTCCTAAGCAATTTACTTACAGTAGAGTCTGGTCACTTAGGCCACAGTAAAATGTATGAATGTCATCACATTAGAAAGCTAAAACCAAGTGGTATCTGTAAACCGCAAACAAATTATGCTACAACTTTTCTTAGAGGAAATTTCACTTTCAATCGGTCCATAGTTGATTTTAGTGCATGTATGAAGTCGTTTACCTTCAGATTCACACAGGTGTAGCAGAGTAACCAACCACATGGTTTGGTATTTTGTGTGCAGTGCATTTGTCAATCAATTTTAAGCGTGTTCAAATACATTTTGAGGCCTTTGTCGGAATTTGTTGTTGGGATGATCACAATTAAATCATGCTTTGTATTTATAATACCTCCATCGTGCCCATCTTCCAGGTCATCCTCTTTCTCCTCCTGAAAAAAGGGACACAAGACTTTTAAATGTTGAAGAAAACAATAAGGCACGCAATTTAAAACAACCTATTATCAAAATCAGTTATCACCTGTTTTTCGAGTTCAGCCAGTGACGCATAATATTTAGACCACCAATCAAGCTCCTCCTTTTCTGGTGGCTCCTCCTCTAACTCCTCCTCTTTTTTAATCACCCTTTTGATTGGAGACTGAAAATGTAGTTTTGCACAAATACTTATTTTAAAATTTAGATTCTGTCATTTACTCACCCTCATGTCCTTCCATGGTTTTAATTTGTGAATAGGCCTTAACACACTAACTATGAACACAGATTTTAAAAAGCCAAACACACACACACTCATGATTGAAAGCCTCCCATTTGGATGTCAGCAGGGGTCTTGGCTAGGCTGTGGCTGGCCAATTAATCAGAGTGATCTAACAGCAGGAGCTCAAACTGCCACAGGAACACACTTCACTGCGCTCAACAAATCAGCAGATCACACCATAATCAACAGGTTAATGGGTGCAAAGGGCTTCACATTTAATAATGACAGACTGTGGATGGTTAAAAACATGTGCGCTAAGTACTCATTAGGAGCTATTTCAAACATCCCAATGCAGCCAACTAACGTCATCACACCCAGACTAGATACCCAATGACCACAAGACAGCTGTATGTGGCTGAATAAAAGTGCTTGCAAAACCTCTGAAAACTGGTGGAAGATGGCAGATATCATTTTGAGACCGTTTTGCACATATGGTGAGTAGGATTTTGAGGGACACTGAAGAAAGTGGTCACTCTTATGGACTGAAAAATAAGGACAGTTGAACTTACTGTGATTAAGTTAAGAGGGTTGATAGGAATTTTGGAATGCTTCAATGCAAGTCCTCCCAAATCCATGGTGATCACCGTGGTTAGTGGAGTGGTCTTCTTGGGAGGCTTTTTCTCTAAAATCACGAGAGAATGTTTAGGAATTTGCCATATTCGAAACCAGTCAACGTCAATCACCAACTTTAGATGTGAAGGTATTGTTTTAATGCAAATGTGGTCATCCTCCAGTTATGTACACTACAGTTCAAAAAGTCTAGGGTCAGTACATAAACAGCTGTTTTCTATTTTAATATATTTATGTAATGTATTCCTGTGATGACAAAGCTGAATTTTTAGAAGACATAACTCCAGTCTTCAGTGTCACATGATCCTTTAGAAATCAGTTTAATATGCTGAATTGGTTCTCATGAAACCATACATTTTTTTTTCAGGATTCTTTGATAAAAAAATAATTTATTTGAAATTTGAAATTATAATATTATAAATATCTTTATAGCTATAGCAAAATAAAATAAAATAAAATATTTACTGTCACTTGATCAATTTAATGCATCCTTGCTGAATAAAGGTATTAATTTACTTTGAAAAAATCTTACTGTCCCCAAAGTTTTGAACGTTAGTAACTTAAAACTGGAAATTGCGCGTCATTAAAAAACCTTATTTAAAAACATCCTTCATTGTTTATTGTTCGGGTAGAAAAGATTATAATTATGAGTGCAAATAACCTTTCAGAAACAAGGTAGCAGTTGTTCTGAAAATAGGAGCAATAATCAGCCTTTACAAACATTACAAGAAGTGAGCAAATCTCAATATAGAGACAAGTGAAAGCGCTGAGTCTATATTTAGCAATTCCTTGCAAGTAATTCTTGTGTGTTATCAAAAACATGAATGACTGCATTAATGCGCAAAATTAAAATAAAATAAAATGTAAACAGAATATACTTTAAACTAGAGCAATATAAGTCTTTTCTCATTTCAACAAAGTTTCATGTCATCCTATTTTTTTTTATACTGCATAAGAGTCTGGTGGACTTTTAAAAGTAAAATATTTATGTACACAGCAGATGCTTTCATTTTGGCCTTTTAACCACAAGCATATGAGCTATATAAGGTTCCATACCCTCAGGCTCCTCCTCCTCATCTTTCCACTCCTCTTGGTCCCTGGGCCCAAATTGCACAAGGTTTTGAACCACGTGAGTTCCCACCAGGACCATCCTTCCAAACGCCCTCTGCTCAATAATGAAGATAGTAAGAGGAGGATGTAGGTAGACTAGCTCTGGAAGTTCCTGAGGACACATGACCAGTTATGAGATAATGTGCAATTGTGATAATAAAAGTAAGCACTAGATGATTAATATTAAATCACCTTCATCAAATATGTCGTATATTTAAAAATGTAATATTTGTCTGTCATAAAATCATATTATTGCTTTGGTGTTTGCAAGAAGGCATCACCAAGCAATCACAAATAAAAACCTACAACATTCTGAGGAAGACATCAGACGATCAAATTAAAAGAACTCAACAGGAGCCAGAATCTAACCAGCTTTGCTTTGTAATTCTGAGACAGTATATGTGATCAAAGCTTGTATGGAAAGTATGTTCTTAACGCAGCTCTTAAGATAAGGTCTAATACTTTAATAAGAGGGAGTCTTACAACATCAAAGTGTTTAACCACATCATTGAAGTTGGGGTTCAGCTTGTAGCTCTGAATTTCCTCCGACTCGATCATCTGGCCCGCACACTCCATCCTCACTTGAGGCCGCTCCACTTCAAATAGGTTGACCCTTTTCAGGTCCCTCAGGCCCCAGTACAGCACCTGCCGTTTAAGGGTTTGAGTTCAAAACACTGTATAGTGCACGTACCAAACTAGTCAGCTGGCAAACTTTTGCTGCTATTTTAAAGGCTCTCTTGGGGATTGATTTATGAACAATCCCCCGATTTATTATCTGTTTTATGTGATAAATCAATTAGTTCTTGTGCATTTAAGACCTTTAAATGTTGATGTTAAATACAACTGTGATTTTGATTCAGTTTATTTCTGTTCAAGGTTGTGCCTTTGTACCTCTATTCTGTATAGCCTCAGCACGGGTCGCACTCCCTCAGGAATGATATAATGGCTTTCTTCTTTAATGTACTGTGGTTCTTTGGGGTCAACATCCAGTGGCAGAGTTGGCTGAGATTGATTCAGAGCACACATACATGACATTTAAAATGCTTTTTCTGACACGTTCTGTTGTAAATAGAGGTGGAGGTGAATTTAGCAGCAGGATTGACTACAAGTTGTCTTTATCTTCAGATAAAATATGTACTGTATATATACTGTTCAAAAGTTTGGGTTCTTTTAGATTTTTTAAAGAAATGAATACTTTTTTTCAGCTAGGATCTATTAATATTGATGTATTAGATCAAAATTGACATTTATAATGTTGCAAAAGATTTCTATTTCAATTAAATGCTGCTCTTTAGAATGTTTTATGCATTAAAGAATCCTGAAAAAATATATATATTATGATTTCCACAAAACAGTTATTTTAAATTGAAAGTGTGTGTGTGTGTCTGCATCCCTTTCTATCCATTCAGCTGAATAAAGCTGTTCTCTAACACACAAATGAATGGTTTTAGTCGTGTGCATGTGTGCGCAAAGCAAGATACTCTATTCACTGTCTTTTGCAGTGAAATTAATGAGAGGGGTCCCACCTCTCCAAAGCCAGAGTAATCCAACTCGATTAGCTCAAGAGCAGCCAAAATTTCACCAGCTTTGCTTTTGCCTTTTGTGATCTCAAAAAACTGCAGCTGGGGCTTTTTATATGGCTCTTCCACAAACTTCAGCTCTGGCTTTGCAAATGCACGACCAAGGTCTTGTGGACTGCCCTGTTGTAACATTGAAACATACCACACATGAATCAAATAAATTATACTGTGTAATAAATATTCATAAGTCTGACATCCAGTTATCACATATAAAGAGTTTTGAAGACTATTCATAAATATAAATAAACTTCCTAAACAGGAACAAACGAAATAAGAATTCAACTGATTTAAAAAGATGTTCTTACCTGTGTTAAAACCAAATCTATGCTCTTGTTTAACAAAGTGTTTTTGATTTTTTTGCGTGGCATTTATAGGTGCTTCACAGATTATAGCATTTCAAAGCATTTGAATGCATTGAAAAGTATTACTCACTAGTTTGTTGTAGTCATAGATGTTGATGATGACCACAGGAGGGTCCTCTCTGTACTCGTCCTTACTGCCCTCCATCAGAACCTGATCATAGAGGAGTAACTCACACCACGTCGGGGACAGAGTTTCTTCCATCACCTACAAACCATACAATCTTTTAACAATCCCTGAGACACAAAATTGCAATCAATACAGGCTGAATGATTAATTTATATGCCCATTCAGATCATATTGGACTTAATGGACCTGTCATAAATGACCAATACATCTCTTGGGAACTGAATAAAAGTTAGTTTTCATATAATGGTTTTCATATCAATTGCTTTTTATTGAGGACATAGAACAAAATTAACTTATGCGTTCATATATGAGACCCACCCGTGTGACCTGACACTGAGTGTTGAACACAACCTTGGTGAAGGGGTCGGACAGTCCATTGTCATCAGCTGCAATGATGCCACGTGCCTGATAAATGTGAGCACGTAACTGGAAATAACGACTGTCTGGATGAAAGGACAAGGGAGGTATGGTATTTTTCATGAAAGTGAATCCAAATGTCATCCAAATGGAAATATATTGGTTTTCAAAGGTGCCCAAGACAATTATGGAGAATATCAGAGATGTTTGTATTGGGAGAAAGTACCTTCCACTGCTAATTTGGTAGGAGGCAAGTTACGGGGAATCAATGTGCCCAATGTCGCCTCTTCATAAATGGGTCTAAACTCTGCTGGAAGGCTAGTGACACAGTTTTTTGCGTACTTTGTGATACCAAGCCACATATAGACATCCAGTTTGGCGAAGATTTCCCCCACTGGCCCTCCAGGGGTCTATAGAATGAAAAATATAAAAAGTAAGCCACACATACAGTATATATATATTTTAAATATTTTTAGGGAAAACAACAACAAAATCGCTCAAATCCAATAATTCACTACATTTTATTCATCTAAGGGTTAAAGAAACCCCTTTCATTTACCCAAATATTTCATGCCAGTTTTATTTTAGGAAA
Organism: Rhinichthys klamathensis goyatoka; assembly: GCF_029890125.1. Taxonomy (NCBI): domain Eukaryota; kingdom Metazoa; phylum Chordata; class Actinopteri; order Cypriniformes; family Leuciscidae; genus Rhinichthys; species Rhinichthys klamathensis. Next base: position 2,387,661 of record NW_026606624.1, read on the forward strand.
CTAGTAATAAATTGTTTTGGACAGAACAAAAAGTTGCAGTATAATGTAGGAATTCACCTTCATGTACACAGCAGTGATTTTCCCACAATCTTTACCCTTCTCCTCTTCCACCAGTGAAAAGAGGATGGAGGGTGCTGGGATCCTGGCATAGGCCACTCGCCTTCCTCCACTCAACATCCATAAAAATACATCAGGCAGTGTGCTCTGAGGCTGACATATGAGAATACAAACACACTTATATACAGTTCTGCTGGCAAAACAATTGTGTGTGTGTGTGTGTGTGTGTGTGTGTGTGTGTGTGTGTGTGTGTGTGCGTGTGTGTAAGGTAAACATTAAGATACAGGATATTGATAGCATTACTTCTAGGGCCAGAAAGCGGAGCCTCTTTGCAATATTCTTGAGATCTGCTAGTCTGTCTTTAACTGTATTTCTGGTGACTCTCTTTTTGACTCTCAGGATCTGTTTGGCCAGCAAAACCTGCGAAATAAGGCAATTCATTTGACATTCTCAATGAAGACTGTTAGTGGAATTAAACCAGATATCCACAATACCAAAACCAATACAATTTACTTACAATGTTCCTTTTGCTGAGCCCCACACGGCACTTATCCAGGTTGTTTTGGCGCGCATTTCTCTTCCTGTCTAAGTTACTGATGTACTGCCTGAGAGCCCATGAGAATAAGTTTTCTATTATTCATAATGTGCTATGTAAGAAACGGCTATAATGGACTCAATACAATAGTCATGCAAATGTGTCCTACTTGCAAGTGGAAAAAAATTCCAGCACGACATCCACCAAACGTTCTTTAGCCTTGATTTTTGATCTTTTCAACAGCATCTCCACTTCATCAATGCCATATTCCTTGAAGAATATAGGACATAATTCAAACTTAGATGATTCCAACAAATAAGTAAAAAGGATGAGGGGAATAACCTAGCATTTTAAAGCACCATATTTGTAATCCAGATAATTATATACAGAGTATTCAATATCTGCACTTACCAGCCGGTCAGCCATCTTGGACAACCAGTTGCTGTTGTGGAATCGGAAGGTGTGATCCTCAAAGTTGCTCCACACAAAGACGCATGGTTTCTCTCGGATCAAGCGAATGCAACTAAATGATCTGAACGAGAAAAATAATGACATTTTCAGTTATTCCTCCATAATTCTACTGCACTCCACATGATGATAAGCTGTCAGCCTTGAGGATGTCATTTCACCCGTCATATTCAGTGGGCTGTGGTCTCCTGGGTGCCGTGACGGATTTGTCTTGAGGCCCAGGGTTCAGAATTTGATCTCTCTCCAGCTCATCATCTGATTCAAGCAGCGGCTGTCTGTCCTCAGCCAGATTCTCCTGACTACCACTCTTCCCGGACTTCACTACCACGTCTGCAGTTTTCCCATAGTTCCCTGTGAAGCAGCATTGTTCATCTTGCTCAACATCTTTATTTCATTAATTGAAATAAAGCTGAAATAAAATAAAATAGAAATATAACCTTTAACTTAAAAAAACTTGCCTTGCAACTAGCTTAAATAAAATAAATTTAAGATGAAGTACTAAAAGTACTAAAAATAAAACTGAACAAATAAATATAAAGCTATACAGATATATACACACACACACACATATATATATATAAACACTAATAAAAATGACACAGCACATACAAAAATTACTAAAACTTTAACATACTGAAAATATAAAAACATAAAAATAAAAGCTACTTCACAATATTAATAAATACTATAATAGGTAAATAAATAATACTAAAATAACCAATTTCAATAAGTTGTGAAGTGCATTGTTGTATGAGTGGCTTGTACTCAAATAGCTGTTTATATTAAGTGGCAATATGATATTAAAAAGTCCAGTCTTACCTATAGAGAGCTCAAAGGTGACAGGTTTAGTGCCAATAGTAGGATCTATCATTGTAACTTCAAAGAAGGATGCAAACAACAAAAATTCATCCTTCTCTCCAGTGAAATTCTACATTAGAAAAAACAGATACACTGTCGATTAAATGTAATACTGTATATATCTAATAATAGTTTAGAGCAAGTGTGATATTGAGAATTAGTGTGTCCCAAATCGTAGTATGCTGAAATGAGTATTCCAAAGATACCCGGATGGTCTACTTTTCTGGTTAGAATCCGAAGTACAGATCTGTGTGCACTCAAACGGCTAATATTGCAGACAATCCATTTTGCACGTTGGATGAGAATTCGTTTAGAACTACAAAAACAAATAAAAATGTAACAGATGTGCTGGTCTGACGGTTAGAGAAGTTTAGATAAAGGGGTTTGAGTGATTAATAATCAGTATCTAACCTGACAAAAAGATATTTATTCAATGTTATCCACATTATATTTCATTTGTGAACTTTTGTAAAGATACGTTTGGTCATTAACTTTTATATGCATCATTATGCAAACACATGAGGAGAGTTCTCTGCATGAAAGACCCACGACAGGCAGATAAACGTGCTGCTACATTTCTCTCCGAAACGATAGGAAATTAAATTAAATTGAATGTGGAGAATTTTAACTGTGACAAGATGATTGCCAGAGCAGTTTAAACAGTGACAGGATGCACGTAACTAAGCGACAGCTGTCCATTAAAGACGCAGTTATGAACATATTTGAAGGCAGGGCATAGTATAAGTAGGCAAATTGGGATGCAGCATTTGCTTTTCTTGCTAATGAATCAGTGTTTTGAAAGAATCAATAGAGGGAATTATTTGTTGACTCACTCAAATGACCACCTCCTGCCATAACAAGTTACTGAAAAATCCCCACGTAGCCTGTTAGGGTGTCGTCTTGCGACATCACTCGGCCAATCAAATTCAAAGACCATAACTAACTGTTGAATAATCTGAAATACTACACGAAAGACCGTTTATCTTTTCCTACCAGGCAAACTTGGTCACTGACCTCAGGAAGAGGGTGAACATCTTCCACTTCCACTGTGACGGCAGCCGGTACCTCAGCGCCACCATCTTCAGATTCCTCGCCAGGCCCACTGGGACTCTGCACTGCTGAATAAAATCATCTTCTAGTCAGTGCTAGAGCATCTTTGATACATGTCTGTGTGAATGCATAATTCTAATATGTAAATAAAGTTTACATTACACATTGACATTAAAAGTTAGTGACAACTAGTGACAAACAAGTTTCAGACACTCCCAATCTGAAATTGGTCAAACAAACAGGTACCTAAACAGGCTGAGCTAATGTTGTTATGTCTGTCCCATTCAGGATGCTCAAATAAACAGATCCATTTTAGCGCCACCAAGGCAAAGAAATTGCAAACTTCACCATACATAGTGCACATATATTTATTTTACTATTTCTTTTTACTACCTTCTTTGCCTGCTGTTTTTTTTTTCGTGGACTTTCGGCTCTTGCGTTTAAGATTGAGCTTGCTGATTGAGCTCCTCACATTAGCAGCAGTCTTACTCTCCGTCACCACAGCCGTAGGGGAGGAATAAACCTCCACACTCAGTGAGAGCAGTATTCTGCCCCTGTAGAAGATCCCTTCACTCAGACCTTCATTAAGATCCCTGTGGATGTCTCTCAGCGTGGAGTTTTGAGGAGAGCCGTAGAGATTGACCCAAGTTGGGCCAAAAGTGGGATTGAAACCTGATGAAGGAAAGACAGGGAGTAGGTTGCAAAAGGTATAATAAAGTAGAAGTTGTTCAACAAGAGGTAAAAAACTGAGGTAACCAGAAGGCACCTAAATGTTAAAACGAGGATGCGGATACATGACGGAGGGATTCAAAAACAAATTTGGACTTAAAGGGATAGATCATACAAATGTTTTTATTTTGTCATGATTTATTCACCCTCATGCCATTCCAAACCTCTATGACTGACTTTCTTCTGTGGAACACAAAAGAAGATATTTTGAAGAATGTTGGTAACAAACGAGTTTTAGTTCCCACTGACTTCCTTTTTTTTTTTGACCATACAATGGAAGTCAGTGGGAACGAAATTGTTTGTTTACCAAAATTCTATACATATATATATATTGTTCCAAAGAAGAAAAAAAGGCATACCGATTTGGAGCAACATGCGGGTGAGTAAATGATGACAGATTTAGCTATTTCCAGTAGACTATCCATTTAAACTTGCAGTATTCAATATTAAAACTGACCATTTCGGTTGGGATTGGAGATTTGAAGAAGGTCCAGGAAGTGTGTTGCCACAGCCACATCTCCAATGTTGGCATCATCAAGGATCTGGATCTTGATCCGCCGAGCAAGAGGAGGGAACTGCTCAATGAAGGATATTTGTTCATTCCACTCAGGAGCATTGGTGTTACTATCTACTGATGTTTCCCCCTATCAAACATGTTAACATATTATTTTTCATGCATTTTTTTTTTTTGAGTATTCTACTATAGTTAATAACGGACTGAATTTATATTTAAAAAAAACTATGTAGACTAAAGTGTTTGTTTGATGGGAACAGAGTTTAGGTTTGGCCTCTGAATCCACTTTTTTCTCTTTTCTTTCTTTCTTTTTTTTTTTACATAAGACATGCTCTGACATCATAGCAATTTATTTTGAGCTGAAATATTTGCCAACACCCTGTGTCGCAAGACTCCTAGAACAGTTCAAATACTGACGCACCTCAGCCCATTTAACAAACAAAAGCACTGTCAGGGTGTGTGTGTGTGTGTCCTTTGACAAAAGTGTTATTCTACATAAGACAAGTGTGTGGAAATGAATTTAAAAATGAAAACAGAACATTATAAGAACTCAATTTTTATTTATTTAGATCATTTGACTGTTCAAATAGTACTGTCAAGGCATATATCAAAGAAAGAGTTTAAGCAAACATATCGTGAGAAAGACTTTCAGTTCTTCTGCTTTAAACCTTCTGTGTTAGAAATACTCTGAACAAAATGTCTTATTCAAAGTTAGATGGAAAGAAAATCACCTGCTGTCCTGCGAATGTGACCTGAACATAAGGGTCAAGGAAAACCTTCTTGTCTCTCATTATCTTCCCCATGAAACCAGAGTTCATGCTGGGTAGGCCTTCAGCTCTGAAGATCTTCAGGACAAACTTTGCCCAAGGACGTTCAGATGGCATCCTCTTTGGAAGGAGAAGGTTCCTACATGTCACATGAAAATATACCAAAAACTTTTAGGTTTCAGCTGCCGAAAAGTATCTATTGAACACATTGATGCCAATGGTCAAAGAACCAAACATCTAATATCAATGTTTCTTTTAGTGGGAATGGGTTCATAAGAGGAGAACTGCCATGTAACATAAGGCAAGCTCTTACTTTTCAATGTCATCATTCTGGCTGCCAGCTGGTGCCAGGCTGACCATGCCCATAGGGTCTCCTTTCATTACCACACTCACTGTGCACTTCACATAGCCTTTAATTCCCGAGCGGGTATCTTTTGGGTCAGTTAGCGGAGCCCATTTCTGGTAGAAACGGTGATCTGTGAAATATATTGGCTGTGTTAAGTTGTTGTAATGATCAATGTTGCAGTTTCTAAGTCAACCTATAATCATTCTTTTTCACCACTGGTGATGAGTTAATTATCACCATTAAAATGTCTAGTGAATGTAGCGTTACCAATGCAATGAAGTCTAAGCCTGTATTGTTCATTTTGGCTCTGTGTATCAAAGATTGCAATCAGAATTTATTGTTTCTTAAGCTGGGTTTATATAAATATGAAAGGGGCTACATGTAGAATTCAGAAATATTGTTATTAGCGACACTGGTGGTCATTAAGTGAACTGCAGCCCTCAACTTATTGCTTGTTCTCGCACTCATGCACACGCACTAGAGACTGAACGTGGTTCAATGCCCTTATACTCACTGCAAAGTTTTTTGTTCTTTGTTAAAAGTAAAAAGAAGTTGGAAACACCTTTACAGCTACCCTGTTAATGAACACCGTGGACGCCGTCCATGGTGCTGGCAGCGACGGTTAGATTAATATGTAAATATGTGCTCCCCGCTTTCCTCTCAAAAACAAAATAAACACGCAACAAAAATGATAGTGGTGAGAAAGCAACAGTTAAGAAAGCATCTGCTCATACTTAGCAATGTGGATATGTTTGCACAAGCACTGCAATTCACCGGCATCATGTCGACAGATTAAATTTAATCAGATTAAATTTAATTAATTAAAACTACACTGTTATGATAGTTTGATTAAGTATACTTGAGACTACAGACGATACAGATCTGGCTATCTGAGACTATAGTTTGAATTAATTCCTTTTATTTGCATGGCACATTGCCATTACAGTACAGAATAGCTCTTTTGGCATTATCATGAGCATAATTCGTTTCATGTGTCATAGAACGTAAAAGAGGGTTTCGAGTACATGCATAAACGTCACATCCTTTTGATTTCCCTGGCAAAAACATCCAGAGTCCTTCATTTAAAAATCAGTCTGCTGGCTTTCATAGAAAACCTAGGAAGTAAGGTCTCGTTTTTCGTCCCAAGCTGTTCACACATTGACAATAAAATGTGATTACATGAAAATTCTTACATATAGCCCCTTTAATGCTAAAGCGTCATGCTACCTGGCTGCTGATGCACTGTGCTGATGTCGATCTTAAAGGTTCCTATGTGGCTCATCAAAAAGGCAAGGATTTTCTTATGAACCACCTAAAATAAAAGAAAATAGCAATGATACATAGAACACACATATAGCTAAAATATTGTCAGATAACAAAAATTATAATATATAAATTACACTATGTAACTTTTTTTTTCTAAAAGAATAATAGATCATCAATCCTTCTTCCAAAACGTGTTTTTGTCTTACCATGATTCACAATGATAAGTCTATTATAAGTGTTTATATTTTAGACCTGGATGGTTTTCGCAGGAAATCGCGTACCGGTATATACATCACTCGTCCGAGCGGGTCTCGTCAAATCCATAAATAGAGAAAAGTTGTCACAACGAGCGAGAAAGGTTGACATGGAGCACACTAAATATCGAACCTCAGGGGAATCACCCATTTAATAAAACGCTGAAGAGAGGAGATTCTGCTGGCAAAATGAGAATGCGACATAAAACAAGAATCAACATTGGCTTGGCTTTTTTCGGAGATTACAAGAACTGAGGGATTTGAAATGTTGGCGTTTGAAAAGACGCCATTTTTATTACTCAACAGGTGAGTACGGTATATTATTGAACAGATAAATTGCCATAATAGGTCATCTTGAGATCCTTTCCATCTAAACACCTGTGCCACGAACCATATTCATTGGCACAGTCATGCATAGCTGAAGCACAACCAAAACACGTTCTTCCGCAAAATGCATGCAGTTTTGGTTTAACCATTAGAGGGCCAGAAATTACATAGTGTGCCTTTAATTCATGTCAAAAATAGTTTATTAGGACTGACTGAACCTGACTACAATCGGTTACACCAAATAAGTAATACTTATGGGTCAGATTAAGCAGAATTAGCATGTGCATTATCAGTTTTTACAGGCAAAATATTAGTGCATTTTTAGCTGCTACGTAAGAAAAGTCCCTTTGAATCTTTCTTTAATCCTTTATGTTTGTATGTCTCATAGTGTCTCTGGGAATACTTACCGAAATTTGAATCACTTTATCAAAGAGCACATCTTGTGTCTCTTGGAATTCAAACATGAAGTTCTGAAAGACAAAAACAGAGAAACAAAACAATCAAGAGAGATGCTCAAAGCTTTAGATGCTTAAAGGCCCTTTCACACCAAGAACGATATAACTATGCTAACTATAGCGATAACTATCCACACCAGCTGACGATATCATTCTAAATACTACACACGTTGCAGTTTTGTCTTCTGCCGCTTTAAATGTTCGAGCTCTTTAAAGCAGGGTGGCTGTCAATATTTTTATTATTTATTAGATGGAAAAAATCCACCTGAAAGTGATTCCAACAGTATCGTCTTTCTGAAGTTATCGTTAGTTGTGGTGTGAACTGCTATTCTTTAAAAAAAAATATATTATTATCATCTGGATTATTGTAACGCTCTTTACGCTGGAATTAATCAGTCCTCACTCTCGTGCCGACAACTAGTACTGAATGCTGCTACTCGTTATTTTGACAGGGACAAAAAAGAGGGAGTTGGTTACCTCTGACGCAGGTTATTTTTCTCTGGCTTATATGCTTAACTCGATAACACCTTTAGTTTTAATCATATTTTTATTTGTTTGGTGATGTTTTGTATTAATCCTGTTATTTTCTGATCTGCTTTCCTTTTTATTTATTTTAATAGTATTTAAAATATTTTTTGTTTCTATAATGCTTTTATTGTAGGATGATATTTATGTCAGTTGTGCAGCACTTTGGTCAGCTTTCATGTTGTTTTAAGGTGCTATAAAAAAAAAACTTGACCTTTATATTTAGAATGATTTATGATTTAATGATTTAGAATGAACTATAGCTTTATAGTTATTATTACTCTTGGTGTAAACGGCCTTAAAGCCGAGTTCTTTGCGAGCAGTTACCTCATTGTAAAATGGACAATTGGTAGACTTCTGAGTAGCTGTGTGCCTTTTCTCATCCCCAATAGTCACATACACTGCTGGGTTGATGTTCACCCCTACCAGTTTCTGAGCTTCAATCACATTTACATTCACCTGAGGGGAAAAAAGACTTAACCCTAGTAGATTCTCATCAAACAGTGTCAGTTATGAGGCAAACAATTACTTGTATATGAAATAAGTATGTTTTCCTCATTGGATAGTTTTACCTGGAAAGACTTCACTTTAGGTGTAATGGCAAGCTCATGTTTTGCTATGGCCCTGCAACGACTACACACATCAACAAAGCAGTGAGTCAGTATTATTTATCAAACTTGTTACATTCTCAAATTAGATTTCAAAAATGGGAATTACATTAATGTATTGTATCACACTGCAATACAATACAATAGGCTTCATAATGGTGTAGTGTAATGTATTACATTAAAAGGTAATTGAAACGCACCTCAAAATGGGAGTGAATGTCACATTGGCACATTCAATATCTGCAAAGTCATAATCATCATCATAGTCATTGTCATCATCTTCGTCTCCGTTCTCGTCATCAGTTTTCAAAAGCCCCCGACCAATCATCCTGGTTTCACGATCCAGCTGTTGAGGACGCAGGCCATCTGAAGAACTGCGAATTATTGAAAATATCAGTGTGAATACCACGAATAAAGGGTATGAAAATGTATAGTGGATCATACAGAAGATGTCCTACCTTGGTTCCGTAAAACCTGTGTTTCTGATGACAAGCTCTGAGCTGAAATAGAATAGAGAAAATGGGATGAATGGATGGAAAACAAGGAAGAAAGTAGAAAGAAATTAAATATGGAAGGAAGGAAGGAAGGAAGGAAGGAAGGAAGGAAGGAAGGAAGGAAGGAAGGAAGGAAGGAATAATAGATGAAAAGATGGAAGAAACGACAAAAGGAAGAATGGATAGACAGAAGAAAGAAAGTAAGATTAGATAGAAGGTATAGCTGAAGGAAAGGAAACCTGGATGAAATGGATGGATGAAAGGAAAAATAAGGTAGGAAGGAAAAGTTAGAATGGATGGACAGAAGGAGGGGAAGTAATAAAAGAAGGGAAAATGAATGGAAGGAGGGACAGAAGGAGTGGAAGTAATGAAAGAAGGGAAATTAATGGAAGGAGTGAAGGACTGAAGGAAGAATGAATGAATGAAAAGAAAGAGAAGAAATGTAGGACAAAAGGATGGATGGATGAATGAATGGAAAATTAAGGAAGCAAAATGTTGTAATGGATAAAAGCAGTGGACGCAATTAAGGAAGGGAAAATGTATTAAAAAGGATGGATGGATGGAAAAATTAAGGAAGGAAAATGGTATAATGGATAAAAGCAGTGGAAGCAATGAAGGAATGGAAAATGGAAGAAAAAGGGACAGAAGGATGGATAAATGGAAAAAGAAGGAAGGAAAACATTATAATGGATTAAAGAAGTGGAAGTAATGAAGGAAGGGAAAATGGATGAAATAAGGGACAGATGGATGGATGGAAACAGAGGAAGGAAGTCAAGAAAGAGGAAAGGATGGACAGAAGGAATGAAGAAAGGAAGAATGGATGAAAATAAACAGAGAAAGGAAGGTACAAAGAAAGATCGGATGATGGATGGATGTAGTTCACCCATCACTGTCCTCTTCTCTGATGAAGTCCTCACTGTCCCACCCCCCTGCGGCCCCCTGAAGAGGGCTGTACTTCACCTCCAGCTCCATGTAGATCTACACCAGAAATCCATAATCACATTCCAACACAAAACCTATACTACAACATATGAAGGATTCAATCATCTTTCACCACTCCAATGTTAGAATATCATGAAGTGTATTTGTTTAAGGGATGTTAAAGGAGTGAGGAGTGTGTTCATAACTCACATCAGTAAGACTGTGCTGACTGTCTGTTAGAGACTCACGGAGAAGCAGCTGTCCCACAGACACCACATGCTGCAGGTTGATCACCAGCTTCCCCAGCAATCTGTGCACACACATACAGCGCTTATTATACCAAATCTTCTAATATTATTTGTTATGAATCATTCAGTTCATTTCCCTCTTGTAATGAATACTGTTCTGACCTGTTGCTGAACATCTTACTGCAGTTGTAGACACTGATTGACAGCACTTCATCCCTCTCAATTTTCCCATAGTGAGGCCATCTGAAGTGCTAAAGTCACATATAAACAATACCAGAAAAGAAAACAGTAAAAACATGTTTATTTATTCCACACAGGCTAAAAATTCCCTTCAGATGGTCAACTCCTCAAGATTATGGATTGCTCATATCTCGAGATAAGATGTACAGTTTAAAATTAAGTTTTCTATTTTAATATATTTATAAAATGTAATGTATTCCTGTGATGTCAAAGCTGAATTTTCAGCATCATTACTCCAGTCTTCAGTGTCGCATGATCCTTCAGAAATCATTCTAATATGCTGATTTAGTGCTCAACTTATTACATTTATTCATTTAGCAGACATTTATTATCAACATTTGTGATGTGTGGGATGAATAGAAAGTTCAAAAGAACAGCATGTTGTCTGTATGTCTTAGATCTCTCCTGACACTCATTTGTAAAGGTTTGTGTTAGATATCTCCCTCTTTTACAGTCACTGCATTTCTCATAAATGAAAACCCCAAAGACTTCCTCTTCATAAAGCATGTTGAACACGATTTAACTTCACTCAGGCTGAACAGCTTTTCTTTCTGGTCCTTCCCACTATTCTAATATCTGTTAGCTTAAGTTAAAGGATAACCTTGTGACATACCTCTAAACAAATATTTTAATTTCATTACTGTATATGCTGCTCATAGATGTGGCTGTTTACGAGAATGTTCAAGTCCCTTCTGTCATTGGTAACCAACCACTAAAGATCTCCTCCCAACATTCACAACCACCAAACACTGATTTCAACTTAACTAGGCCTATATAACAATGAGCAGCTACATTTGTTGCTTTTACAGCTATTCCACCCAATATTATACACATTTACTAAAAAGTGCAAAAATTACATAAAACGTGAAGCTGGTTAAAGGGATAGTTCATCCCAAAATGAAAATTCTGTCATTAATTACTCACCCTCATGTCGTTCCAAACCCGTCAGATTTTTGTTCCTCTTCGGAATACAAATGAAGATCTTTTTAGTGAAATCTGAGCGATTTCTGTCCTTACATTGTCGACAGACAACTACCACTTTCAAACCCCAGAAAGGTAGTTAAGACATCAATAAAGTCATCCACGTGACTCCCGTGGTTTAACCTCATTTTTATGAAGCGAAGCAAGAAAACGTAATTTACCACTTTATTTACAAAGTATTAAAGGGACAGAAAGCTCTCAATTTCATTAAAAAGATCTTGATGTGTTCCGAAGATAAACAAGTAATTGATGACAGAATTTTCATTTTGTGGTAAACTAACCCTTTAAAAAAATATCTTAAATTAAGTAATACTTTTATTATTTTTTATTCAAATAATGCTGTTCTATTGAACATCAAAAAAATCCTGAAAACATTATCACGGCCTCCACAAAAATATAAGCTGGAAAACTGTTTTCAACATGAATACAATATGCTTTTTGAGCAACAAATCAGCAGATAATGATTTATGAAGGATCACGTGACAACGAAGACTGGAGTAATGATGCTGAAAATTCAGCGTTGCCATAGTGGGAATAAATGGCATTTTAACATATATCAAACCAGAAGTTATTTTAAATTGTAATATGTCATAATATTACTGTTTTTCTAAAATAAGTGTAGCCTTGGTGAACATAAGAAATTTCTTTCAAAAACAGATTCAAACTGACCCTAAACTTTTGAAAAGCAGCTAATAGCCTAATTATCTTTTATGACTGGAACAGTAATTAAAATATTAGCTGTTTTTGTTGGTATCTTGTTGTGATTATCATAACTTAAAAAAAGCAGAAGATAAATGAACTGAAGTTAATCGTAAACACAACTGAAACAGTTACCTCATTGAAGATGGCTATATTCTCACACTGAAGGATCCTGGTTTTGTGAGTAAATCCTGCACCGTAAACAATGTTTTAAAATAGTAACATGATATAATCCCTCAATCATTTCCCATATAATCTAGAAGTACTGAAGATTTATATAACAATATATTCAAAACATTTTTTTTATCTAGCTGAATCGACAATATTAATCATATGGCATTATAGCTAGCTACTCCTCAATATCCAGCACTTACCTCTAAATGACAACTCCACTTTTCTGTCATATTTCCCTGGCAGATTATATATCTTCTTTAAAATGACAGTAATAGACATGGCAGAGTGCTGGTGTGTTTCTGCGTCTTGTAATCCTGATCCACCAGTGTTAGTTTTGAGTGCAGTTGGTCCTCATTGTTCTTGAGGTATAATGCAATCTAACTTGAAGTGGTAGACAGATTTATCCTCAATTAAGCCGCTTTCAAATATCCAATACACATGTGGCCTTTGAAAACATTGTCAGACTACACGACCCTACACCTTGAGGAACTGTGCTGGAATCCCATCTGAAGGAAAACTCCCTAGGCAGCGGAGGAGTTGGAATATTTACCTATGATAATTTAAGTTAACAGTTGAACAGTTAGTGAACTAAGGGCGTAATAGGAGCGTACAGGTGAACGGCTGTGCTCAGATCGGCCTTTAAGACTAAAAGGCATAAAGTGATTGTAATAATACTATGCCTTTTTTTGTTGCAGACATGACAAGTTACACATTCAAGGATTAAAAAAACAAACATGTGTTATGTGTGTTAATAAGGCAATTTTATTCAGCATTTCTTGACAGTATAAAATGGCTTCTGAAGAATGGAACATGCTGCTGTGTAAACATATTTCATGATTAGAAAAAACAATGGCATGGAGAAAAACAATGATAATATGATTATAACCCCATTCAATTTAAATCATTAGATAAAAAAAAAAAATCTTTAAACAAGATAACAGTCCCATAAGGCTTTATGTGGCAAGAGCAAGCATACATATAACTAAATTCAACAGCTCTAATGGATAAGTGCAGATTAACTTTACTGTGTGATTAAGGTGCAAATATTTGTGTTAGATAAATCAAATTACCTGTCATTTCAAAGGAATCTTTAAAATATTATTTGGCACTAACTACAACTTTTTAAAAAGACACGGTGGTCTTCTATGGTCCCAAAGTCTACGTAATGCCTTTATACTAGTAAACCAGCATTTTTAAATTCAGTTCTACTTAAATTCATATAGTGTGCAACTAAAAGACATGCAGTGATTTCTTTGGCAAGGTTCTAACTACTAATCATCTCTATTATGACAGCATGATTGTGTTTCGCAGCATAGTGGCTGAATGAGTTCAGTAATTCACTTTGCTCTGATAACTACTATAGCTCAGAAAGTGTAGCGAATTTCATAAATCAGCATTCCTGATTGATATTGCATACATAGGCATCAAAAAGCAGCGAAAGGCCTAAACATTGATTTCAAATCTTGGCATCTGTATCCTATCCATAAACAATATAAAAAAAATATATGCAACAATACAGAAAAATAGATCTGTAAAAAGGAATATTTATAAAAACTCTATACCAGTTGGAAAAGAATAATATGAGGAATCTAGGAAGATAAAAGAAATCTATGAAGGACTGAAAATGAAAATTGTTTGCATAATATATATAAAAAAGGCAATACAAATGGAATACAAGTGGTATTCGTAAGAGCTTAACACCCGACATTGCTTCCTTTAACAGAACTGTGGCTCCCTCTAGTGGTGTTCCATATATTTAACTTGTAACTATTTCATTTAGATGGCCATGTTTCAGTCTTCACTGCAAACCTGTGTCTACTTGGTCGGTGGAGGGGGGTTGACAGGAAGCAGATTCCTCATTTTAAAGTACGTCACCAGTTGATTTGGCACCTCAGCTAGAACACTCTGAGCCAATGCTTCTTTAGGAGCCTAAGAAGAAATTGAGATGTAAAAAATTAAATGCCATTAAGTATTGACAATGATGTAACAACAGAAAACACTGGACATGCATTTAAGAACTTCTAACCAGCATGCAATTTATATTCAAATATAACGAGGATCATACACTGGCAAACTGCTTGAAGGGCACGAACTGCACGATATCTCTGACCGCCGCATCTCCGGTCACAGATTTGAGAACTCCACTGTCCCCATCAAGAAACTCCATGGCCTTAAAGTCTGCCTCACCCACACCCACGATGATGATGGACATGGGAAGTTTGGAGCAGTTCACAATGGACTGTCTGGTCTGGTCGAGATCAGTGATCTCCCCATCAGTGATGATCAATAGCACAAAGTATTGCTAATTGAGAGAGAAAGATGTTAGACATACATAGTGCTAATGGACTGAAAATGCCATAGTAGATCACAGATCAAAAACGCACGAGTACCCATTAAACCACATCCTGAGTTGGATGAGGCAGTGCACTAAAAAGAAAAAAAAGAAAGAAAAAAGGGCACTTGGTGGTATTACTCACAGCTGCATTTGGTTGCTGGGCGGCTCCAGCTGCAATTCGGGCCACATGATTTATAATAGGGGAGAAGTTGGTAGGTCCATAGAGACGGACTTGAGGCAAAGACATACGATAGGCCTCCACAATTCCTTGCACTCCTGCATGGAATAAAACATCAGCACATGTGACAAACATGCTAGAATTTCTTTTAAGACAGTTACGCAATTGTTAAATAACATTAAATTAAGTTAAATTAAATTGCCTTACCTTGGCAATATGGGCTACTGGGGTTGAAGTTCAATGGGAACTCATGGGATACCTAAGAAATTGAAAAAAGGCACTTTTGTCAAATTAAATTATGATTCCAACTAATAATCAAAAAGTATCAAGGACACCTATAATGTCTAACCTGAAAGTTTGGAGGTATTTGAGCACCAAATCCAAATGCTGGGAAAAGTTTATCACTACAAGGGAAGACAGAAAAAAATATGTTGTAGACAAAAAGTCTCTTATGAATGTATTTGATAAATTCAGCAGAGCTAATGGGAAATATTACAATTTAAAAGAACTCATATGTATTTTAATACATCTTAAAATGTAATTTATTCCTGTGATGCAAAGCTGAATTATCAGCAATCATTACTTCAGTATTTCCTTCAGAAATCATTCTAATATGCTGATTTGCGTTCAAAAAAACATTTATTTTTATCAATGTTAAATAGCTTACTATTTTGTGGAAATGGTGATTAAAAAAGAAAAAAAAGAAAACCTTTGTAACATTAAATGTCTTAACTGTCACTTTAGATCAATTTAATGCATCTTTACTTAATAAAAGTATAATTTAACTTTCTTTAAAAAAACAAATCATACAAGCCCCAAACTTTTGAACGGTAATGTATACATATTCAAACAACTTGCATATTTCTATACTTTCCTTATAACAATTACAATGCACTACTCAATGGGTGAACATATGTTAGTTTGCAGCAACATTGCATGGTGTTGTCCTTTCTGTCACACAGCTGGTGGAATGTCTATGGACAAAATCGCCCTCTTACGTGTCATAGTCTTGGACAACCTGACCAACGGACCAGATGGCTGACAGATACTGGTTTACACCATTAGGGCTGATATAATGAAGAGAGTCAGGGGAGCGGGGGTCTCCATTAGAGCCAGTGAAGTCAATGCCCACCTAAAACCAAACAATTTTCACCATTGTTTTAGAGCTTAAACCATAAAGCCACACATTTATAACCTAAATTTGATGTTCTGCATTATACCTATTGATAATATCAGCATGTAAACAACTACAAAAAACAAACAAACAAAAAACCCCACAAATATTGTGCCATGACTGATCTTACCGTGAAGTTAATTTGGCAACCTCCCATCACATAATCCAGAAATGAATACTGTGCTTCAAGCTGAAAGACAGTGTGGAGATTATTTATTATCATTATTGTAAAATTATTGTAAAGAATTCTGCAATTTCCATTTTCATTCATAACAGATGAAGGTTGTTCGAACCTTGCAATACTTAATCCTGATGACCCCAGAGTTCTTATAACTCTTTTTCTTCTTTTGCTTCTCTGGATGAATGCAGTCAAACTCGACCTACAAAAATGAAAACTTTTCACTTATGCCCTTTAATAAAACCCTCAGAAATTATAGAAGTGAATAGAATGGAAATTTATGTGAAGATAAAGAAATGTTCTACTATTAACACAATGACAACAAAAAAGTCTGGCACAGTGGAGGTGGAGTCTCACCGGGGAGCCATTAACTGCTTTCTGCAGATCTGACACATTAGTTTGAAACACACCAATGAGATCATGAGAGCCATCGCTATCATAATCAAAACAATGAACCTAAAACAAAAAGCCACGGACAGACAGACAGAAAGAAAAAGAAAGATGTTTAGAGAAGATTAGAGGACATGTATCCTGCTCACCGCATTGTCTTTAGCCTCGATTAGTTTAGCGGTGGTGCAGGTGAACTCTCCTATCATGTCTGAGCTTGTGTCTTCATCCTTATCGTAACATGTTACCTAGCAATCAGACAAAGCTTTAGTCTAAGGACTAGGACAACTGAAAGTGCTGGCAGATGACGTCTTTACATGACAAGATTATATTTTTATGATGCTATGCGTTTTTTCTTCTGATCTAATAGCTACCTCTGAAAAAGTTTTGTACACTACCGTTCAAAAGTTGGGGGTCAGTAAGATTTTATCAAGCAAAGTTGAATTTAATTGATCAAATATATCAGTTAAGAATTTTACACAGTGTCCTAACCAGACCATTAATATTACACCTATGTATTTTTTAATAGGGCTGTCAATTTAGCGCATTAATTTAATTAATTAGTTATGGGGGGAAATAACGCATTTATCGCACCCACCCCAGACCTAAGTATGTAATCTTACATTTCATACAATTGATTGGTGACGAACATGAAGAAGGGCAACAACTCGCTGCATGATGGAGCCTACAGAATGCAGTCAGAATGCCCCTAAAATTCAAGATATAAGGGCAAAAATGCAGTCCACAGTTTCAACGTTCTTGAACGTTCAAACTGTGTTGTTCCAGCCATGACGCTGCAGAAATAAAAACAGTTTCTAAAATAGAGTGGTCATGTATTGCTGTTGCAGCTGGTTAACGGTTACAAAAGATCTCCATGTCAAACAAACGCAGCAAATAAATGCAGCCTTGGTGAGCATTAAGAGACTTCTTTCAAGAGCATAAAACAAATCTTACATACCCCAAAGTTTTGAACGGTAGTGTATGTGATGTTACAAAAAATAGAAATAAGAGCAGAAGTAAATTGTTTTTCTCTTGCATAGTGAAACTGTCTTCTACAATTCTGATAACTTACTATGACAAATGCACATCTGAGTGAGCATAAAAAACCCCCTTTGTAGTTACCTTGATTGGTTTGTTCAGGTCACCACCACAGAATGTATGCAAGGAGACCGTAAACTTTTTCCAAGATGGATTCAAATTATTCTTGATGACCTATCGGTAACAGGTCAAAGTCAACACAACCATCAGCAAACAAATGCAACGACTCATGATTTGTTCTGCATGCAGAAATATATTAATATTTGGTTCACTGAGTGAGTGAAAGTGGGTACAAACCTCTGTCCTGTGAATTAACTGCCATTTCCCATCTTCTTCTTGCTTGAAAAACTCCAAGAATGGATCAGACTTCCCAAACAGATCCTGAAAAAGATAAGTGAATAGTGCAGCTTCCATATAACTCAAAACAGTTAGTACCATAACGGTCTTTTACCCGGAATATGTTTTTTTGTGTGGTTAACCAGTGGTGACATTAACATTTTCCCTGCTTCTTTTGCAGCAATAACCGATGAAGTACAAATCATAATTGGTTATAACAAGATGCAAGAACAGAGGATGATTATGTCTACCTTTTTATCCAGGTTTTTTGCCTCCACTTCCATTACAATAGCCCTGTTGTCCTTCACTTCATCTGCTGTAATCTGCACATAACAAAGATACAACATTGCTAAATGTAAGAAACATTTTGAATGGCAGAATTGTTTTAGAAATGTGGAAACCGATGCTTGCAAAAACGAACAGCTAGATGATACACATCATTGACAAACTTTGCATGAATTAAAATATGCAAATGTTATTTAGCTCAAACAGAGGGCTTTTGTGGATTATCAAATAAAACAAATTATTTTATGAAGCCCTTCAATTCTTCTACAAACAAAGATACCACAAATGAAAATGAATTGAATTCTGATGCCTGTAAAACATTCAACAGGAAGATGGTAAAACTGTCATGTGACAAATTCCCATGTTCTTTTACAAATGTTGCCATATTAGAAATATCAGTAAGAGTGTTTATATGAACATACCGTTATTGTGCCTTTCCCAGCTGGTTTTGCTGCCTTGAGCTGAAGGGGTCTGGTAATCTTCCTACTTGATACGATCTGTTGTAAAGGTTGGTGCATAAACAAAGCCATTATGCATATGTTATATTTTTAATGAAGTACAGTGTGACTAATTACTAGCACTGTTCTGCAGCAACTAGCACAAAACAGCATTTCACTGTTTCACACTTCACAATCCATACCTGACCAAGGGTGCATTCAAAGCCTCCCAGAAAGTCATCATCCTTGAGGTCAACGGACTTGTTGTCAATGTCATAGACGCCGAACTTTAGTTTCTGCACCTTCTCAAAGTAGTAGTCAATGTGAAGTTTTGTGGAGAACTCGGGGTCCTGGCAATTCTTCACTCTCTCGGTGCGTTCTACCTGCAATGATCACATACATTCAGCAATGTGACAAGCAAATAAGGTCATTTGTTTTTAATGGCTCTACAAGTTCGAATGATACCATCATAAAATGAGGAATATATATAAAAAATTATTTTTATTTATAAAGAATCACATATTGACAGCAGTCATTTACAAATATTTTGTTGGTTCTCTGTTGTTCTTGCAGTTGCATGTGTTCTTTGTATGACAGCCAGGCCAAAAATGATGTCCACACAATTTGGCATGTTTCATGGCGTCACAATTTGAAGTGAAGTAAAGTGAGTGAATTTGGACGCTGATGTATACACTGTGCGTCTGAGAGCTGGAGCTGTCGCAGAAACGGCTTCGTCACATGAAGTGATAAAACTCCTTTTATCTTACATGTTACTTACTTTAAAAAATAATATCAACAACAATAGCAATCATAATGACTTTATTTTGTAATTATATATACCTCCGTGACAGCTTTATAGTTTCATCGACTGAAATTGTTAGAAACTCTCACGCTTACAGATGACGTGGTCGTTGAGCGCACTCAGGCGGCCATTATGATTACATTCGTATGAATACGCTACCTAGAGATGTTTAACGAATATTTTTGAATCATCCACCAAATTATCATATCTTCCTTACAGTTTAACGAGTTAACAACAATGTCACAAATTATTAAAACACATGGCTGTTAGTAAAACACATTAAATTGAGTTAATGCCTATATAATAATTAATAAAAAAATAATATACCTATATAATTTACCTTATTAATATCATTTCACTTCATTTTAAAATTCATCTATATAATATTCCCTCAATATTTTAATGTTTTATTTAAGTAATGATTGATAAAAAAAAGGAACATCGAATGTACACTCAAATTCAGAGAGGATTGTGGGTAAAAGTAGTAAACGAATGTATGGAATTATGTCGTTCACTCAGAATTCGGACACCACTACAAAATGGCCGACACCAGATATAGTGCACTATATAGTGGATAGGGAGCGGTTTCAGACACAGCATTTTGATGATTATGGCTTACAGCTTATGAAAACCCCAAATTCAAAATTAGAATATTGTGAAAAGGTTTTCATACCTGTAAGCCATAATCATCAAAATAATAACAAATAAAGGCTTTGAAATATCTCACTTTGGATGTAATGAGTCTATATAATATATTAGTTTCACCTTTTAAGTTGAATTACTGAAATAAATGAACTTTTGCACCATATTCTAATTTTTCTAGTTTGACCTGTATATGCATCATGTTTGTATGCATGCATGCATGTATGTATGCATGCATCCATGTAGGTATATATATTAGGGGTGTAACGATTCATTCGTTTTCTCGATGCATCGATTACAAATCCTGACGATGCATATGCATCGATCTTGAAACATGTATTTCGAATCGTGAATCGTTTATTTCGGTCAATATTCGATTTAAAATGCTAAGAATCGAATAATTTGCGATTCTATATCGATTCAGTGCTTTACAACATATAAACATTAATTAAATGACTACATGCGCGAATTAATGAGGCGTTGTGCGGCGTCATTTCGCGTCCTCACAGCTCTCACTCGCTGCACTCTTACCATCTTTCACTGGATTTCGCTCGCGCTCGGTCCCATATAGCTCTCATCTACAGATTTTTGAGCAGTCCATGTTTGAGCTCTCCTCAGGACAGCCATTAGTGTTCACATGAGCAGATGACAGCTCTCTATCGAGAAAGCAAGCCATTGATAAAGCTGCCATTTCATTGGGCGGTCACTGCTATGAAACAACGCGTTCGTTGCGTGGAAACGTCACCGTTATTTTCTTTAAGTTAAGATACTGAAGTTTTACGGAAATGGGTCATACCCGTCCTGAGCAGTTAAAAGTAAAACCCCACTTATTCAAGGGTGCGCATTTATTACATGGAAAGAGAAAACGTATAATAGGTGTCTAAAATGCACACGCGTCCGATTAATCATGAATGATGAATGAAATGTAACTTAATGTCGTTAAACTGAACTGATGAAATAACTACAACATTAATTACACTGAAATAAGAGCGCGTGGTTTATCCATCAATCAGATGCGCATTAAAGTTGCATTCGTAATCGTTAATATAGCACAAGTAGTATGGCAAGCCGTTTTAACTTTTATTCATTTCCAGGATATGAATTGTTGATATCAAGAATTACATTTTTGATATCAACAATTACATTTTTTGATATCAACAATTACATTTTTGATATCAACAATTGAATTCTTGATATCAACAATTGAATTCTTGATATCAACAATTGAATTATTGATATCAAAAATGTAATTCTTGATATCAACAATTGTATTTTCACTAGTGAAATGTCACCATAGGCTGCCATTCAAAATCAATTGTTGATATCAAGAATTGATTTCTTACTAGTAGAAATATAATTTTTGATATCAATAATTGCATTGTTACTAGTAAAAATGCGAATTCCTGATATCAATAATTAAATTGTCACTAGTCTAAATGTCTATTCTTGATATCAACAACTGAATTGCTACTAGTAAAAATTTTCATTTTTGATATCTGAAAATGTATTTCTGATATCAATATTATTTCAGATCTCTAAAATGGCTTTCTTACTAGTAACAATCACATTCATGATATCAGAAATTAACATTGACACTAGTGAAAATTGAATTATTGATATCAAAAATGAACATTGTTACTAGTAGCAATTCAATTGTTGATATCACGGCTTGCCATACAAGTAGACAGCCGGCGCGTTTTCTTTCAGAATCACAAGGAAAATGTTCAATCGGATAAAGTTAGTTAAGGTTTAGTTGGGAAAGTTCATGGTATTTTTGTCTCACAATGGAGGATGTTTAATGTACCAGGAACACTTTAAGGTTGTGTATCCATTCCTACAAAATACTTAAAGTAACTATACTTTTAAAGCCTTTTTAAATCTTGGTTTACATTTTTACAAATGCTAATTTATAGGCTTTGGAAATATTTTTTTATAATAATAGATTCATTAAAAATTAACATGATATAAACGTTAACAATAGACAAAATGTGTTTTTTTTTTCTTTTTCTTTTTTCACTCTCTGACCCCCGAAGGCAGCTGTATAATTCACACCCTGACTAAGACCCATTGGGGGAAGCATTTAAATAATCCTATGCATATACAAAATTAAGAATCGAATCGAATTAATCGAATCGCATCGAATTTTAATGTGAATCGCATTGAATCGAATCTTTCTGAATTTGCAAAAATCGTTCTTGAATCGAAAACCTATGAATCGTGAATCGAATCGATTCGCTGCCTACCCAAAGATTCACAGCCCTAATATATATATATATATATATATACACACACACACACACACACACACACTGAATTAGACTTATGCATTCTGCAATCCTAAAGCCTGCAAAATAATTTTACCAATAATAAAAGTAAATAAGAACATATTTCTTTCTATAATATGTTTAATAACTACTTTAAATAATAAATCAAAATGTATTGCACAGAAACGTCTAACTGTTTCAAAGGTGTTAGTAATGGTGTCAGAGAGCAGTGACATTTTCTCCCATTAAAACTGTTGCAGTGATACATTTGAAAGTGTCAGCAGCTGTAATACTATAAAAAAAGGAAACGTAACTGCAATTATTGTAACAGCGGCTGTTCGAGGGTTAAAGTGTATGACTTACCTCTGTCCATTTGTCATCGCCGACACTCTGCAGCAAAACACAGAGTGGATCAGATTTGGACCCAACATCTTTATCCAGAAGATTATTGCAAGAGATGGAGAGCTCGATTTTCGACACACACTGAACGGCCATCTGAAAACCACAACAGACACAAAAAAAAGTATGAAGTTCTTGCCTCGAGCTTAACTGCTTCAATGAATCATTACTGAAACATGTACACGTGAGGAAGTGAAATTTGATGAAAGAAAGGAATGTTCAGACAATTTAGATCAAATTGGCCGTAAAAAAAGCAATACAAAATGCATATAATCTTCGAATCATACATGCTCGTTTTTTACAAAATTACGCGTTTTAAAATATATATAAAAAAACAAATGTGGCAAATGTCGTGTCCGAGGGCCTAAATGTCAGTATTTGAGACT
Organism: Rhinichthys klamathensis goyatoka; assembly: GCF_029890125.1. Taxonomy (NCBI): domain Eukaryota; kingdom Metazoa; phylum Chordata; class Actinopteri; order Cypriniformes; family Leuciscidae; genus Rhinichthys; species Rhinichthys klamathensis. The sequence goes on from NW_026606624.1 coordinate 2,411,018, forward strand.
GTCCGAGAGTCACGCCTTAAATGTGTTAACGCGATTAAAACTATATTTCTGCATTGCTTAATGGCGCACTGCAAATCTAATACAGACATCCCGATACTATAAGATGAGCTGACAAAATGCAACCGTGAAACTAAAAATATCATCATACCCTTAACAACTTTCAAACTGCAGAAATTGTGTTCGGAGATTCTCTGTCGAAACAAAACTGCTTACTAGTACTACCGTCTACACCCTGACACGTTCATGTAATATCAAATGAGCAGGGCGGTGCCATTCAGCTCCTCTCTGGACGTGCAACGCTATTGGTCAGAACGCCAGCTGAACTACGCTGCGATTGGTCAGGGGCCTGTCAATCACAGCACAAGCCCGCAGCGGCAGCACAGACCACTGTGCATGAAACCAACGTGGAGTGAGTCATTACACAGACAACAACAACTACAAACATTCTCATTTTTACCAACGCCGTGAACTCATACTCATCACACGTATATTAAAACACGCGTGTAACGAATACTACCCACTTAATTTATATTATAACAGAGTTTCAGCGTAATTGCTGAATAAATTAATATATGACTGCATGAGTTCATAACACTTTCACGTACACCCAACAATGCAGCAATCAATCAGAAGCATTACATTTGTTACGTATTCTGCCAGTGTGTCAGTTTTATCAGTAGTGCCACCACAGCACAGCAACTAGTCTCGACTGGTTTAAGAGCAACCTGTCTTAGCAATTGGGTTAGAAAAACAGCGAGCAGAAGCAGAGCGTGATTGCCTTGACCGCTATGTCACCATGGTAACACAGATTCCACAACTGGGCCAAATAATTTACAAAAAGCAAACAAACACACACTACAGAACAAATTCCTATTACTCCGTATTTGCTGGCTAATCTGTCTTTAAGAGTGACAAATTAGTGGCCTTTTTTTCCTTCTTGATATTGCAGTGCAATCAAAATATAGCCTTAAATGTATAGACGTCTTAATGTCTTTAAAAAAGCTTTACTTTTCAACATCAATCTTACCAATTCAAATCACCACCATAAAGCAATGTTTTAACTATTATTGTGCACACAACTTATACCCCAGGTTTCACAGACAAGGCTTAAACATTGTCGCAGACTAAAATGCAGGTTTGAGCGGTTTTAACTGAAAGTAACTTGGTCTGCCATCTTAATATATGTGCCATTGTTTTCTCAAGATTTACACCTGTAATGTTTTTTTTCAAATGCACATCATAAAAGCAACTTAAATATCCTAATTGAACTAAGGCCTAATCCTAGGTTAATCTAAACCTTGTATGTGAAACCAGGCCATAGAAACAATATTTCAAATACCTCCACTTTAAAAAAATATAATAATAATAATAATGCAAATATATAAACAATATATTTCTGCTGCAATAGCAGTCCAGAATTTTCCAGAATTACTCTGGCAATGAATAACATTTAATTTATCAAAATGAACTCAATTAAAGCAAAAAATTAAAAGTCCCAATTCCCCCCCACAATGCAGTCTTCCTTAAAAACTAAAAAACTATCAAACACTAATAAATCTGGCAGAAAATCCAATGCTCACAGATAGTTTATAGCAGCACTAATGTCTATGATTACAACTTACCTGAACATTAATGTTAATCAGGAATCAAGGCTCAGCGTCAAAAAAGCACAAAGTAAAATATGCAGTCCACAATGCTTGAGAACCACTCAAGAATGCGAAACGGGCAGAAATGCACTCAATTCATCATGAATTTAATTCCGAAGCATTTCACAACACCAAAAGTACAAAAGCTCAACCCAAATAAAAAAAAACTTGCGTAAATAAACGTGAACTTATGCTTCTGAACAGGCCCAGTGCAAGCAGATTCAAAGCATCAAAGAGAGCAATATTGTTTGAGAGCAATACCACTTGACCTGCTTTAAAGAAATGCATCGAGAATGTGCAGAATTCTTTGAAAACCCAGCTGTTAGAGAGAAATGGCAAGCATGTGCAACTTGAATAATCTTTTATGCAGCATATCATCATTTGCCATCATAATCCACAGCCAAAACGATGAAACATGTCACGTGTCTCTCAGTGCAGTTTGCATGAGAATTGTTCATCCACTTTAATATCAAAACAAAGTTCAAAAACAGCCAAATACAAAAATGTGTTCCTCTTTAACGTTTCATATAAAGACACTGCATTCTTAAAAAAACACAACTGGGGCAGAATTTCATTAGTTTTTTTATCCATACACAATTTAGATATGTTTTGTGTAATGCTGCAGGCATAAGGGCATACTAAATTTATGCTTTGAAGTTCAACAGAATCCAAACTAAAATAACTACTAGTCTATTTTTTCACTCTAAAAAACAAAACAGTATAAAGCTTTTACCTGAAATGCATATCAATATACAATTTTAAAAGAGGGCCTTATTTTGATGTAAAAAATTACGTTTTAAATAAAGCACTGGGGGAAAAGGTCAATGCCACAATATTATAAAGAGTCTTAAGCAAAAAGCAAAAGATTTGAGCTAGAGTCACATCTTTAGAAGACATCTGATGGGAGGGGGGGATTGAAAATATAAATATGCAGTTCAATATGGGAAACAAGTCACAGCAAAACATTTTATTGTTCACATTTGAACTGAAAGAAACAGACGGACAGGAGAGAATACAATACCTTTAAGTGTCATCATTTCAGGAATGGCATTTTATTGACAAAATAGTTCAGCTGGAAAGTATTTACAAGAGAAAAAGCGCTGGAACGTCAAAATAAACTACGTATAACAACTGATCCATTTCTGCAGAACTTTAAAAAAAGCCAAACATCCAAAAAAAAAAGGAAGCTATCATCAAACACCACAACAACACATTGTGAAGAGAGCTAAGCAAAGAGAGTAAAATGCTTTCATATACATTATATTACAATGCCGCATGTGCTTCACATCCGCTTATAGTGTACAGTGAAGTATTGGTTTGACATCAGGCTTTTATAGCAATCCAATGTGACAGCAACAGATATTGATAAAGACATAGCATTTGCATTTTATTGACAGAAAAAAAACCTGCAGCAGAGAGCAAACATTGTAACTGAAGTGTAGACATGTATATAGCGCACAATGCACAGCAGCAGTTTTTTTTTTTTCCTCAAATGCGTAGATGCAGCATGGATAATATACAGATGTGTAAAACTTGAGCGGAGATACCAAACAATGAGGAACTAACCTCCTCCACAGCTATTAGGCTCTAATGAACATACCACTAAGAAGTAGCCCCTTTTTCTGATCTGCAGATGCGAACTAAAACATTATTGGCCTGAAGTCTTAAACAACGCTGTTTAGAGGAATTTAAAATAAATATTGTATTTCCTCAATTGTCATGCTTCATGTAACGCAATCTTGGATACATAATGTGTCCAGGAAAAAAAAACTAATACTTTTGTTTCTTCTTATGTACTTAAAAACAACCAGTTTAGTTAATTTGTCAGAAAACTGTGTCAAAAGAAAACATACTTTGCAATGACAAAGTCATTGTTTTCATCCCAAAGTGATCTTCACTTTTCTTGCCCCAATAGGCCTATCATTCAGGTCCATAACAGCAGCCATTGCTTCATCTTGGGAGTCAAAAGCAACCATCGCTTCCCCAGTGGGCAAACCTTTCTCACTGAATTGCAAGCATACAGAACCAGGCAACACTTGATAGCCATAGAAAAAATCGATTATCTCATCAACAGTCACAGTAAAGGGCATGTTTTGAATTTTGACAATGGTGGGCCTTGAATTACCTGGACCACTGGAAGGTCCTCTAAGACTCTCAGAAGCTGGCCTCTGACCTTGGATCCCTCCATGATTTTGGCCGATGGCTTTACGAGAAGATCCATTATCAAATGATGGGATGCCCCTTAATGGCTCTGGTGCACCAAAGCCAGAAGGTGCACTGGGTCTGAAACCAGGGTGCTCTAGAACAGGACCGGGAAGGGGTCCTCCAACCATTGGTGGGGGAAGGCCTAGCGAGACATCACCCAAAGCAGCACCAAGTGGCGGCAAAGGCGGTGGACCTGCCAGTCCGTTACCTGGGGCAACGAACGGGTTGACAAAAGGGGGACCGTTGCCAAGGGTCCCTACAGCATTTCTCAGAAAACTAAACTCGTCGCCTGTCATTCCTGGAAAAGCATGAGGCACCTGGGGAACTTGGGCCTGGGGCTGCGCATGTGCATGAGAATGGGCATGAGAATTTCCTAGGGATTTCTGGCCTCTCTTTGCTTGTGGAGGAGGATTTCTCTCAACTTCCTTCATCTGATCGAATGTTACCAAATGGACAAAAGCATCCCTGCCATTCAATTTTTGCCTATGGAGTCTCTCTGCTTTCAGTGCATCCTCGTCAGACTTGAACTGCACAATAGCCTGGCCAAGACCATTACCATTTGCGTCAACTAGGACCTTAAGACTTTCCTCAAACAACTGAATGCCATCAAGAAAAAGACGGACATCTTTTTTCGTCACGTTATAAGGAATATTGGTTATGTGAGCACAATTCTTGGCACTCTTTCCTCCTCCCGAGCTATTCTTCTGATCGCCCTGGGAACCCTGCATTCGTTTGCGAATGGTGTCTATCTTTTCATACATGTTTTTCTTTGTGATCGGATGCACCTGAATAAACCGACTACCCATGTACTGCATATGGCATCCGAGAGCAACTTTGTAGTCATTTTCATTCCTAAACTCCACAAATCCCTCACCGGTTGCCCTGCCATTGGGACCGTACGCAATGTAAATGCTATCTTCAACAATGTCAAGATTTTTGAAAAACTCAAAGATCTGCTTGTTTTCGGCTTCATACGGGAGTCCTTTCAAATACACACAGAATTCTAGTTTGTGGGGAGATCGGGATCTGGCTCGCTCGCGACCAGAGGGTGGTGGCGAATTGGCACTTCTGCGACGATGGCGATTGTGTTCGGAGTCACCACTTGCTTTAGACTGTCCCGCACTCTCTCTCCACTGTCGCTCTGTAGCTGGAGAAACTTCAACGTATCTTTGGCCAATCATTCCAGCATTTCTTTTCAGAGCTTCAAAAGACTCTTGGGGCGAGAAGAACTTAACCAATGCCCTGCCGCTGTTTCTACCCAGGTGGTCTTTGAGCAAACGAACGGACTCAATCCCAAGTCCCTGGAAGAAATCTCTGACTTCACATTCAGTGACTGAAAAAGGAAGGCCGTGTAGATGAACGTAAAACTCATCTGGGTTTGTCGGTGCTGATTTCATGTGAGATTGGAGGTTATGGGGGTTTAGGTGATTCAGGAACATTGGATTGTGATTTCCGAGAGACAGTGGACCAGAGGCAGCTATACCACCAGATAAAGGGCCGACTGGGGGAGGGACACCAGGATTGAATGGAGGAAGCCCAGACATGTGCGTCATGTGTGCAATGGGAGGGACCGGAGGCACTGACGTTAGCGGATTAACAGCAGGTACCGGTGGTAATGTGGATACTGGTGGGGGTCCTGGCATGGGGGGCATCGGTGGTAGAGTTGGCATGGTGGGCAAGGGAGGTATTGGGGGAGGTACAGAGTTCAAGGATGACATTGCTGTTGTCATTGTTGATCCCAAACTAAGACTTGGGCTGCTAAAATTATTAAAGTTTGGGGGCATATTTCCCATGGTAGTGGTCGAAAAGGTAGGGACAGTCTTGTTGCTTACAGCCTCGTGTGTTGACACTGCTGTGGTGGCTGTAGTCTGAGTTGTGTTACTAAAACCTTGGGCTGTGGTTGCCAAGTTGCCCCTTCCACTTCCACCAGTACTAACTGGTGGACCCGGCCTACTGCCATTTCCTGTGGCAACCTCTGCACTGCCGGTTTCAAAGCGCCTACGGCTCAGCTCAATCATGTTTTGCATTTCTGTTTTGCTACTCAGTAACAGAGACACCTTGGAACCTTTGATCGAGCCCCCTGTGCGCATCATTCCAAGCCTTGCATCTTCATCTGTGGCGAACACGATAAAAGCCTCACCGTGTTCACCCCCTACAATATGCACACCACCATCCGGGATGGTCAATCCAGAGAAGAAATGACGTATGTCCATAGTCCCAGCCACAATGGGGAGACCCTGCAAACGGATGACCACAGCCATGCTGAGGTGCAACAAAACACACCTGTAGATGAAAGAAGGCAACGACTGTCAGGCTATGGTAAAAGACAAAAAGATAACACAGAGAACCAGTATACAAACCACAAGACAATTAACAGCAAGTCCAAAGATTATGTGAGAAACATTATGACAACAGCTAAATAAATAGTAGAGATGCACCGATTGATCGACTGGTGACCGGAATTGACCCATTTTCACGTGATCGGCGACTGGCCAGTCAGTCTGACATATGCCGATTTTATGCCGGTCAAATGCACCCGGGCGCCACATGATTAACATCGCGCAACATCAGCATCACACGTGCACACGGACGGAACGCACATGTAGGAAACCTTGTGAATTACGACCGTTTCACTCCGCAAGCGTGAGTGGCGCGTATTTTTTTTCGGCGTGCATGTTAATAAATGAGTGCATTCACACCGGGAGCAGGAGCAGCGCGTGAGCGTCAAGCAGGAGCATCGCATCAGCAGCAGTGAAGCGGGGGTTTCGGCGCAGAGTGTATTTTTGCTGCGCTGCTCACGCTCAAAGTGAAAGCACACTTTTGATGGACAAAATAAATATTATTTCACACAAAAAGTGCCCAAAATGCACAGAATTTGCATGTCTAGTGTGTTTTAACAAGAACTGAAGTAGGGTATGTCAGAAAAGAAAATGAAGACTCAAATATTTATAGAAAATTTACCCATTTAAACTTGTTTTTATTATTTAGTTTCCCTGCACTTGCTCCATTTACCCAAGCTTACCTCTCTGCACCATGTACAAGCGTTGACAGTGAGCACTTGTTTAGCCTGGCTGGACATGTGGCAGAGGAGAGAAGAAACAGACTATCTGGTGACAAAGCAGAAATGCTTCTTTTTGCGAAGAAAAACTTGCCATTGATGTACAAGTGATTGCAATAGGCCTGTGTGTGTGTTTTGAGAAATATCTTTATACTGCAAGGTTATATTTATTTTATTTTTATTTGTCATTTATATTTTATTGTCATTACCTGTTTTCCCTGTTTTTATACAGAAGTTTAGTTTGCTAAATATATCGAATTTCTTTAGTAGGATATTGGATGTGAAAAGAAGGAAATGGTTCTTCCATAACACTGCATTTTAGATGTGTGTGAATTTCCCACACCAGGAGTAATTTATATAGTTCTATTTTATAGTGATTATCTGTAAAAAAAAAATGTTTTATGCAAAACGTAAAATGTTCTATTAAAGAAAAGATAGAAAATAAATATTTGTGTGTGCTGTAAAGTGGTTAGAAAAAATGAAATCGGAATCGGCTAAAATCGGCATCGGCAGGTCAAACTCAATGAAAAATCGGAATCGGCCTAGAAAATTGTAATCGGTGCATCTCTAAAAATAGCGCATGAATTTTAACACATCAAAGCCTAACACAGATTCTTAGCTCATCACACCTTTTAATGGCTTTGGAGTCATAGCTAAAGCACACTCGCTAGCATACTGTGGGACCCTATGACCAGGATGAAAAAAACACAGGACCAGCATTGAAAACCACTGTTTTAGCTTATTTTACACAGTCCTAGGCTTGAAGATTGCTGACCACAGGGTTCCCACACATTTTGACCAAAAGAAGATACTTTGAAGAATATGGGTAACAGGCCCAGGGCTCCATTGACTTCCATAGTATGGAGAAAAAATATATTATGGAAGTCAATGGGACCCTGGGCCTGTTTGGTTACCCATATTTTTCCAAAATATCTTCTTTTGTGTTCAGCAGAAGAAAGAAATTCATACAGGTTTGGAACAACTTGATGGTGAGTAAATGACAAAATTTTCATTTTTGGGTGAACTATCCCCATTAACTTTTCCAGAGTTAGAAATTACAATTTAAAAATGACCCTTATATTTCCAGGTTTTTAACAACTGTGGGAAGAAGGGCCCAACAATAAGGACTGCCCGATGGCCAGGGGCCAGAGTAAACGTCGCTCGGGATAGTTGATGCAACTGTCACTCACCCGATTGGGCCAGTGCTGCATTACGAGTTTATCATTTGCACGTGTTTTTAAGCCTTGCCAATTTAAATATTTAAGTGCAAGAAGACGTTAAATAGAACTCAATTCAATAGTGTGAGAAGTTTTGTGTGCGCACACATCTGAAGCGCACACCCACAAAAGACGCTTCTCCGACAGCATGCGAATGCTGAATAGAGCTCTCTTTCACGTCTATTTTTGAACGGACATATTCACACAAAATACCTTCAAAAAATCTCGGCGAGTATCCTAGTAAAAACAGTGTGTTATATCTTAAGAGAATATAAAGTTTTTAAAGAATTTTTTTTTTTGGCAGGGCAAGTATTTTAACCACTGGCCTGACTGGACCAGTAGGAAAAAATCCTTGGGTTTGAGCCCTGGGACCCCTCTGAAAAAATGTATTTGCTTTTTAACATTTTACTGTAGCCAAATAAATGTCCCCCAAAACATTAGTAGCACTGTAAAAATTTGAATTGCATTGTAGATGGTCATCCATTCACAAATAATCCATACTGCAATGATATATTACTCAGGACAACAAAATATTTCTAACAAATTTCGACATTTCTAAATTCATTAATTTTTCTCACTCTTTTATTAAACAATTTTTAAAAAGTTGACCAAATATTTCTAAGTTTGTTTGACCAATATCCCCAGTAGCACCTCAAACCAGTACATAAGATCCACAGGGAGGAGTCGGATCAAGATCCGAGGGGTGGAGATGGGTAGGATTAGGGGTGGGTTTAGGGATTAGGGGTGTGTTTAGGGATCAGGGGGCGGAGATGGGTAGGTTTAGGTATATGTAAGGTGGGAGGAGTTGGATCTGGATCCGACTCCTCCCCGTGGATTTCATGTTCTGCAGTGAGGACCATCTCAATATCCCTCAAATGCTTACCTGTATTTAAAGTGCTGCTTCGTTACAAGATGCACAGGATACCCAAGCCAATCCTGACGGCAATCATTTAAAATCAATTCTCGACTGTAATAAAAAGAATAAATGGAGGGAAATATATGTAAACAGCATTAGAACAAGCATACCCATGAGTGTCTCCAAGAAAACCATCCAGCAATTTCCAGCCCATTTTGTAACATTCTGCTACAGCAAAACAATAAATTGAATCACCACTTGTGCACATCAGAAGTTTGCCGGCTGCTTCGCAAAAGCCATACACATTAAAATTGTTCTTAGAAAACATGAATGTCATGTATTTCATGAACCCCAGCAAACATTCATACTTAACAGCAACGCATCAAAACATTTTTAAACATTTTGTAATATATTAAGCTAGAAAAACAGATTGTGACCTTGCATAGAGTGAAGATAAAATCTGATAATGCTGGTAAATTGTGAGCAATTAATAAGAAACGTAAATTAGAGAACCTCTCTAAAAGCATCAAGCCTGTTTAATCCCAACTCTTGTATTAATAATCTGTAAATTGGTAACCTGTAAACAACATACAAGAATATCAGAAAAAATGCCAATTAGACACTAAACAGTACAACCACTGTAGAAACCTCTCTTCACTATTACACTACAAAAGAACATGAAATTGACACTTTACTTAGGCCATGACACTTGAACGGATGGTTTACCCAAAAATTAATTATGTCAATTTACTCAACCTTCATGTTGTTCCAAATCTATAAGACTTATTAGCTTAATTTTATCTTCAGTACATGAATGGAGATACAATATTCTTTCATCATCTTTGTCATTACTTTGAAAGTCCATGCAACTAAAACTTTAATGCATCAAAAAGTGCAAAAATAGATTGTAAAAGTAATCCATAAATTAGGCTATAGAGTGGCTTAAATCCAAGTGTTCTGACATGATAGCTTTAATTGAACATTTAATTATTAATTTTTCTGGGTCTTATTGGTTAGGGTGATCAAATTATAACAGAATAAAAAAAATGGTGAACTGTTTAAATAGGAAGAGAAGTATTTGATCACCTACCACCACCAGAAACCACAAAACTAGGTTAGTTATATAAAACTCAGAGTGTCTTCAGACCCAAAATGAGCAACAACCTCCAACATTCTGCTTGATAAGGTTTATAAAATGTTAAGAGCCTTAAACCAAAAGTGGAAACTACGTCACATAATCAGAGGCTAATAACCATGTGGACATAAACCTGAATGCATGTAGGCCAAAAAACAGGTAGTAACTACTAACAACCGAATTATTAAAGTACCGGTATGACATCAAGGTTGAGGTCTGTTGATTGCACTTTAAAAAAAACGTTGTATAAAAACCGTTTTGGGGATTTCCATTGCATCAACACTCCAATGTCACCATAATCAAACACTCCAATGTCACCATAAACGACCTCTTAAAGTACAATTTTATGCGTATGCTGAAATATGACGACGTGTCAATAAACTAGATACAACATCGAATATGAAATGAGCCTCATCAAGGAAACGTTGCTTATTTTGCACGTTTACAGCTTGCTTTAGCTGGAACAACCACTGAAATAAAAGAGCGAATCATAACAATAGAAACATGTGAAACCGTTCAAGATAAGCTTTGAAAATAGAGCACTCTTTGATTTCTTAAAATAAAATGACCTAAGTAAATAGAGTTTAACAATAACATCCATCGTATGGCGTCATCAGCCATTCAAACCTCAAAACCAGCGAGATGACAAAATGGCGCCGTCTGTATTTACAAGCGCAAATTGATTGATGTCGTTTACAACTGAAACAAAGCTCGCTGCTATTTTCCCAATTCTTTAAATCAGCATAGCACGTTTTAGAAATTTGAAAACAACATTCACTGCACGGAAAGGAAGAGATGTCTGGCGTCGCATTGTCCATTTAAACAGCTCATTGCTTGCAGCTCACAATCACACTGCCTTCCATTAAGCGTATAAAACCACTGCATGTTGCAAATGTCGAGAGTGTTGTGTATGGCTACATGAAATACATTGTGTGAATTGATGTACTTTGCATATTCTTACCGAAATTATTTGTCTTAACTGATCTTTATAAAATAATAAAGACGAGGCACTTCAGTTGTCTTCTTCCACCTCTTTTTCGTCAGCGTCGTGTCGTCGTGCTCAATCTGTTTAGTATCGAGACTGGAAAAGGATCGACAGCGCTTGCGCTGATGTAAGCCAATCAGTAAACGCGCTGCAGAGAGTACGCACGCTCTAGTACGGGTCACTTGCGCAAGTGGTACTCACTGCAGAGTCAAATGACGACCAGCTCCTCCTCTCTGGAGCTCCAATGGGGTTGGATTAGTCCAGCTCCTCCTCTATGGCGCTCTAAGGGGGTGGAGGGATAGAGTTGTTGTGGGTAGGGTTAGGCAGAGCCGTAATGACTCTGGGGTAGGGTTAGGGTGTGGTTGGATATTCTAGCTCCACCCATTAGGCCCAAATTATATTTGCGCCCAGAACTCGAGAGCAAATGTGTGGAGTCTAGACGTCCAGCGAGGAGGAGCGAATGTGGAGTAGGACGTCATTTGACTCTGCAGTGAGCACCACTTGCAGAACTCTATGAATAGTTGGATGGAAGTTATGATCGTATTTGCTTATCTTTCTGCGTTCACATGTCAGCTTGATTAATTTCTTTTGATTAAAGATTATCTGGGCACATAAGTAAAAAAAAATGATGATGTGCACAGATAAATCATTTATATTACACAGCAATATTTAATAAAAAAAACAAGAATTATCCATTTTGATTTCATGGTGACTTGATTTTTTGTCTTCTCTTTTCTGTCAGCGCGCGCGCGTGTGTGTGTTTGTGTTTGGCCTGTTAAACCCTACATTATGGGGACAAAATATATTAATAGAAATGTTTGATCTTGTGGGAGGACATTTTTTGGTCCACATGAGGAAAACAGCTTCATACTAAAATCATACTAAATCGTGTTTTTTTTAATGTAAAAATGCAGAAAGTTTTCTTTGATGGGTAGGGTTAGGGGATAGAATACAGTTTGTCCTGTATAAAAATCATTATGTCTGTGGAAAGTCTCCATAAAACAGGGAAACCCAACATGTGTGTGTGTGTTTATTGATTTTTGAGAATATTTTATGTAAAAGAACCATGCCAAAAAAGTACTTTGAAACTGAAAATAGATAGACAGATATATAATTATTTTCAAACAATGGATTCATTTAGGAAACCTTTATTTTGACACAGGCTCACTCGGTAGAGGAAGTAATCACTTAGTTTACTTCCTGTTGTAAACGCATGTGGGAATTGTGAAGTCCATGCGGATAGCTGTTAAGCTGCTTTCACCTAGTTGTCTTGGTTTAATGAGCTACACGCTATTTGTTAACTGCTTGATCTAATTATCTAAATATTCAAGCAGATAGAACAAATAGTGTTACACACACAGAATTTTTTATCACCCGAGGACAGCATGGTCCGAGCAAGAAGGTTAGTAGTACACTAGCGTTACAATGTGTCGTCGTCTACGACTAAACCAGTTAGCGCTAACGTTAGTTTATTGTATTCCCTTACTACTAACTAATTATATAAATAGACACGAGACCAATTTTGACTCCTGCACTACAAATGTCGGTGCAAATAATTATGCTCTTTAATTAATTTATTACATCGTTATAATTTTGCAAATGCATTTTTTTTTCATTTCAAAGGGCAGTAAAAAAGCCTAGAGCAAAGAGGCAACAAGAATGTGACAGCGATGATCCTGAAGCTTATAAAGATAATCCAGATAAGGTAATTATATATATATATATATATATATATATATATACACATAAACAACTTTGTTCACATATAATTGTGGTATTCTGGTTGTAAGTCTTTGTATTTTCTTTTCAGAATTCGTCAACATATGTGGAGGATAAAATTGATGAATTCCACAATGAAAAAATCTCTGTGAGTTGTACTTTTTTTTTTCATGTTCTTTATGCATGAACATGCATGACATTATCCTAGTACATATTTGACCTTTGACTTTGGTCTGTAGAATCTCTTGGCTCGAGGGGTGCAGGAAGACAGTGATCAAGAGGATGGAGATAAAGCTGTAAGTTAATGAAACAATTACAAAACAATTGATAACTGGTAGCATGATTTTAAAGGCTTTTTAAGTTTGTATCAATGGTAATACTTTTTTTTTTAAAAAGATCACCATTGTTTTTTCTTTTTTTTCTAGGAGGAGGTCATGCCCTTGACAATTTCTGAATCAGAGGATGATGAAGAAGAGGAAGGGGAAGAGGTGCAGGAAGAGGATAATAAAGAGGAGACAGACATGGAGAGTGACCTGGAAGGAAAGAAAGATGATGGTAATGTACTTTAAAAATATTCCAAATATAACTGGTTGTGTGCATTTAAGAATGATGTTTGAGGCATTGTCTCTGACATTTCCATTTTTACAGATCTTCCAAATGACATGGCTTGGGGAGAGAAAAAGAAGATTTTTTATAATTCTGATTATGTCACCAAAAGTAAGCATTTTTCATTTGACCTACATACTGTATATATGACACATTATAGCTTTGTTATTTTGCAATGCATAATATACATATAATAGCATGTTTGATTTGTATTTTTTGTAGAGGGAAAATCTCTTGAAGAGGTTGAGGCTGAAGACAAAGAAGAGGAAGAGGAGGCCAAAAGCATTCAAAGAAGATTGGCAGCCAACCTAAGCGAAGAAGATTACGATCTAAACCTGCTTGAGGTACTACAATGCTTTTTTTCTAAAGACATCGGTAGAGTTCAGGGGTCTCATTTATAAAACTGTGCGTAGGATCCTTACTAAAAGTGTACGTGCGCCCGAAAGCCAAAAATGGCGTACGCTAAAAAATATTCAGACTTATAAAACCGTTCGTACGCCAGAACCTGCGCCAATTTACTTTATAAATCCCAGTCAGCGGAAGAATATGTGCACACGCGTCTCCTCCCCGAAATAACCATATATGGAGCTTACAACGCCTAGTTTTACTATGCATATCCTCATCTGCATATCATTTGCATATGATTATTCATCCACGTGATACCATGTTTAACGATACAAGATATTAGGAAAATATGAAATACGGAACAGGGTTCCAGACTGCGACCAAATTGGTCGCATATGCGATCATTTTTTGAGAATGTGCGAGTTAAAATGTTATGTGGTCGCATTTGTGCGAGTGGACGCTTGAGCAACAGAACGCCGTTGTATCAGCAGCTGCAGTCCGTAACTTATGTTCAAAATGAACGAGTAGGCTACATCATGAATCCATTTTCCAAACCGTGTTTTTGACTTATTCTGAATCACTACGGTACGCCTATAATAAGTGTTTATATTCGGACTATTTTATCCCGGGGTCGACTCGGCTGCGGAGTAGCCCAGTGCCTGCGTGACTCGCCATAGACATTAACGGAGAGAAGTTCCGTCTACAATGTTCTTCCGCAAGACACGTGCAGTTTATTTATTGACGAACGTAGACGTCACGCGCATTGCACACTGATGGTGAAACGCGCCAATTACGAATTCACGAATTAAGGCATATAAATATGGTCTCACGCACAGAGCCCCTTCCTCCTACGTCTTTTCAGCGGTTATATTTTCCTCTGTTGAGCGATTACTCTCATGATAGCTCGACAGAGGAAAAGGAAATTATTATAAAATGCAGAAGGTAAGGAGTGTGAGATTTCTGCTTTTTGTTACAACTATAAACTTTAATAACGAAAAATCTGTATCAGTTTATTATAATACTCTAATCTTTTAAAATGTAATGCATACATTTGAATGTTTAATGATTTTTAGAAGATAGATAGATAGATAGAATATGATTCCAAATGTAAATAGATAGATTGTATATTAGGGGTGGGCGATATCTCGATATTTAAAATATATCGAGATATTTTTTAAACACGATATGGATTTTGACATATCGTATATATCGATATATTGTTTATATTTAATCCTGATTTTGCCACTTTGCTTGTTTGCCTTCTCTGTGCTGTGCTCGCCCCCGCCTCCTTGCTTTTGTTCCCCCTCACCTCGCGTGTTGTCTCATTCAACAATTGTCTCATCCGCAACCAGCCCGGAGGCTACAGAACTCCGAGTGTGTCTGTGCGCGAGCGACAGAGCACGAGAGAAACCGAGTGTGAGCATTAATTGCATTAGTAAATTGGTAGCCTACATACTACAATATATAATTACTATATAAGAGGCATGGAAGTTCGATTAATGGACTCCAGTAATCAGAAGGCTACTACAAACGTCTTGTTTTAAACTATTGCAGGGCTGGAATTTCGGCGCGGGTATTGCGCATAATTCTAATCATTCCCGCAGGTCTCCCATTTATAATGCGGGAAATTCCCGCAATCGTAATCCACACAGATTATAAAATCAAATAATTCTTTTAACAACTATCTGCCAGACGCAATTTCACAAACAGCGTGAGTGTTCAGCGGTGCCGCTTCTTTCTCGTCTCTCATAATGTGTTGTGCAAGGCAAGCATCAAGAGCTGCGGCGATAAAACACACTCTCGTTTAGGAGTCGGGACATGATGGATATTCACTCGCACAATCGGGCCAGCAGTGCATCGTGACTGAAGTTTACCATTTGCACGTCTTTTTAAGTCTTACCAGTTTAAACATTCAAGCGATTTTAAACTAATCAGTGCTCGCGCGCTCTCTGAGAGATTATTTTCTATGCGCACATTCATAGAAAATCCGCCTTAAGAACAGCTGGCCAGTAACAAAAGTTATTTTTCGCGGATTATATTGCTTTAACACGCTAAATTGTCAATTTCGGTCGTCGTGAGTATACTCTAAACATAGTCGGTTTTGTCTTTAATAAGCATAAAACGCATGCCAGTATAATGAACACAGGATCCGTGCACTACCTCTTAAAGTGACGGCAGCCATATGTGTGTCATTCATTTTGTTGTCAATACAACAAAAGATAGCTTTAAGTTAAAGGAATCAGGATTAATAACCTATGTATTTAATTTATTCAGGACTAAAATACTACTCAGTGTTATTTTCCATTTGATTACTTTATTCAGTTTCTGTATATGAATCACGTGATTAATAATGATGACGAAATTCAGGCCCTGTGTTTAATTTTTCTCATTTGGTTACATTCTGTTATGGAAAATTAATTTTCTATTGATTGTAGGCCTATATTTTGAGTTGTATTCACATCCATTTTCCTGTAAAGATATCGAGATATATATCGAATATCGAGATATAGCAAAATATATCGAGATATATTTTTTGCTCCATATCGCCCAGCCCTACAAATGTAAAATGCTTAAAATTACTGTCCAAAATCCATGAAAATCCTGAAATTTGGCAATGATAATTAATATATTACGGGTATTTCTGCTGCAACCCAGAAAGCCTTTGCTAGCCTTGGTCCATTAAAACCACTATTCATCAGCATGCATTGATTAATCCCATGGCATGTAGCAAAAAAAAAGAAAAAAAAAGGTGCGACCAAATCATATGCTGGTGCGACCAACTGAGAAAGTTGGTCGCACCAGTGCAACCAGTGGAAAAGTTAGTCGGGAGCCCTGCGGAAGTGCTGTCACATTAGGCTACATTAATAAAAATCATAATCCTTGCCTTGTTTTTGAATAAATAAATCAAATAGTGTAAAATACATTTCAGAGAAAGTTTCTCAATCTCACTGGCCAAATAATATTTTTAATGTATTATATTTTTAATGGAAACAGATAGATCTTGTGCATTATTTGCATGAAACTATTTACTCAGACAATCTGCTATTATCATGATAAGCAATTATGTATGTAAAACATTAAAACACAGAATGCCAGAGGAAAAGTGTTCAAAAGCATTGCATCCACAAAAAATATTTCTATTTATTGAATATTAAAAAAAATTTGTAACTTCTCAGTAATGATTTCATGTAGTTTAAGTGTTTAACTCCATTAATGGGAATGGCATATTTAATCTAAATGTTTATATCAAAAGTAAAACAGTTTAAATCATTATTTTATTTATTTAAAGTGTCATTGTGAACATGCACTCTATTTATGATTATGACTCATAATAAAGATTTACGGTTTTACTTCATCTGCAGTTAGATAGGCTATATATGCGTCAGTTTCACTAAACGGCCCAACGCGCTCGCTGGCGCGGACATTTAAGAATGGATGGATATTTGCTTCAAGTGATAGGCTTGGTGAGTGAAATTATATTTGTATTATCTTTCTGTATATGTATCATTTTCTTTAGATTTTCTGTCTAAAAGTGAGCAAAAAGACATTGAACTCCAACTCACCATCTGTGTCGCCAATTCCCTTTGTCTCCAGAATGTGCGTACGCACGGCTCAAAGTTTGCTTAAAGGTGCGCACATTCTCCCGTCAAGTTTGTTTTTTATAGATCACAACCTTTGCGTGGAAACTGGCGTACGTACGTTTCCAGCCCCGTTTTGTGCGTACGCACGCTTTATAAATGAGACCCCAGGTGTTTGCATCATATTACTCACTCTTTGTACTTTCCTGTGGTCTATTAGGAGTTTGCAGCAAACACTGAAGTGGAGAAGGACGTTGAAAAAGAGGAAAGGATTGTGAAAGATTTGAAGACCATGTCACAGAAGGAAAAGCTTAAACTGCTGAAGAAAGAATCACCAGAGTTGTTGGAACTTATTCAGGACTTCAAAGGAAAGGTAAAGGCTTGCATGAATGACATTTATGTGGTCTTTTTGCATTGCTATTAAGGGGTTTCCATCAGTGCTGTTGTATTGCTAAATTTGAGGGTTTTTTTTTTTGCATACTCAGCTTACAGAATTGAGGGATGAAGTTCAGCCCCTTGTGGAGATGGTCAAAGATGGACGGATTCCTCCTGGAAAGGTGAGTTAAATCTACATAATTATTGCTGTAATTACACTTTAAAATTGACATTTTATTTTTGCTTTGTATTCTTTTCATCGTCTAGGGGGCAAAATACCTTATTACGAAACAGCAACTTTATCTAAAGTAAGCCTCACCTATATCATGTTATATACTCTAATTCTGTGAGTGATTGCAGTATTTACATTATATCATATTTATATTCGTAGCACAAACATTACCATTCAAAAGTTTGTGGTCAGTAATATTGTTTGAAAGAAATAGTACCTTTATAAAATGCTGTGTTTTTTTAACTTTCAATTAATCAAAGAATCCTGAAAAAGAATATCACAGTTTCCACTAAATATTGAACAGCACAACTGCCATCACAGGAATAAATTACATTTGAAACATTTAATAAAATATTAAGTAGTTATTTTAAATTGTAATAAAATTTCACAATATTACTAGGGATGCACCGATCATGATTTTTCATGGCTGATTCCAGTTGCCTTTCTTTTTACTAGCAAATGGGGCATTTCTGATACCGGACGGTTGCTGATAAAAAAATAAATAAAAATTGATTTGATGTTTATTTGCTCGATTACAGGCCAAATTGGCTTTAAACAAACAATATCTGTAACCATTTGAAATTAGAGGCAACCACTGCATTTTAGTCATCCAAACCAAGATGATTTAAATTAGATATGCATAATTTATAGATTTAAAGCAAAAAACAGCATAGTCCGAATTTAGCTTTGTTGAAATTATGCTACATAAAACATACCTGCATAAAAACAAAAAGAGCAGGCGGACTGAATGAAAATGTTCACTCTCTGTTAGCATTTTCGTGGTTACTGCTGTAAACAAGCGTGGGTTCTGAGTAATGGTCGTGCTGAAAGGTAGTGGGTGTGCCGAAAGGTCTTTACAATTGTTGGTGGAAGCTGCCTATTAGGGTGTGGGGAAGGGTTAGGGATTGGTTTCTGTTGTAGTTTTGCGAACCTTCTGGAACGCCCCTACCTTTCAGAACGCCCATTACTCCAACCTGCAGCTATCCCTGTCTCGCTGACTGTAAACAAAGCAGCATTGCACTTCTAAACTACTTAATTAGGCATTATACAGAGGGGAGAGGGAAAGTAAAAGCAATTGAAACTTTTCTGAAGACAGTTTCCCTCCCCTTCAGGCATACATTCATATAAACTCCCACCCCCATTCAATTTTAAAAATTTTCCCCAACATTTTGGTAAATTATTACAATGCAGTTTGTGTGCCGGAACAGAGATCGGCCAAAAAAACCTCCGATTGATAACCGGTCGACCGGTGCATCTCTAAATATTACTGTTTTACTGTATTTTTATCAAATAAATGCAGCTTTGGTGCACATAAGAGACTTTCAAAAACATTCTTAAAGTTCCGACCCCAAACTTTTGAAGAATAGTGCCATTCTATTTTTCACTATGCTTATTCCCCTCTTTCCAGCTATTGCACAAATATTAGTTTTTATTTGGTTCTAAAAGCTAAGCGAATTCCAGCACATAACCATCCTGTGATTGAGAGATTGCTGACCTACAGAAATGTAAGTACACTCAAATTAACCACAGGCATTCATTTAAAGAAGCTTTCAAGAATCTCTTTATCACTTTCACAGCTGATAAATGAATTAGGAGCAGTAGATGCTAGACTGGCTCCTCAACTGCGGCAGCTTCTCTTTGGAGAACAGCAAGACAGAACTGCAAGGAGATCAGCCGGCAGCAAACATACCAAAGTAATTGCTTTTCCTTATTAATGTGTCAGTATTAGCACTGGCATCACTTTTGCCGAGTTTGACATGTCTTTATTTTAGGCATCAGAAGAGGCTAAGTTGGAAGGAGAAGAGAAGTCCGATTCAGACGAGGAAGCGAATCTGCGCTTCTACAACGCCATGGCGGAGAGGCAGAAACTCAAGAGGAAAAAGATTGAGATGCAAAACGAGGACGGGTGAGTCTATTTACAACATTCAGCCCTTGTGGTTTGTCATAATGTTTCAGAAACCTCACTGTCACTAACTGCATTACCAGATTGGTGGAAGAGGAACAGATGGAGGGAGATGCTAAAAGAAGGATCACCTATCAGGTGAGGTTTTGTGGTTAATATGCCTTCAACTCGTACCCAAACAACTTTTCAAAAATCTTTAGCAACAAATGACCTGATAGTCAGCCATTTCCCAAAACATCTATACAATTTTAAACAATATTACGGACAGTGTTATCATATTCACATCATATGTTTTGTGAAAAGATGTCCAAGAACAAAGGGCTCACACCCAAGAGGAAGAAGATTGACCGGAATCCCAGAGTCAAACACAGAGAGAAGTTCAGACGTGCCCAGATTCGTCGCAAGGGTCAGGTAAGCGTCATAGGATTCATTTGTTTAATTCACTTTCATTTATAAAGCACTAGTATCCAGAACGGACACTGATTACAGATTATTTGTGTCAGGTTCGGGAGGTGCGGCGCGAGGAGACGAGATACAGTGGAGAATGGTCTGGTATTCGTGCTGGAGTTAAGAGGAGTGTCAAATTCAAGTGATCAATCTACAGATGATACTCATCCAAGCTTGAATGTGATATTAAAATGGACTTTTCTGGTGTTTCTATTTATACTCTCTATCCCAGATATCAACAGATGGAAATTACATGCTCAAAAAATTTATGAAATAAAATCTCAAGTTCAAAATTGTGCAAAAATGTTTTTTGGTATGCATGCAGTGCTTTTCAAAACTGTTGTCATATTCAAAGAATGTACTTCAAAGTACTAAAGCGTTTAATTTAATGTTTATTGCAGAAATCTTTTTATACAATATTAATACATGTTATTATTGTAAATTTAATTTACATCATCAGCTGTTAAAGTGTGATTTGTTGTAGACCGACTCAATGTAATAAACAAGAACAGATTTAAGATATTAGGCAAAGGTGAGTTTAGGATGATCGCTACTGAAGCATATATTTATTTATATAATTTTGTTTTTAAACTGATTAAAGGTCAAAGAATATTGCTAAAATAAGATGTTTGCAGATCTCTTTGTACAGAGGAAATAAATATGAAGGAAATTGTTAGATCTGTAATAAGCAACTGAATTTCACAACAGAAAAGTTTCCGAACTTGCAGACGTCATTCGGAATGACTACAAAGTCGATTCTCCAGGATAAGCTTCTCTTTTCAAATTTGTACCTTAATCGTTACAAGACAGCAAACATTCCACATGTCTGAAAGAGCAACTTGAGCTTACATGCTATGAAATCACAGCAAGGTTTTTCATACTTGAGACATAAATTGACTGTGTGCTGCAGTCAGATTACTGACAATCCTGTCCTCAATCTCTACCTCTTTCTGCACTTCCTCATCTGTGAGGACCAGCTCGTCTTGCGTGTCTTTGGTGACGACAACCACATAACCACGGCGAGTGTCGAGAACATTTGCAACCACTGCCTGGTGGTTGTACGTTTCTAAGGCACGCCGTGCTCGCTCCAAAAGGATGTTGGGGTCCGTTTCCAGCTTGAAAGAGGTGACAAATGCCTGAGGTGCCCAGTCCTTCACCAATGGAGACAGCATCTTGGGAACCATCTTCATACTTATCTACATTACATAAACAAGCAAATGAACAACTTGTCATATATTGTTTAGAGCCTAGATTAACTAAATTTAGACTAGCACAGGGGTTTTCAGCAAGGGAGTGTTAGGGGGTCCATGTTATAAAAAAAAGAAAAAGAATAAATGATTTAAATAATACATCAAAACAGTACAGTATTATAGTAAGCAGAAAAAAGTAATATGTAAAACTAAATATTTTATTATAATTTTTTCACATAAATAGGGTCTTTATCCATGAAAATACTTAGCTAAATGTTGAATTTTAGAATTGGGTCCCTTGCACAAGGGTGATCATATTTGGCGATCCGTGGCTTCTAAAAGACTGAAAACTCCAGGCATAGAAGACTGAATTAATATTTGCATTTTCACACAACACCTGAAGTGGCCCATTAGAGGACTGGATTTTATGTTCTGGCATTTCAGATGCTGGGATGTAGAAATCAGAAACCGCAGCAGCCAAATAAAACATAGCCTTGGACCCTAGGAGGGAAAAACATAATTAATTATAACTACTAGTAATCCCACTAAAAATGTATTCGGCCTAAAGTAATCAAAAAGTGGCTTTGTTTACCTATGGAGCTTAATGCTTGGGCTGCAGCTTTGAGAAGATGGAGGTACTCTGACAAGGTGTTGAATTCCACCGGCAGCAGTAATCCTGCAGCTTTCACTGCCTGATAGCGCTTTAAAACCTTTGCAATGTTTGGAAGTGTGTTCTGATCCACCAGGATCTGATCAGTGTCCTCCTTACCAGTCTCTAATCGTAAGCTATCCAGTAAATTGACCCCTGCGTATAGACGAGTGTATGGGTAGAGAGAACGATGCCTGTGCAGAAAGATCACTGCATAGCCTGAGTCCAGGAAATACTCAGCAGAGGATGCCCCTCGCCGACCACTGCTGAAGTTGTCCAGGAATCGTACCGTTCGGGATTCCAGAGGAACTTTAGTTCCTCCCGAGGTGATCAGAACTACTTTGCGCCCGGCCGATCTGTGATGTTCAGCAAACTCTGCCATGAGTTTCCTGACCTCCTCCACATGAGAGGGGACCGCAAACTCTTCAGACAGTCTTCCATCCACTGCACTTGAGGCTGAGGGGTCAAAGTGGGCCATTGTAAACCTGAAAAAAAAAGTTTCAGTTATTGAGGTGTTATCAATAGGTATGTGGTTATAAATGCCAATTTGGAATTAAAAATATGCTAAAGACGATGACCTGACACATTCCAGAGCCAAATTTATGCCATTACATGCTACATAATTGTCACAGAGCAGCACTGTATCAATATACTGTTGTTGGTCAACTATGAAATGAAGGTCAGATATATATTTTACCACATGCATGCAATGATTACAAGTTACGTGTGAGAAAGAGCATCATGATTATCGTCATGACTTTCACAAAACAAAAACAAATTTCTTGTAACATGCGTACTACACTAATCTTAATGTGTTGGTACCTAAACACAATATTAACATTCTCGCTGTCAGTGTATGCTGCTCTTGTTATCGTTAACATAAGCTATCGAAGGTTTACCTGTTTGTTCACTCACAAATAAAACGCGAAAAAATATAATTAACGTACGAATGACCCTAATAAACTTGGACTGAGTGTATGACAGATCAGCAGAAACAGTTCCTACAATTTATAGTTGTTGAGTGTGCGCATGCGTAACTTTGGCTGTTGTGATTGGCTCTTTCAGAGGTCTGCTGTGTAAATTCCAAAATAAAGGTTTTAAGATTATTGTTATTCCCTCAGATTTTATGTGGATCATGGAACAGTAATATGAAAAGACAAAAGAAGTACACAGGAAAACAGAGATAAAAGAAGGACAGTGTAATACGTTATTTATTTAATGTATTTAATTTACTATGGTCAATAAACAGTGGTATAATTATCCATCCAAAATGCAAAAAGAAAAAAAAAGAAAGAAAAAACCCGGCATTGTAGGAGGAATGAACTACAAAATATGTGTAAACGTGTAGTCCACCTGGTTCACAGGGGGCAGCATTGTTTAAGCAATGCGAAATGAGAAGTATTTATACAGCTCAAAGCTGTATTATTATTAATGTTACATTTACCCATCCTACAAATATAGTTTAAGGTATTACCTAACTCTTTTTTTAAGATCCACAATTATAAAAAAAAGATTAATAAAATAATAATGGAATTAAATACAAGAAATAAAGAAGCTGCTATTTAAAAACAGAAACACGGTGTACAAAAAAAGGTAAAACTAGTGAGGAATATTTTTCTTCCTCCAGACACAGTGTGAGAGGATATTTTTCTTCCTCCGTCCAGACACAATAATAATAATAATACCATCTATGTTTTTATTAAAAATTAAAAATTGTAAAACAAAATCCTATTCACACATTCCGATTATAAATTTACATTATATACTGCAACCATTCGACATAGACTTTATGATCTGTAATATTATTAGCAGTAAAGTTTTCTATGAATCGATTATTACATTTAATATTAGAAGGAATTTTTTTGTACGATATGATTATGCTTAATATGATAATGGTAAATGTGAAAAGTCATTGATAATAATTCTCATGACAATATGTGTGTACACTAAAGGCACTACTTTCCGGCTGCAAGCC
The DNA here is from genome assembly GCF_029890125.1 of Rhinichthys klamathensis goyatoka. NCBI lineage: Eukaryota > Metazoa > Chordata > Actinopteri > Cypriniformes > Leuciscidae > Rhinichthys > Rhinichthys klamathensis. The sequence continues at coordinate 2,435,139 of NW_026606624.1, forward strand.
CTGTCGCAGCTTGGTACAGTGGGCCGTTCTCCGGCTAATGCCCAAAAGTAGTTCCGGATTTTTGATCCGCGCAGTCCCCGGATGTTAGCTATTCAGAGAGAAAGACGAACGAGCGAGAGAGAGGCGGAGAAGCTAGGAGACGCCACGGACAAACCGGTAAAGGGATTGCGGGTCTCAAACCCACGATAAACACGGAGAGCTGAGGCTCATTTCGAGGAGAGAGAGGGAGCTGTGATCGAAAAAAGGAAGGGGACGCCTAACTTTGACAGACCTGCACTGGCCTCCAGTAGCGGACACGAGCCTGGGTGAGTGCGGGTTAACGTTACAAGCTCGCGACATGGAGCTCGCGAAGTTGAAGTCAGGGCCCGCGAAAAATGGACGACTTTAACTGTTAGTTGTGTGGTGCTGAAGTTCTGAGTAGAGCGGGAGGACAGACGTTCAGGCCTCAAGTGGTATGTTGCTGCCGCCGTCGGTCGGGGGCAGGTGGGGTCACTGCAAGCTCCACTGTCACAGGAGAACAAGTTTAGTTAGCAAGCCAGCTAGCCGCCAATACGGTTGTTGTCAGACAGGTAGCGAGAGTGAGCAGCTAATTAGCCGCCAGTTTTACTTTAGCTCGCCTGCTTTTTGTTCTCGTGTCTGACAGGCGCCTGACGTGAAATATTTGTGACTGAAACTCGGTCAGTAAGGCGAGCTGGAAGGGGGCTCTTCGACCGGGAACTGCCAAACGAGCAACTTTAGGTCCTGTCAACTAACAGTAGTCGGAGGTGGAGGCCGTATCTATTAATATTTTGGAAACAGACGCGCGGCAGCTGCTTGTCATTTTAAATACGAATCCTGGCCAACTTTTGGTGCCATTAATATGCATTCGAGTTCTGTTTTTGTGCCAACAAGAGATGCAAGATTGTTTAACGTTATGCAGCGTTATTGAGATTTTTACTCTGACTGAATGAAGTTGTGCATGAGTTATTTTCCTCTGTCAGTGTCAGCATATGCTGGATGAATTAGCATTATATGTGAATTCGACGACGAGTGATAATTCTTAGTAAGTTTCTGAATCCTATATAGAGCCACATTTGCAAGATTTCATACCTATCTAGGTTACCTTGGCTGTCATATCTAACGTTAGTCAATGCAAGACTAGTCCCCCGTCTAGTCAGCAGCTGGAATGTTACCCGCTGTCTGTATTTGGGGTTTCCCCTCTAGCTACTGCGAATAGAGACCTTTGCGGTCATGTTGTGCTCCGTGTTGAATTTGCTTTCTTGTTGTTTATATCGCGATTTCTAACGTTTATAATTTACATGGAGCTATCATAATTTGACATTAAGCCAAAACACCACAGGTGATGGGTAACACACATAGATATCACTATACCTCTCCAGATGATTCATCTCTGTACATTATAACAGTTGTCACGTATTTCTAGTTTCTGAAATGGTATGTTTAAATATGCAAATAAGTCGTTATCAAATAAAATATGCACTAATTTACATAAATTGTATTTTGTACAAAAAAAATAATAATTTTGTTGATATTAGAGTCAGTTAAAGGGTTTTACAGAGGGGATGTTTGGATATCCGATTGTGAATTATTCTTATTTTATTCCATGTTTTAGTACAATCTTGGTCTTAGTAGCCTATTTGTATCTGTATTTCTTATTTCTCCTGTAGAATGCCTGAGCATTTCATTGTACAAACTCACTTATATCTTGTGCATATGACAAATGAACTTGAAACTAAATTGTAAAATTCTGTCAACAGTCAGAAAAAAAGCATTTTCGCCATGTTTTTAGGAATTAAAAATAAATCCGGCAAATTATATATGAACAAGCCCCTCTGTAAAAACATCATAATAGAGATGGTAAAAAAAACTGGAAAGTTTGGTGTAAGTTCTACTGAAGTGGAGATTTCTGCTGCCTCAGTGCATGAGATAAAGCTAATTTTGATAAAACATCCTTTAAAGATATATTTTGTAATGAATATGATGCATATAGAGAAATTGTAATAAAATGAACATTTAAATGTGTATTTTGGATGTTTTTTGTCCACTAGTCTGAACACATGTTATGGAACAAAATAGCCGAACACCTCAAAATTGACCAGTGCTTGAAAAAACAATGGTTTTGCCTGTAGTTGACAATGACAGCTTGTCTGCATATTTTTGCATGCACGTTACATTTGTAATGGCCTGATAAAGATCGACCATCAGCATTCTATTAGTTATAATGGGATCCCGATCCCCCCCCCCCCCCCCCCCCCATTCACTTAAAGAGTAGAGTACGAATGGAGAGATGTTGAATGCACCAGCATGCTTAAAATCTTGAATGATGGACATATGTGAACTACCCGAGACATATTTTCCCCACCCAGTCAGTGTGGCAGTACAATAGTGTGAAAGATTCACGTTAGCACCAGACTTGTTTGTCTTTGGGTTGTCAGCTCACAGAACGCAGAAAATGATTGAACCATCAGTTGCCTGTCAGAACATGCCTGGTGGTTCTTGTGCTGAAACTGATGCCTTTTAGTATTTACAATTATTGCATCAAGAACATTGTTACATTTGTTTAAAAATGATTTAAGTCATGCATGTTATGCTGAATGATCTCTGTAACGTTTTGTACCCTTGTATTGATATAAAATGTTATAGCAGACTATTAGGCTACAGGGGTGGGCAATATGACCAAAATCTTAAATAACGAAATGATTAATTTTATTTCACGATAACAATATATCACGATGATAGTTATTTTTGCTTTAAAGTTTTTAAGATATCAATTTTATTGAAATTTCATAAATCTCATCACCAATTTCATAATCACACAAAAATGAATACTAGCCTAACTAACAAAAGTGTAAAAAAAACCACAAAAAAACTCAAGCTCACTGAAGACAAATAAATAGTCAGTGATAAAACAGCAACTAAAATAATTACAAACAATAGGACAAAAAACTACAAAAGAATAGACACAAATGAAATGGATCTACCTGAAAAACTTCAAGCGTTAGATAGGCCTATAAAAATTGGCTACTATATATTGAATAAATTAATCAAAAATGTACCAAAAATACTGTCTTTACTGTGCCAATTAAATATACATTTATTCTTGTTAAAGTTACAAAAGTGATTCAGTCAAGAGTAGTGAGATTGTTTGATTAGCGTAAATGGCAATAACGGCAGCAGGTTTATTAGGCTGCTGTCACTTTAAGACCGAATGCACTGATGTACATGTGCTTTCTTTCTCAAAGACATAAACAACTGTGTTTATGAGGAGGATACTGGCAAAGATGTTTTTTTTTACACATCACATAAATGTTTATTTGACTGTTCAAGCCCAATAAGGCGTTAAAAACAGTTCACTCGCACTGAATGAGCAGCGGCTTAATGTGCGTGCATTTCTTTCAGACAGTGCGCGGCGCGCATATATCAAAAATAGTCGCTTTCGCTGCTTTTTGCTCTTGAACGGTTTAAAATCACTTGTTTTTTAAATGTGCTTGCATTATGGATGTTTTTTTATTTGTAAATCTTTGATAACAGCATACCTATTTTTGCTATTATATTGAATTTGACCAGCTAATACCATATATCACCGAATTCATTGCTGCTGCTTGCTCATGTTTTTGCTGTTGTTTTCCCACCAAAATGTAATTTCCTGGAGGATAGTGTCATTAGGGACCTGACATTCATTAGTTAAATGTAGATTATGTATTATATAGATATTAGAAAAGACTAACGGGGTGGAAAGTGACTGAGTACAGAATAAAAACCTATGAATTGATTACCAGATAATAATACATGTTTTGTTTGAAACAATTTTATTTGACTAAATATTTAATCATTAAAACATTTAAACAATTATCTGTCAATTTTAAAATTCATCTCTATATTCATGAAAGTAAAACTAATATGGTTCACATCTTTACAAATTGTGATTTTTTTCAAGGCGATTAAGAGTAGCCATGAAAGAAGTTTTTGTTACTCTGGTTTTAAATCCTGTCTTAAGAAAGGTATTAGCCCTTAAGTGTCTTTTATCTTTTAACTTGTTCTGTATGTTGTTCATTAGTGTTTTGCTAAATGGGCTGGAATGGGAGCTGTTAAAGAACACAAGCATGGCATCTGTTGTAGCGTAGCATAACTGTTCCCATGCCAGGATCTGACGAGGCCTCCGCTGCAGTATTGCATACAGACTCGTCTCTGTCTTGCCCTCAGGCCTCAATGGGCATCCTGCCGCTACGTCTAAACTCACCTGGAAACTGCTGGCTTTATGCATTCCACCTACTTTATCATCGCTAAACGACGCCATAGGCTACACGCCAAATGGGGCATTGTATGGTGCTTTAGATCTTTGGTGACTGCGTTATTAATTTTTTATACGTTGGAGCTATACGGTGTTCGGTGTAATGAGCTGTCTTTACCGTTACGCTGTTTACAGTGTTTTTTGAGGTATTAGCATTTTTTTTTATTTTTCCCCTCTGCTGAATTGGTTAATGAGATTTTGTCCCACATTTAGAAAAGTTAAGCCTTCCAGCTGTGCTGCACAAACATCTGTTCTCTTACATTTGTGTCGCGTGAAACCAGTGTATCATTTTCTCTCTTTTTCTGTCTGGTTGCAACAAGTGGTTTTCTTCCCATTTTCAGACAGATTTTAATTTGTAATGTTAAAAGCACCATAATGACATTGAATTAGTAGTAAGGCGTGTGTAGATTGAGCAGTCTGACGTGGGCAAAGAAGAGACAGCCCCTCACCTTTCGCATACCAATTGCTGATTTGGAATTCAGCGGTGGCCCTTTGCCCAGCCCTGTCTCACTCAGAGGCTTTTAATTTTCCCCCCTTGTTGAAGCGATTATTCAAATGGCAGTCCGTGAGATGAAGTTATCAGACCCCTGTTGGTAAATGAGGTCCAGGCAAGCTAAATGCATGGCTTCCCCAGCTCAGAAACCGCCCTGGCATCAGGTAACCGCTTGTTACATTGCTCCTACTCTCCCTCTGGTGATGACATTAAATATCTTGATAAAAAGTGTTTATTGTTACTCTTCTTATATTGTCTTCTTTAACTTCCTGCTACCCTCAGTGGTTGTCAATATGTGTTTAAGCAGCATAAATTAGTCAGAGCATAGCACTCTTGCAATGCTAGTGTTAAAATAATTAGTGTTTATTAGTTAAATGGAGAATCATTTACAGTCTGGTAAGCAGTGTTGATTCAGACAAGCTGCCACCATTAATATTACAGCCACTTTCTTTTTGTATAAGGTATGTGATAAAGAACGTATTTTCATAATAAGGGTTGGGCGATGTCTACCAATTTGGCATCAGACGATGTCTACAGTGAAACATCGCGATGGACGATGACATCGGGGGGGGGGGGGGGGGGGGGGGGTCGTAATATTCTCATTTTCCACTAGATATTTTCCTCTATATCTCATCAGCGATTTCGTCCATCAGCCCAACCCTATTCATAATCAACTAGTCTGTGGTTGTCTGAAAGACTAGTCAACTAAACGGTGTGAAGGAGGCCAAGTATACTGTACTAAGGTTGTGTTCCTCAAGGATACATCAAAGCTGAGTGCAGCTTAAAGGCATACTATGCAGTTTCTGTTTTTGTCAAACAGCGAGTCGCTGTGGAGTACTTGTTGTATTTAATTTAACGTTACTGTCGTAAATACCACTCACGCAGAGCCGTCTCTGCGCTCACGGCCTGATCCCCTCCCCCCTGTATACCGACTCTGCAATGATTCACTTATGAAATGCGTGCTAGTGTTGTCCATAGAGGCTACTTCATATGTTGTTGATGTATGTGACGTCGTGCCGTAAAGCAAGTCGTGATTCTCGCGAGTTTTGCTGGGGTGCCACCTCTCAAACCTGCATTGCTGGTTTTGCCAGCGGCGTCCCCTCCCCCCCCCTGCTTTGCTATCGGGATGATTCGCACGCCTACTACGAGTTCATTTACCATCGAAATGATTTTGAAGCTGTTATATTAAGGTACAAATCTTGCATAGTGTGCCTTTAATAACAGTTAGATATAGGGCTGTTTTGGCAATATCGATTTTAACGGATCTTCATTTTGATGATTGATTCTTAAATTGCAATATTGATCTTTTAGCCCATGCTGTTTTCTGTTAATGCACAATACAAAACTTCACTAAACGTCACATTTTGTCACCTTAAAATGTACCAACGGCGTCTCTCTCTTCAGCGCACTAATCAATTGGTTGTTGGATGACTCTGTTGACCATTTTTGTCCATCCCTATTGTATTGTCTATTTCAAGCTGTTGCAATAACGCCTTGCATGCCGAAGCTCTTGTTATGGCAAAATCCAATATGAAGCCTTGCTGTGCTAGTGGTGAGAGTCAGTAAGTAGCTCGGTCTTCATTAGCAAAGCCGTTCATCACTAGAATGCAGATGAGCTATGAAGCCATTCATCTATGATTACAATTTCAATCGTGTTTGCAGTTATATTATGTGAGCCCACTTTTTCATGTACAAGAAGTCTCTTAATGTGAAAGGTCACCGGGGGATAATTGCACTTAAGTGAACCTCATTTAGAACTGACCAGGGCAATTACATTAACTGCCGTTCCAGGGCCAGGCATTTTTGGGGCACGATAACTTCTTTTTGATAATATTGTCATTTTAAGACCATTTTATGCCATTTAATATATAATCATAACAACAGCATAATAATGCAATTAGGCCTACACACTTTCTAATGACAACACATTTTTGATTCTTAAGAATATTTAGCTACTGGAATTGATGTCAAAAAATTAAATATCCTAAAAAAACTAATAAAGAAAAAAAGGCACAAAAGGCACTTATGGAGATTTTCCATCTACAGATTTTTCCCTGACTTTCTTCTATCAGTAAAGTAAGGTACACATTATTGCTGAAAAACACAAACCTTACTTAGCAGTCAGATGTCCATATGAACAAAGGTACAGATGCAAAAAATACAGTGGAATGCAAAACGTGTGTCCTCTGTGACACATTCGCGCTCATGTTTATATTTGCAGCGGAACAGTGGATTGCGGATTTATTTGGAATTATTCTTCCAAACTGTCTGTAGGTGTAAGGAAAACATTATAATGCCTCGCGAATGACACCACCTTTCACCTTTTACATCGATGTCTACTCTGTGTATGAAGTAGCTGCCTGAGCCCCACTTTCACTTCCAACATGGAGAGCAGATGACAGAGGCAGCGCAGAATGTTGGTAACTAATTTTTACAAAAAACATAATAGGCAATATATTGCGTCACCAAAAATGATCAAGGTCATGTCCATATATCGTGCAATAAGTCAGTACATTGCCTATATATGGCCTAACCAGTTGCTAGTTTCGCAGTTTCAAGGCTATGATCAAATTGGAAATGGATTGACATTGAATAGCAAAACAATTTTGAACATATTCATTCTCATGAATGACAATCAAAATATTTTAGCGAATACAAAAAATTAACTTTTCACAAGGTGTTACGAGCTGAAGCCAACACAGTTTCTTCAGGCGAAACCCCTGGGGCTTTTGGGAGCTGTTTTATTATTAATGTAATTCAGGAGCCAAATTTCGAGTTTTGCTCAGCTGGGTGCTTTAATCTATTTTTGCTGTAAATTAATGAATTTTTAAAGAGCCCCTCACTAGATATGGGTGGATATGGGAATGCTGCACTGGTTCAGAGTTTTTCAAACAACCCCCCACCCCTGGGAAGAGGAGCGCGGATCTACCGAAGCACTATACTTTCATTTTTTATTAATGCTGAAATACACTGCCAGAGCTCTACCAGTCTCTCCATGTACAGAGAACTTTGTTAGATGTTGGTGTGTGCTGTGCTGCACTGGCAGATCCAACAGCAGTTGGAACTCCAGATATGCAGTGCAGTGGACGGATTATGTGTCATCCGCCCCCATTACCTGGCTGGAGACCCGTTCTACCATCCAGATCAAGTTTTTCACGGGTGCAAACGGGGCCTTGACTGCCTTTTTGGCCTCTTGGATCGGTTTGACTGACCTCCTTCCCAATCTACTGTAACGTTTTGTGGTTTCAGTAGGCTGCATGCAGTCAGTCACTTTCATTAACCATACGGCATTACCTGTTTGAGTACACATGCCTTCTGTTCACCACAGGCACGTCAGAGAAATGTGTGGGGATACACCTTGGGGTATTTTCATTCCTTTCAGTATGACTGCAGAAAAAATTCTTGCTGCATTGCATATTTGTCCTTGGCGAAACGGGCTGGTCTACAAGGGAGCGTCACAGTGGAATTGAAGGACTTTGTGTATCTTGTGTCTCTTAAAACAGTAAGAGCAGCACAGAATACTTCACTTGGTGCATTCTAAAGGTAAAGGAGACTCTTGTTCAGCAGAGACCTGGACGCTGCGAGCAGGGAAAGGATTTCACCTAGATTACACAGCTTAAATAATCACAATCAAGCTTAGCTAATAATACCATTTAATAACCATTTTAATTACTTTAGCTTACTGCACACTCAGCTGTAGTTACAAATGCACTTCTGGGGAAGCCCTAATAACTTGCTAAAGATGGTCAATTATCCATGCTCTGTGCTCGGAGAGCAATTTCTGCCCAGTTCCCTCTATGTTTTGGTTTGTTTTCCCCCATATGAGAGTCTTGAGTGGCCAAAGCTGTAATACAGACATTTGTTTGATTAATAAAGCTAATTGGTTTAGTTGCTGTAGAAATGTTCAAGTTTTGTTTTTAAAGTTGCCTTTAAAAATTGCAAAATGGCAGACTGTTTATTCTAAATAGTGTAGCATTTATTCTGTATTTTAAGATGTTTTAAAAATGATTTAAAGCTCTTAATGTTTCACTTTTTCAACTTTAATTTGACATATTATTATGCTAATGGAACAATTGAATAATGCTTAGGACACTTTCCTGAGGCAGTGAAATGACTTAATATAACTAAGCTAAATCTGATACCACAGTGTTGGGTTACTATGTCTCCTTGGGAAATGCTCAAGTTTTAGAAATTTTGGCCTGCCCAGCATTGCTGTTATTGTTTTGTGCCTGTCGAATTAGCACTGAGTGCCTGTTTAAACTCAGAAGGCAATGTGCGCTATCGTCGGGGGTGTATCGTGTTTTTTTGGTTTTTTATCTAATTTTGAACACCCCTAATCACTTTTGTAACATATTGGGAAGCCAGAATGTTCCCAGACTGGAGATTTGATGCCGTGAGTGGAGAACGGTACAGTTCCTGTTTTTTTACCGAAAATCGTAACGCCACCACTGGATATAATATTAGAAAAATGAAATTGGTTATTATGTTAAGGAGTACATTGCTTGTTTTAATATAAACAATAACTTTATGCAAAAACTATATCCTAATGGAGGAAGATGTTTGGAGATTCTGTATGCTGTTGACAATCGTTTCTTGATAAACTTTCCATTTGTAATTCAATGCATTTCTGTATTGAAATATTTTTGGATTAAGGTATACAATTGTAATTTAAGTGCACAATAATTGCGGTTATCTTAAATAATCTTGAACAGGCGATTATGTAATTGCGACAGGTTCAATGACACCATTTTACATAATCTTAGGTCAGCAGGGCCTGAATTTCGTTTTGGAAAATGGGGGGGAAATCCCCCCTTAGATGATTCTCATGGGGGGGATTTTTTTTGTTTGAGGGGGAGAAAGGGGAGAAAGGGGGGGGGGCATTTTTTCCAAACAAAATTATTACATTTATCTTGCCTAAATGTTTGCGCTCATTGCATTTTTACAATGGGGTAATATTGTTGTTAAGAATTTACACATCACAAGGAAGCTTGATTTAAATTGTTTAATTAAATTAAAAAAAGTAGCACAAATAAATACAATGGAATAACGATACAAATAAAGATAATTAAATAGAAAAGTTTTTCAATGGGTCTAACACTAGTAGGCTATTCAAATACAGAAACTGAATAAAGTAATCAAATGGAAAATAACACTGGGTAGTATTTTAAGTCCAGAATAAATTAAATACATAGACTATTAATCCTGATTCCTTTAACTTAAAGCTATCTTTTGTTGTTTTGACAACAAAATTAATGACAGACACACATGGCTGCCGTCACTTTAAGAGTTAGTGCACGGATCCTGTGTTCATTATACTGGCATGCGTTTTATGCGTAGGCCTATTAAAGTAACACCAGGTAACTTTTCAACCTTCATAATATACTTCCAAGTCTCTTGTGATGGTACATCGACTTACAATAGGTTGAATGACACGTCTGCCATAGCCTGACGGGGTCTGTAGCGTTTTTAATCGTACTTTTAAACTTCGGGTTTCGGGTAGTAACCGGCGAACAAAGGGAACTACAAAATTCGACTGCTTTACGGCTTATACGTCACTTCCACCACCACCCCCACTCCCTTAAAATCGGACGTGCGAGCCAAATGTTATAGTAAAGGCCGAAGCAGCACAGAAAAACAAGAAAGCAAAGGTTTTATCGGAGCAAAGCAAAAAGAGAAAAAGAGAAAGTGATCGCGTTAAAGGCAGAACGAGGATTAACATTGGGCCAGCATTTTCTCGCTGGCGTGAGCTGAAGGAGGAGGAGGGGTGCCCGACCGATGCGGACTTGGCAAAAAAAAAAAAATCAAATGAAAGCCTATGTCTAAACGGCGTGCACAAGTTTGGTAAGGGCTACATTCTTGCAAGTAAATATATAAGATGTACAAAATCATATTTTAGGATACCTAACATGTCTGTGATATTTGTTTGTCTTGCCTCAAGCTATAATGCAAATCGATTTGTAAAATTTGCAGATTCATTTATGGTAACTTGATATTATAATTTTGACGATATATGGTTATTATCTACCACTCAAACATTGCATTGAAGTATCATATAGATTCAGTAAAACGGTAACCAATAGACTAGGCTACTATAATGACGCTGGCTTGTAAACGTGATCATCGCGATCATTTGTCGTTAGAAAAAAAAATAAAACCCATGAAATTATATTCATATGACATGCTGAAATATATGCCACTGTACCTGGGATGAAGACATTTAACACGCGACGCAAGCAGAACACCTGCATGTGACCTCCTCCTACAGTGTTCAGGGCTATCGTGGTTGTCAACAATTGCACGTGCATGTAGGATGACAGAGTTTACGACAGTAGTAGAGGTCTAGAGGGCAATACTGTTTCCCAACTGTAGGGGGACCCCACCCCGAGAGCAAAAGTAACCTGGTGTTACTTTAAAGACAAAACCGACTATGTTTAGAGTATAGCCTACTCACAAAGACCGAAATTGACAATTTTGCGTGTTAAAGCAATATAATCCGCGAAAAATAGTTACTGGCCAGCTGTTTTTGAGGTGGATTTTCTATGAATGTGCGCATAGAAAATAATCTCTCAGAGAGCGCGCGAGCACTGATTAGTGTAAAATCGCTTGAATGTTTAAACTGGTAAGACTTAAAAAGACTTCAGTCACGATGCACTGCTGGCCCGATTGTGCAAGTGAATATTCCGTCATGTCCCGACTCCTAAACGCGAGTGTGTATTATCGCCGCAGCGCTTGATGCTTGCCTTGCACAACACATTATGAGAGAAGAGATAGAAGAGCGCGCGGCACCGCTGAACACTCACGCTGTTTGTGAAATTGCGTCTGGAAGATAATTGTTAAAATAATGATTTGATTTTATTATCTGTGTGGATTATGATTGCGGGAATTTCCCGCATTATAAATGGGAGACCTGCGGGAATGATTAGAATTATGCGCAATACCCGCAATCCCGCGCTGAAATTCGAGCCCTGGGTCAGCCTGATCTATTTTGTCTTCTTTGACTGTCTCACCTGTCTTCTGATTAAAATTTGTTTACAGCATCATTACAGGCCTGCTGTGGTTTCCATCAATGGTAAAACTGGCACAGGAAGTGTTTACTGCATTTAGCACACCATCGAGCATAAGTTACAGTGATGGCGTTCTGTGATGCATTTCACTTAAGTTCTTTCAACCTTTTGACTTTATTGACTAATAGTTTCTGCTGCACTAAAATGTTGTTAACATTCCTCTTAAAGACAGTGATTCTGTCATTATGCTTCAGAAAGTCCTTGAATGAAGCCAAAGAAGTGCTTAGTGAACCTGTGGAGCAAAGCTTTAAGATGACGTATCTGACACCATAAGAGATTTCTCTGTCCCCCCTGAAGCCCCTCTCTCCTCCTGAAGTGTCACACTGCTGCATTCAACTGGCCTCTCTCACTTAACAAACAAGAGTTCTGTGGAGAATGCCTCATGTTACTTAAATGAGTCATATTTCCTTTGGACTCGGTGCTGCTCCCTTTGCACAGCTTGAATTAACTCAACTTGGGGAGGGGCGCACTCATCCCCCTTTGACTCCAAAGCTTTCGAAGGCTTGGTCAGTGCCATTGGCCTTGTGGTGGTGTTTCAGTGACGGGACATGAGCCACACTGATCAATGGGTCTTTTAGAATGCCAGATCCCTTGGTGGCTGACACTGACATCAGGGTGGGCCGGCTGAGTCATCGTCTCTTAAATAGGCCGGCTGGAATCCTAGCCCTTGGAGTGACCCCACCAGCGGCTGCAGGAGAGGAGGAAGCTGCACCTGGTGACTAAACTCACTTTTATGATGCTCTGTTTGTTTGTTTGTTTGTTTTTTATAATGCAAGCTTTAGAGGAAGTCCAGCTATGTCTTTTGTAAGTTTATAGTTTTGTGGGGTTATTTTATTATATTCTCCTCCTCTGAATGTTTGCAAAGGAACTGGACAGTCTTAATATGTTTGCAAAGATTTAAAGGATTAGTTCACCTCAAAATGAAAATTTCCTGTAATTTACTCACCCAAATGCCATCCAAGATGTTCATGTCTTTCTTTCTTCAGTGGAAAAGAAATTAAGTTTTTTGAGGGAAACATTTCAGGATTTCAGTCCAAATCAATGCAGTTTCAAAGGGCTAGGAAGTGCTTCAAAGGGCTCTGCAGTCTGCACGATCCCAGCTGAGGAATAGGGTCTTATTTAGCGAAACGATCGGTCATTTTCTAAAAAACAAAACATTTATATACTTTTTAACCACAATTGTTCGTCTTGTGCTGGTCTGCGACGCGCCAGGGATTACATCATCACTTTTTTTCTTTTTTTTTTTTATAATAATAAATTAAAACAAAGATGTTTCTTACAGAGAAGTTTGCAACATCGACATTATTATCAATCATGTTAACATTCAATTTCTGAACAGGCTGGGATGACCAAAATCTTGTTTCAAGATATGAGTCATTTAATATATTGTAATTTTATAAAATTACATTTAAAAAATAATTTATTTTATTTTATCTTTGTTATTAAAAATAAGCAAAAAATTTAATTTCGAACAATATAAGTAATATAAGAGACAAATAAAATAAACCGTGCTTAATTTCTTTTTTGAATTCTAGTGTTAAATAGACCTACTGTAGCTGAAAAAAAAGTCTTTACTCTAGAAATTAACTATAGACTGATTCTTAAAAAATAGATTACATTTATTCAGTCAAGCATTGTTTGATTGTCTATTTTCTTTTGTTGTTTGATTTAACATTAATCACACAGAATATTAGGCAAAATAACGCCAACATTTTCCTATTTATATGTTGTGATTTGTATAGTCACAGTGTGTACAAATAACAAGGTCATATGAGACATAGGCATCTTTTAACTGTATAGATGTTATTCGATCTGCGTCATCAATGTTTGCGGCGGCCATATTGTTGACATAGAAACCACGGCAACTGTCAGTCTGTCAATTGACAAGCGAGGCAGCGTCGGTATTATCCATGGTATTATCACTGTATTTTTTTTTTTTAAACAGCGCGATGGTGTGTTGTGTAATACACGGCTGTTCTAACAACAGCGAGAACCCCGGAGTTAGTTTTTATGCGATAAGTTACCGACTGTCAGAAAACGTGAAGGGAAGGAGACAGAGTTGAGCCAGCGTAAGAGAGGCTAGCTAGGATAAATAGGCTAAACTTTCAGCCAACTCCCCATAGAAAAGTCTGTACCCATCATTTTACCACAGGTTTCACACATAATCCGTGTGCAATGCATGTGCGGTGCGTATACGGTACAGAAGCAGGACGCGCTATAGTGCTTTATATGCTGCGTTTGCAGTGCGATCCGCGGCTGTACCACAAACACCCTGGCACTCACTATTTTTATTTTAAAACATACTCACTATTTCAACAACGTAAGCCAATTATTCCATGCATTACTTCTATATATTAAGTTGCTCAAGCAAGTGGTCAAATATGTAACCATGTAACTTATATTAAAATCGCAAACATTTTAAATGAAAACTTAAAATTGACAAAAACAACCGACTCTCATGCCTTTTCTTTTGCATTTACATTTTAATACAACAAATCTAGCATGTCACAAAGAACTTGTTTTTCCACCTCCACGAATGAGACGAGTGTCGTTCATTATGTTGCCTTGTTGAGGTGCATTGTAGTTTGTATACGGATACTGTATGAACGAGATCGTTATAAATATCCGGATAAGTTACGGCTGGCAAAGTGGCAATAAGGACGGATCTTTACTTAAGCTTCATTGGTGTGGACCCACATCAAATAATAGCATTATCTTCTCTTGATACCGACGAGATGAAGCCAGGCTACTGCTCCCCTCAACTCAAATCTGCGCGCGGTTAGGGGCAGCAGGACAGTTGTCATGTCAACAATATGGCCGCGGTTAGCTACTTCCGGTGTTTGCGAATAAGGTCTATACATACTAGGGATGGGCATTTTTGTCAATTTCTTATTTCGATCATTGATAGGTCTCAAAAAACGATTACTCGGGGGGGCGGGGCTTGCTCAGGGGCGGGGCTTGTTCGGGGGAGGTGGCGGGGCGTGTCCGTCATGGAGACAATGATATCAATTTAATATTTTAGCAATATTTTGGATTACATTAGCACTTTCTGATAGAACAAAATGTTATTTTACAGTATATTGGCTAAAATTACACTTAATTCAGAGTAAAACTGACTTAAATTACTGAAAAACACATGATTGATGAATTCTGAATACAATTTAAAGGATATGTTCATCATCATAAAAATGAATACACATGATACTTTTTGTCTACTTTATTCAACAGTAAATAAAACGTTCTGTTCAGTGTCAGGCTACTTCAGCAGCATATTTCAACTGTGCTTGTTCACAGCGGTATGTCGTTCGTCGAAACTGCGTGTCTCTAACACTGCACTATGTATTTCCCATTCCGCAATGTAATGGCAAGTTAGTGTTATATAGGATTCAGTGGTCAGCGAGGTCCATGCGTCCGTAGTGATAGCCATCCTCGCTGTCTTTGACAGTCTGTCTTTCAGTGAAGAACAAGTCTTTTCATATAGAGCTTCTATTCTTCTCGGGACTGTCTTGCGCGATGGGACGTTATACTGGGGCTCAACATAATTCATCAAATCCTTAAACCCTTCGATGAAACGAATGGACAGCAAATCTTTCGCTATTATTTCGGTGATTAGTAGTGTCATCTTTTCACCTCTGGCTGCAGTGCATTTCTGTCTGACGGTAAAAGATGCGATGCTCGTCTGAGTTGCGTCTTTGGTGGTATCAGAAGACATTTTATGTACAAATACTAAGGGATAACGCATTGTACTTGTGGTAGATTTGTGTGACAGCTTGGTGCTGCATATTTTGCACTGAACTGTTTTTTCGTCTATTTTGTCGAAGTGAAGCCAGACATCACTACGTGACTTTGAAGCCATTTTCTCTGTTTTTCAGTTTGGACTTTGGACCGCGCTCTGGCAACGCTAACCAATCAGAGCTCAATGTCCCACCCAAAATGCTGCTATAACCAATCAGAAAAAATGTATTTTTTAAAACTCAGATCATCGTTTTTATGATCGATCGTCGCTGTCACGTTCGAGTACTCGAGTGATCGAGTACTGTGCCCATCCCTAATACATACTGGAGACTATATTCTCAGAAGGCGAAGCACTGCTACTTGGGCGAGTGATTAGCGCAACACTCTGAGCGAACTCTCTGCTCCTCACCACGGGGCTTCTCAGGTGCTGCGAGCAAATAACTCCGCCCAAGTAGTGGGTAGAGTTCTCAACGGGCCTGAAAATTACAACCCGACCCGGCCCGTGGCTTTTAAAGCCCGGACCCGATGTAACCCGACACATCAACATGAATTATCTGCCCGAACCCGACCCGCGGCCCGACGCCACCCTTGATCGGTGAGTGATGTATGTAGAATGACTGCTGCGCTTGACGCAGAGAGAGAGAGAGCCCCGGCGGCGCGCGCGCACTCTCACGTCTCACAGATTCCGCCCATCCAGCTGACATAAACCACATTTCAATAAACGAAAAAAACTATCCAGTGATTAAATGTTTTCTGTATTGACGCAAATCTTGTGCGATGTCCTAAACTGCCGAGATAATCACACAACGTGTCGCGCCGCCCCTGAGCAACGGTGATTTCACCTGCAGCAAGTTTACTTTTCACCAACTCCATCTTCTTCTCCGGGCTAAAGGCGTGCACGCAGCGGCGTCAGGTCTGCCCTCGCGTCGCGATGCACGTTGCACGCATCAGACAGACTTTCTTTACAGTGAACAGCAGCGATGAATAATAAATGTTTTTTTTTTCTTTCACTGTACAATTCAAAAGATTAAGCCCGAGGTCCGACCCGACCCGAGTCATTTGCAAATATTTTCGACCCGAACCCGGCCCGAACCCGCGGGTCCCGTCGGGTTTGTCGGGCCGACCCGACCCATTGAGAACTCTAGTAGTGGGTGCTTCGTCTTCTGAGAATATAGTTCTACAAAAGACAGCTTTAACAAAGATTCATCTATTTATTTATTTATTTATACATACCGTGAACACTATACAGTCAGTGTTATTTTACTTTTAATGTACCTGAATACTACTGATAGACCTTACTTTATTTGTAACTTTGCCATATTGTATTTATCTATGCTTGTAATTAGTGTATTTGTTCTTATTTTTTACTGACTGTTCACTTGTCTTTAATAATGTTTGAACTTTTTGCTGATCCAAAAAATGATCCGATCCGTGACACAAAAACCGTAATATGATCCGAACCATGAGTTTTGTGATCTGTTGCACCACTAGTAATGGAGGGTAATCAAATGTAGGCTAATATAATTAGTCTGTGCTTTTGTTTTTTATTTATTTTAATTTTTAGTTTAGTGGATTTAAAAATAAAATATTTTTTTGTTTAGATTGTAATGTGATATAACCCTTTTTTGCACACGATAGGCTATATAGGATAGCCTGCATGGTTACACTCACTACCGTATATTTGTTTTCTGTAGCCTTCAATATGAACATTGTTTGAAGGACAACATTGTTGGCAAGATATGATTTTTTTTTTTTAATAAATACAGATTTTTTTTTTTATCCAAATAGAAAAACATAGCAAATACCAAGATATATACAGTAATCGCCATTCAGCCCCAAACAAACTGAGAAATATTTTTTTTGGCCTGGTTGAAATGGTGGTTTCTTTCATGTTAATACAATTAAAAGCTGGATATTTAATGTATTGTTTCAAACGGTTGAAATGAATCAAGGTGTTTTGAATTTTTTTTTAAATATATCTCAGCCAGCCCTAATGTGCCTCAACACTCTAGGGGAGGCTCTGTGTTAGAGATCTAGTTTTACATGCTTCATGTATTGTAAGAAATTCATACGTATTTAATGTTTTTGGAAGGGCAGTATGTTGATTTGTGAACACGAGCCCTTTGCCAAATAGCTTCAGTCAGAAAGGCTCTTGCCTTCCCTATACCTACACTATTTGGTTTCTTGCCAGAATTGGTGAGTCACTTGAGACTGAATGACCTACTTTTAATGTCTTTAAGGAGTGCCAGAATGAGTTTTCCTTTTTTATGGAATAGAAAATAGAGTGGATAAATAAGTGTCTTAAAACCGTTTTTTCGATTCAGGATGATGCTTATAAGCTGTGTCAGTATGTGCAATTGTGCATCACCTCAAATAAATCGTACTGATAAAGCAAAAACAAACTTATGTTTGTTACTGAACATGAAATCTGAACCATTCAGTAGTCTAATGTTATCATTTTTTTTTTCTCTCTGAGTAAAAGATCATTTTGTGTCTCATAGAATATTTTGAGAGCATGGTTTGGTCTGACTACTCTAGAGAGGAAATCAAATGCTATGAAGGGAATGCTGTATTAGGGGATTTCCTAAGACCATCTTTCTCTGTTTAACTTGATGATGGGTCTTCCAGTGCAGCCTCGGGTAAAAGACATGACATTGGTAACGTGACACTAAGTCATACTGTAAAAAAACACATCTCGCAAAATTGAATCTGCTCTTATTTAAGCTTGAAATAACACTCCCCTTCCCAAATGGCACTTTGAACCACTAATTGCTGTTTCCCAGGATTTGTTGTCTCGCTTTGAATCGGAGACAAATTTGAACTGAATGTGGCTTCTTGCCTGCTTTTCTCCTTTTACAAGCCTATGTCTTTGATGTCATCTGCTGTGAACCCTGCAGCTTCATCTGACACGAGCAGTCGTGCACAGTCCAATCTTCCTGCAACCCCTAGTATGGCCGCTCCAGGGAGTGTATTTATTCATTTGGTCTGATGTCTTTAAATACGGTTAGATACATTCACATCCCCGTCTTGATTTACTATCCCATTAACATGCAAAAGAGGATGTTGCTTGTTAAAGCCACTGTACGGTAGGGGGTAGCAGACTTTTTCATGGGGTGCTTAATGGCCGAACATTGTGACCACACATACCCAGTGCAAGTTGCCTTTTTTAAAGAGGCATTTTATTTAAAAGCCTACAAGACAGCAATGTGAAGGTTGCAAAAGGATCTGCAAATTTAGGGCCCTATGATTTCCACGATGCGGAAAACGCGTACGGTATAGCTGAATCCAGTTATAAAAACGGAATTTACTTAAAGGGTCACTTCACCCTTTTCAACATTAATCTTTATTGAAAGTGGGTCATATATGTAGTCGAAATGTAAAAGAAATTTTGAATTTGATGCCCTCTTGACCGAGAAAAGACAGAAAATAACTTTAGTGCGCATTTGTATGCAAGACAACAACTCCCACAATGCACCACATTGCACAGCTCCGCAAGCCACTCCCACTAATCCAGAACAGCGCAAACATCAGAGAAATCACTTTTCCGTCTACAAGGCTAACGTTAGCTGCCACCAGAGTTAGAAATTCATTTCACACAAAATTTCTAGTTAGTTGGCTGTGGCGACCAGGACGAGGGCGAGGGATGTGATAGGACAGCGCGAGGCCGGTGGCGCGAGTGATAATGAACGACAGCTGTGACGCACCGGTCTCTCTCGCGTCTCTCACCGAGGAGCGGACGCATAAAACGAGGAGCGACGACAGGGCAGATCGAGAGAGGAACAGGCCTGATTTTATGTTGTGTTTTGTTTCTGTTGTGTGTGGCCAGCAGTGAGGGGCTGCTCGCTTATATTTTTGTTTTGTATTTGTTTATTTTACTATTAAAATGTTTAAATGTTTGCCGGTTCCCGCCTCATTCTTCCCACAACAACGAACCCCGTTACATTGGCAAACTCATTAGTGAATTACTCCTCGTTTGTATTTCTTTCTATATGGTGAATTATTGCATGATGATGATAAAGTTACCTGGATGTTCAGTCAGAACATATGCGGTGCGAAACTTGGATGGATCACAACACAAACGTCCGTGTGGTCGTCTGATTCAGAGGTTTCGTCCAGGTGATATTGCGATCGTTGAAATTCTCTGCAGCAGACGGACTCTATCTGTGTCCGTAGCGCACAGCGAGAGCCGAGAGCACGACATGTAGGCACCAGCAGTCCGCCCAGCTCGAGCCAGTCCGGGCTTCTCGTCTGCGCCGGGCTGGTCTCCTGCGGCGGCCGCTGCCGCAGCCGACGCCGCCGCCTCTTGTTCCTCCATCAGCCTCAGCTGCTCTTCGCTATATTGTGGCTCGTATAAATAGCCACGAACATCAGTTTCGAGCAAAAGATTTTCAAAATCCTCGTCTTCCATATCGTGTGTCGTAAATTCAGGCATTATGGTAAATCTAACTCCTTGAGCGCTTGTTAGCTTAGCTTGCTGTCTTCCAAGCAAGATGGCGGATTAATAGTTTAGTTTCTTCAGGTTTAGTCCCACCCACTGATCTGTAATAGGCCGGTGGGGTGAGTGGGTCCCACGCCCTTGAATAATAATGAGCTAAAGGCTGTAGTTTTCTTAATATGCAATGAAATTTATCTTCCGTCCTATCGTGACGCAAAATGACGATATTTACGTCACGATAGGACGGAAGTAAAACACTTAAATCCTTTTTTCTCCCATCTCAGAAAAAAAACAAGCAAAATTCCACCATCATTATAATATATGACTGGGTTTCTAACAATACAAACCTTAATGCAAATGGGTGAAGTGACCCTTTAACATGGAATTTCATAGAATTTGTCAAATTTTTGATGAATAAATAAATCTCAATATTGACTAGTGTCTCTGAATATTAAACCGCAAAAAGACAATTTAAATATGAATCCTGCATATTCTGTGTCTCTGTGTGAATGAATGGCACAGAAGGGCGGTTTCATTTACCACACACACACACACACACACACTAAAGCACGTGTGACGCTCGCTCTGTTTTTCAGCCTCTGCCGCCTTCCGATTAAAATCACAAAGTACGCCTGTGAAACACAAATGTCTCTAACGTCCTCCATGAAAACTAGTCCCGTCCTAATAGGTCTTTATGCCAATAATTATTTTCATGGTTTGACAGGTATTGAAATTTCTCTGTTTGGGGTCATTAATATTTCTTTTGATGATTTTTTTTAAATGAGTTTAAGAGTTAAAAGTACAGTAAAAGTTGCAAGTTTTTCTCTTTTAACATATTTTAAAGTTGTATTTATTCCTGTGATGGCAAAGCTGAATTTTTATTACTCCAATTTTCAGTGTCACATGATTCTTCAGAAATTATTCTAAATGCTGATTTGGTGCTTAAGAATGTTGAAAACATGCTCAATATTTTTGTGGAAACCATGATGCATTTTTTTCAGGATTCTTATAATTAATTATTTGAACATTTATTTGAAATAAGTCTTTTGTAATATTATAAATGTCTTTCTTTACAGTCATTTTTGAACAATTTAATGCATTCTTGTTGAATAAAAGTATTAATTACTTTAAAAAATATATGTTGTACTTACCCTAAACTTTTGAACAGTTGTGTAATACACTATAAAATACTAACACAAATCAATAGTTTTAATTGGTAGAGGTAAATTTAGACATTATTTATTATTTTATATATTTAATTTGAAGTTTTTCTAAAGATTGCATTTAACAGTGTTATTGAATTAGTGTTTTTAAAGATTAACTTAAAATGAGCATTAAATAACAACAATAGTAAGTTAAATTGCTTGATGATAAATTAAAAAAATATTAGCTGATAACCGATATTGTACTGCTTTAATTTGCATTAATAGGGACTGACCCTCAGCGATTTAATCATTTACAGAATAATGTTATTTTGACTTAAATAGTTTTCTAAATTACAAAGAAGTGTAATGACAAAGTATGATTAATAGAGCTGAAACAATTAGTCATTATCAGCAATGTTGACAGAAACATTGACAAGGTTCTTTTGACCTTATATGACCTATTGTAAGGTCCTGCAATAATGTGTTTTGATCAAGCGGCAACATTCTAATCTGAAAAATGAAGCCTACCCGGAAGTGCGAAAAACTGCAATACATCGAAAATCCGCTAGAAGGAGGTCCCAAAAGGGAGCAAATATCCATAGACCGCATGTTAAAATGTCCGTTTTCACAGCATAAATTTATATGTTTACATGTTGGTCCCATGGACTTTTATTGTATTTTTGGATAGGTCCCGAGTGCCTGACAACTGTGAGGGGGGTGAATTTTTTTCTAACTCGGTAGTTTAGATCGTATTTAGATATAAAATGTATGACAAATAAGCGCGTGATTGACAGATGATAACGGGCTGCGCTGAGTGGAATTCCTGAAATTTGACGTCTCGGCCATGATCTGACACAACACATCATACCACCTCTGTATCCTTTCTGAACATTTGTATTTGAAATATCGTAAGATTTTCCAAGATGGCACCGCCCATACCCCCCATAAACAGCCTCAAAACCGTTCTTCAGAAAGTCTATGGGTGACGTCACAGACGTTTTGTCCATATTTTTTACAGTCTATGGTTTTGATCAGTGAGGCTCTGTAGCACAAGACTGTAATGCTGCCCTTCTGGATGAAATACATAATTTTTTGTTTGTTTTATTTATTAGGTATAACTCAATAATATTTAACTAATTCCAAAAGCTAAATAATAAACAAAAGTCTACTGATTAATTGGTGATATAATCGATGATTAGACGATTAATCGTTCTAATAATCGTTAGATTACTTATCAAAAAAATCTTTTGTTGCAGCCCTAATGCAGGGCTCGACATAAGCAATGGCCCGATGGCCCGGGGCCAGTAAAAGAGTATGTCGGGCTAGTTGATTGGCCAGTCACTGGCCCTCAGCGAAACAAACAGCAAACGTCATACAGTGGCGCGAAGAGTGTCAATGTTACTTCAGGTTATTTATAACGTATTAAAATGTCAAAGAACTATGAGGCTGATACGAAAAAAGAGGACATTCCTAGTAGGGCTGGGCGGTAAATCGAGTTTGTAGGCTACAGTATATCGATTTTTTTTAAACGATATGGAATGAGGCAATACCGTTTCGATTCAGTAGTTTGATACGAGCACATCTGAAAAATAGCGGAGTACGCAGTGTGAGCTCCTGCAGTGAAAGAACATAGTACAATTTGTCCTAAACATGACACAAGCTTATACTAGTAAGATATAGTTAACAAGTTTAAAGTAGCTTGCCCTGTCAGATGCTCTGACAGATACTGTTGCTGACTGACAGATAAATACTTGCGCTGTTTAATGCGTTTGGAGACGTGGTGCTTTCCTCAGTGCTTAACTTACATTTCACAGGTATATTCTCCATCTGTAAATGTTAGAAAGTCAAACAAATATGTCCATTTCACTGTCAGGAGAGGACGAGCTTCTGCAAGTGAATCTCCGCTAATATTCAAGCTCCCGTGAATGAGCGCCGCCGCGAGCACGCGCGCCAAACAGACGAGCACAATAGAAGAGTAGCGCAATAATTCTGACTAAAATATACATATTGCTAAAATATTTGTTGTTGGAGACAATAAATGTGCCATATGTGGAATTTTAAACCTACAAGTATGTTTTTATGAAAGTGAGCATTATAATGGGGTAATCAAATGCAGGTTTGTGCTTTTGTTTTTATTTTTATTTTAGCCTTTAGTCATTTTAAAAACAAAAGCATTATTTTTGCTTTTAGATTGTAATGTTACAATGTTAGAATGTAATATGATTTTAACAACCTTTTTGCACATAATATATTGCATGGCCTATACATTACATTCCCTATTTTTGTTTCTTCAATATCAAAA
Organism: Rhinichthys klamathensis goyatoka; assembly: GCF_029890125.1. NCBI lineage: Eukaryota > Metazoa > Chordata > Actinopteri > Cypriniformes > Leuciscidae > Rhinichthys > Rhinichthys klamathensis. The sequence goes on from NW_026606624.1 coordinate 2,458,604, forward strand.
TTGTTTGGATATCATTGAGCAGGATGTGAAATAATTTTTTTTTTTAAATAAATACAGATTTTCTTTATCCAAATAGAAAAACGTAGAAAGTACCGAGATATATATCGTATATCGCCATTTAACCAAAAAATACAGAGATATGATTTTTTTGGCCATATCACCCAGTCCTAATTCCTAGTGTCATGGAAAACACAGTACACCTGGGTGGAGAAAGGCGATGAGGGCATGTACTGTTTCGTTTGCCGGAAATTTCCAACAAAAGACGACCAAAATGCATAACCGGCCTGCCGACGGGCTATCTAAAGTGTAATCAAATTCCCCCCTAAACTTCTGCCTCGCCCCCCTAAAAATGTGTGATTAAGTGTAAGCTACACAAATTTGTGTTCGCTTCAGTCTTGTTATAATCAGATTCAGCGCGTTCTTCATTGACAGTTTTTTAGGTCATAAATGTTAAACGAATGACAAAAATAATCAGGCAAACTAATATACTTTTGTCTAATTTCGCCATTTTGAAGTGAAAATAGGCCTATGTAATATTACTCATCACTCATGTAATGTAATAATTAGTTTACTGTCATTGTGAGGGGACAAGAAAAATTAATCCTAATGTATACAATAAATACAGTTTAATGGAAAAGTGCATTTCCTTCTATTTCTTTCAGGGCCAGTAAAAATATAGAAGGGGCCAGTAAAACTCTGATCTACTGGCCCTGGGGGCCAGTGGGGATTTTTTTTTATGTTGAGCCCTGCCTAATGATCAAGCAAATTGATCTTTCTTTCTTATTGGTAAAGAAAACAAAAAACATTTGCCTCAACTTTTCCCTTCATGAAATGCTTTAAGTTCCACACAAATTTTGAGTGCTGGAATCTTTTGAGATGTCAATACTAATATATGGCTCCTGGTGTCTGATAATGGCAGGTCAGCAGTTTGCACTAGAAATCCTTTGAATGAGTCATGCTGCCTGCCACATGACGTGTGACTTCTGCCAAGTGAGTCATCCGAAACTAGCAGTTCACAGACATACAGGGTTCTATGGGTTAGAGATGGACAAGATTTTGTCTTACTAGTGATTTCAGGCTGTATTTGCTTCAGTGACCCTACTCTTGTAGGAGCGGGTAGATAGGAAGTAGGTAGAGGGGGAGGGGTTATTACCAAGAATGTTCAAATGAACATTGATGACTTTTATAGTCACATATTTTCTGATCTAACTGAGGTGATGGAGCTTCACATTGAAACATTCATAGAAAGTGAGCTGTCTGTCCTTTTCGTTCACACCGGCCCAACTTGAGTTTGCCCACTGTGACGTTTTTTATGGGTTTGGTGAATTACACAGTGACAAAATGCAGTTACATATTTTTACATTGGCAAATTAGTTTTTTTTTTTTTTTTTTTTTTACTTTTAGAATCTGGGACTTTTAATCCAGAGACCTCGATGAATTACAGAGCAGTGAAAAATGTATTCTTATGTTTTTTTAATAAATTATCACTATCATGTTATAGGGGTGTCAGAAAATATCGATACACGTGAATATCGCAATATTATGTTTACTGATACTGTAGCGATTCTCAAAAATGCTATCAGTAATCCTACATTCAGGCAAACATGGTCAAGTTCATGTGCACATTCGCATCCTTTTCTGCTGATGTAAGTTGAAATATTACTTTTGTGTTGTATATATCTGATTAATATATATATAGGATGCGGTTGGAGTTTATTAAGCCGCTGGCAAAGCGCTCCAGTTTACCAGTGTAATCAGCATCAGCTCAAACGGCAATGCCCGACATTGGTTATTTGAGACAGTCATATTCTTTTTAAATGTTTCTTTTTAAAAAACATTGATATTATTAATAAACCAGCAGTGTTATTTTTTTCTCATCATATTTTTTCAACAGTAGGCCTGTTAAAATCGGTTCTCGTAATGGCTTGGAATCACTTGATAAAGTAGATGAAAATATAGTTAAGTGTTAGATGTGTGCAGTGCCAATCTACCATATAATGTATACAAACATTATAACGACGACACTATAGAATGTTGTGAATGTGAATTCATTGTGCTTTAGTTGCCGGTGTTTCAGCCATAGACACAGCGACCCCCTTGATTTCAACAGAGAATATAAGTCCAATAGAAGCACTCACTTCCTGATAGCCAAGCGTACTGCGCAGGCTCAAACTGAGCTTGACGACGTAGATGTGACGTCACGCGAGCAAACCTGTCTGACCTTCTAGTAGCTGTGCCGAAACAAATCTGAATTGAAATCTGAAACAAGTCTGTTGTTGAAATATTTTGTCCCTTTGCTTTAATGAACTCTCTATCTATAGGCTTCTCCCTTGACTTTATGCCTCCATGTCCACCCGATTGCCTCATAGACAGTAAAAGATTGCCTACGAGCTTCTCCTTCTGTCTACTCTATACGGTAATTTCTCTACTGTGCGACAGAGAGTCCCGTGGTTATGACGCAAGCGGTAGCCTATTTTTACAAAAACGGCTTCTACGGGGCCATAACGTAAGATACAAAGTAATGGAGCCTTTTATACATTGTCCTGTAAACGCCTCAGATGTAAAGTTATTCGCTGTCAAAGTGACGCCAAAATGAATGGGAGTCAATGGAATGCTACAGCTGATGGTCTGCTACAATGGCGGCCCCCAAGCGAAACTTCAGTTTCCGGCTGGTGGATTACCCCCTGGGTTTCAGCGCGTTATTACGGGAAGATTGCATCCACAATGGGATTAGCACTTTCTAGCTAGCATGTAATTTAGTTCAAGTTCACTTGCATTTGCATCCTTTTGTACAGAAGTTGTAATTTTATGTTTTGTATCTACTATCTAGGATATCTGATTAATCTAATTCAAGACGTCATGTAGAAGAGGCTTATGTTTATGGTGTTCATTTACTCTTCAGCTTCATCTCATGCAGCTATTCCTTTTATATGTTTCTTTCTCGAAAACATTTGATAAGCTAACAGTGTTATTTTTCTATGTTCATATTTCGATAGACATTTTCACGTCGTATTTTTATTTGTCAACATTCATTTTCATAGCAGTGTTTCAAATCAAATATTTTGATTATCGCCATGACAAACACGCATGCCCCTTAAAACATTTTATTATTTAAAGGTAGCCTGACTTCGTCATACTCATATTCTAGTCAGAATGTGAGTCTGATACTGCTCCATAGAGCTTTGATTATGAGGCGTCTTAACTGAACCAGGGGTAAAAAAAAACTCTGCACTCAATTGGATAGACCTACAACCAATCAGAGCAACGCAGTAAGTGTTTTTTTTTTATGAGCTACGCAAAGTCAACAGAACTACACGCACGCTGGAAGAAGTAGTAAAGTAACGAGTGTTGCTTCTTTTACTTGGTCCTCCATGAGTGCGACCAAAGGAGAAACCACACCGACCACAGGGTTTTCATTTGGTCCCATCTTTCTTCATAGTGACCATCGGAGCCAGCTGATAAAATAAACTTTTGCTGAATCTCGTAGGAAGGACGGCAAACACATCTTTCTGATCAACAAATGCCTTGATTGCAGTTCTCTGTTCGTCTTTTAAAATGAATGCGCTGTCGATTTCTTTTACAACGGACGCGATAGCGGAATCTATACATCTCAATTCTCCAGCTGCAGTCAACTTTGAGGGAAACCAGTTCAACCCAAGCGCTCTTTGATAACGTGATGATTACGTGACTGCAGATCATCTGTCCATCATCGTATAAAGCCCGCCCTGGCAATTTGATTGGCCCAACTAATTCTGAACCGATCATAATTACTCCTCAATGGATCGAGTCCAGACCGAACTTCCCGACCAAAAAATGTTGTGGGCGGGGTTCGGCCTGGCATCCAGGCTAATTTAAAGCTACTCTGTGTTATTTCATCAGTCAATCAGGAAAGTCTGGTGGTTTAAAGCTTCTGGCAACATTAAATCCAGGAGAAAAGACAATTCCAGAGAAAGAGCAAGTAGAGCCATGCCAAATAAGCCATGCTAAAATCCAATACTCGGGACATCCCTTTACTTAGATTGCACAAAATAGTGATTAGTGATATAAATGCAAATGCAGATCCCACTGTTTTGATTATATACAGTTTTTGCTCAGGTTTTATGCATATAGTGGTGTGTTCTTTCTTCTTTGATAGATCCTCTTCCTAAAAAACAAGAAATATTGCAATATATCGGCTTTCTTACAGTATCGCAATATATTGTATCGTAACCAGATTCTTGGCGATACACAGGCCTATCATGTTGTTAACTATAATAGTTATCTATAATATTATAACTTTATTTTCCTGGTGACTATTTGAATATTTCAAGATGAAAGTAAAACAATAATAATGTTGCTGATATGATAAACAAAGATTTAAAGCATCTCATTATCAGCAAAGTGAAAAGTCATTTGAGATGTTTGAAAATGTCAGGACTCTTGACTGTGATTTATTTGATCTGCATCTGTCGATGGACTCCAATTTGGCGTCTACACACCAGCCTCACTGCTGACCAAAATAGCAGACATCATAATTCAACCACTGCCAGCCAGTTTTATTTGCTTTTACTGTGATGTTCGCCCTTGTCTGCTGCATTCTTACGCTTAAATAAAAAAGTAATAAAGGATGAGAAAAAAATACAAATGATCCTTATTATTATTATTATTATTATTATTAATAATAATAATACAAATAATAAAGGAGACAGTTGGTGGTGTTAAAACAATCTGTAACAAGTGGGCCAGCTGTTTAAAGGGGTCATATAATGGTACATGCACTTTTACAAGTTGATTGTACTGAAATGTGTGTTGGCAGTGCCTGTACACAAACATCATATAATGATAAAAATCCATCCAGTGTTTTTGTTTTAATCTCCTTATATGTTTTCCCCTGCCTCAAATTGAGCCGTTCGTTTTTGTGACGTCAATAAAACGGACGCCCCTCCCACGATTGTTGATTGACAGCCGGTTTCAACACAGACCCGCCCTAGCTCGTGAGCTCTCAATCATAGTCTGCGCGGACCGGCGCGGTCATTGTTGATATGCTGGAGCACTGTCTATGAGCAGAATGGCGTCTAAGCGATTGTGGTGTTCTGTTCTTGGGTGTAATAACGAACACAGCAGTCATTTTAATGTTCCTAAATCCGAACCGCTGAAGACGCAGTGGCTGAGTTTGTTTTCGAAGGGAATATTCCCCACGAGCAACGTCAATGCTTTCATATTTGCGCGAATCATTTCACACACCAGACTGCTTATAAACGAGGAGGGTCAGTATAAAGCTGGTTTTGCTAAGAAGTACCAACTATTCGTGTTCCTGCTGAACCTCCAAAATAACTGAAGTGAGTGTATCGTTTTATTAATCTTTAATATTTATATTAATCTTTGCAAATCGCTAGATGCACGCTTCACAATGAATGCGTGGTTTACACTCAGGGTACATTACGGCATGTTTTCTATGTACGACGTTCTCAATATAATTCATAATCCCACATCTATAATGAACAACGCGTTATGGTATTGTGTTACAAACGGTGTACACAGAACAGAGAGGCGGGGTGAGCAAAACTCATTATCATTTAAAGTCATATGCACTGAAACGGCGTGCTGAAAACAGAGCTGTTTTTGACCAGGTAAAATAAGTGTTTTCTTACAATACTAATGAGAATTTTTAATTAAAGTATATTACAAAGTTTTAATTTAGACTCTAAAGAATCATATTAGCTTGTACAAAAATGGCATTATATGACCCCTTTAATAAAAATAATATTATGCAAATATATGGTGTAAAAGGAATCTGTAAAAATGTTGACCATTTATTAATACAATATTAATAAAATTAATTCAAAACAACATTATTATTATTGTTGTTATTACTATTATTATTATATACAGATGTTTTCTTGTCCAAAGCTACTTGCTGTACATTTTTACAAAGCGGAGAGTCGGGGTTAGTCAATGGTGGCACAGTCTCTGGTCTTCTGAGATTTGAATGCACAACCTTTGGTTTACCAGCCAGGTCTGAGACTGCAACCACAAAGCTCTCCCTTCCCAGTATTATTGACTTATTTAAAAACACTTCATGGGACTGTGTGAGATTGAGCTGCCATGAATCATTGTTCTCTTTTATTTTTTCACCTGTGATAATTGTGTTGTTGCAAGATGTTGGATTGGATTGGTGAGTGTGGCCCCTTTTAAGTTCCTCTCTTGTTATACTGCTGTATCTGGGCCCTGAACTGAAGCTCTTGCTCTCAAATGAGTGAAGCCTGGCAGAGGCAACCACTGGGAGTTTGATTTATCTCCACTCAAACTGTTCTGGAGCAGACATGCAAATCCAGTGAAATGAGTGCAGCCCGTTTCGTGTCGAAGCTAAGAAAGCGTTCACAAATTTTTTTAAGTGGAGAGGAAATAAAGGTGAGCTTCAGACCGATTTGTGAAATAAAAAAGGGAGGAAAATGTGGAATTAGAAGGAAGACTACTAAGACATGGTTCGTAACAGGATTTCATTCACGTTCAAATCAAGTATTAATTAATTAACTGGATTTCCTGCTTAGTGTTTCTCTTATGGTGTTATAGTGCTCAAGGGGGAAGCTGTTAATGGTTTGGGTAATTGAGTATTAAACTAGAATAAACAAAGCTGGCACTGAGTGGTGAAAGTAAGCTGCTATTATGTTCTGGTTTGGTTGCTTTAGTATTAAGCCGACTATATATGTTGTTTAATGCATGTTTTATGTTCGGTTTTTAATATTTCAATATCCGTTGTAAAAAATGTGGGCAGCATGTTTTACAGTTTTATTCTTATTTTAGAAACAATGAACTTGATGTTTCTGTGAACTAAAAGAGGGGTTAATTGTATGCCTGGAGCAGTCTTAGTTCAACTAAATGATCTTCCAAATCAATGAAAAATGCATCAGACATCGTTTCACAGGCCTTAATACTCAGAGGATTTGAAGATACTGTTTGATGAGCTTCTTGCATCGATTCACAGTAAATCAGCACATTAAGTGTATTTGACTGGTATTGCTTTTTTCATGGCTTAGACTTCAGCGGTAGTTCACGCCGAGATTTCAAAGTGTTTATTACCTCCTGAGCTGGTAATTGAGCTAGCAGGCCATCTGCATTTCCCCCAGAACAGCTGTTTGGCTGTATTGTGTAATGCCATTTTGGACGCAGTTAACTCTGGTTCAATCCAAACTATTCTTTAATCCAACTTTTTAATAGTATTGTCTTGCATAGTTTGTTTGTCATGTGTTAACCCTAATGTCAGTGTAGCATGCTAAAGCATGCTTGCTGCATTAGGCTATAAGTTTAATTTTCAGACATCAATACAACATGATTATGATCATAATAGTTGGAAAACATGTCTTGGGTACTGTATCAAAAACATTTTCTTGTGGGTCACAGTACTGATCATTCTCAGTAGTATTGTATATTTTACTTAACACATATAGGCTGTTCAATAATACTAACAAGAAAAGCACCGGAATTTTTAAAAATCTCAGGATTACTTTTGTAATACATTTTTCAGGATTATTTTTGTAATAAATTGTTAAAGCTGCTGTCCGTAGCTTTTTTGGGGTTAAAAATTATCCAAAATACATATTTGATAAAATACATAACCAGCCAGTGTTCAAAACTATCTGCTTGCCTTAGCTCGATGCAAAACGGTAAGCTTGTAATAATGTTTTTAATTTTAGTGGTACTGGTGGATTTCCGCGGGAGATTCGAGCATGTCTTTGCGTCATTACGTCACATCTGTACACATAAAGAAGGAGTCTCGGCTAGTATAAGCTATATTGCGTGTGAGGATGTTGGAGGTAGAGATTTATAGCCTTTTCTCACAGCGCTTGATATAATTAAACTTATCAATTTGATGGCGGATCCAGAAAGGTTCAAACGACGATCATCATCAGTGACAACTAGAGACTCACCCGCTGTAACATGCAAAAGACTTCGTTCGGACTTCGGAGTGGCTACAGAAAAAAAGAGACTGCAACCGGACCCATGCGAAAACAAGGATAATATCGGAAGGACATTACATGATGTAGTCACGCAATGCTTGCTGACGTTGTTAACATTAACAATTAGAGAACATAGTATAGCTACTTTGCACGGTTTTGCGTGAAATGATAACTTATAAGCAATTGTTAGATTTAATCAGCGCGATTTACTGCAATGTCAGAACCAGAACAAAAGTGAATGTTTCTTACTAGTTCAGATGACATTTCCCGGTGAAAATTCTTATGTTGGTCATACTTCCAAAAAGAATAATCTGTGATTCTGAATGACAATATCCACATCGGCGCGGTGACTGACAGCTGCACACTCTCCTCAAACACTGTGTTCATCCGCGCTGTGCCGTGTCGAGGGTGTTGAACTACAACCCACGTAAAGTTGATAATTCCGCGAATGACTGCAATTGCAGATTTCGAACAGAGATGGCGACAAAGAGGAAAAATGCCGGACTGCAGCTTTAAATAGAAGCATTTTCACTAGTGGTTCCAGACTTTGGACCGCACTGTGTGTTTATAATTTGTGTACAGTTGTAATCAAAATTATTCAACCCCCATTACAAATCAGGTTTATTGGCAAAATGTACAAACTTTTATCTGTTTGCAATGAATAAATCAAAGAAAGGTTTTTGAAATAGCTCAAAACATCAAATGTTTCAAGTGTTTCCCCCAAATTCAACTGAAAATGCAACTTTGAATGACAAAATTATTCAACCCCCTGAATAGAATCCCTCACAACAGCACAAATCTGTGAAACAGGTGTTGTTTCAAGCACACCTGATGCAACCAATCAAGGACTTCATTAGTTGCACCAGGTGTGCTTGAGCTAGAACACATGAAATACTTGAACTGGCTAGGTTTGTTGAGTGTCAGGTTTGACCGCATGTTAGAAATATCAATAAGTCAAAAGAATGGTCCAAAAAGTTAAGAGAAGAAATCATCACTCTTCACAAACAAGGAACAGGATACAAAAAGATAGCGAAGGCACTAAATGTCGACACCGTTGAAACCGCCAGAACTTGTACATCACTACTGATTCAAAAGCACAAGAAAAGTCGGCTCCAATTTGCTCAAAATCATACAAATAAGCCACACGAGTTTGGGACTGGAACTTTTCAGCCCAATGGATCAGTGGTATGTGTGGAGGAAGAAGAATGAAGTATATGCTGAAAAGAACACTCTGCCTACAGTTAAGCATGGTGGTGCTCGTTGATGATCTGGGGCTGCTTTGCATCCTCTAGCACTGGAAACTAGGGGTGCACGATATATCGAATCAATATCGTTATCGCGATATCACGTTGCTCGATATCAATATCAAAAATCTCGCGATATTTTGTTTATGATGCGTCCGGTCCGACATGCACCGTTGCATTTCCCCCGACTCATTTCCTGATTCTCCTTCTCCATAAACAATATGAAATCAAGGAGAGGGTTAACTTTTCATGCAAAAGATTTCTCACAGTGGTCAGAAAGAACAGGGGAGACACTTTGTTTTTCTCAATATGACTGAGTCGCTACTCGCTCCAAAGCTAATCGCCGTCACTCTCTCACTTCTCCCTTGCTCTACTACCACACAGTCCCCACACACACACACTTGCCGGCTCGACGCACACACCAGCGCACAAGTATCAGGCCACCTGGCAACTTCATGCGTTTTCACTGATCGGATACCTATCTGATTTATTAAAACGATATTCCTTTCTTTTACACCTGGTCACATAAATGTGTTTTTGCAAAACGGATATAAATCCGATCTTCAATTCCCGCGCTATAGCCTGCAGATATAATGGAGTGCACGTCACCGAAAGCAACAGTTGATCTGCATTTTACGATCATCAGCTAAAATGTCAAAATCTGAAAATCAAATAACGCAGTAAGAGAGAACGGCAACAGCCCTGTTAAGATAATTTCGTTTATTTACTTTTAATGAAGATAATTGTGTGTAAAGGGTCTGCGACTTACTTTCACTTTGATTTGCGTTAGTTTGCGCGTTGGCTTGATGAAGAGATGCTCAGCTGCTCATCTGCGGTGATGCGTGTTGCAGTTGCGCGCGTCGTCATATCTGGCCATAACATGACATGTAGCCTGTACACGTTCTCATTTTTAGCGTTTTTGGGAGGAGTAAATTTTACATATGTGGTTTCAACAACGAGATGCATTTACACTTGTCCAGTTTCGTCAGGAATGCGGCTCAGACCTCCTCCTGAAGTGGTTTCAGCGATCGGATTCAAATCCGTCTCGAACGCGTTTCGGAGGGCATTTACACCTGGTCTTTTCACGATCAGATAGCTATCCGATCACAGAAAACGCATAAAGTGGCCAGGTGTGTTCTGTAGACTTGCTCTTTATTTATTGTTTTTTACACTGTAGTGTACACACAACCAGTAAAACATGTCCTGTTCTGTAGTCTAGACATGGTTATTATTTATTTATTCATGTTGTAGGCTACCAGTCCAATATGACTGTCAGTTGAAATAAACCTTATGTTGTAAGAACTTGTTTTATTTATTAATCTTTTTTGATGCGTTTTCCCATAACTTTTGTAGTTTTACATTTGTTTAAAAATATCGAAATTAATATCGATATCGCAATATTCATTATCGATATCGCAATATCACTTTTTTGTCAATATCGTGCACCCCTACTAGAAACCTGCAGGGTGTGGAAAGCAGGATGGGTTCATTAAAGTATCAGGAAATCCTAGGAGAAAACGTTGTGCCGTCAATGAGGAAGCTGAAGTTTGGGTGTCATTGGACCTGCCAACCTGACTAAGTTCCCAAGCAAACCTCAAATTCCGAGATGGTCCTCACTGCAGAACACGAAATCCAGGGGGAGGAGTTGGATCTGGATCCAACTCCTCCCACCTTACATATACCTAAACCTACCCATCTCCGCCCCCTGATCCCTAACCCCACCCCTAATCCTACCCATCTCCACCCCTTAGATCTGGATCCAACTCCGCCCCCTGGATCTCGTGTACTGCAATGAGGTGCTACTGCAAATTCCGGCAAGGCTTGGTTGTAGAAGAAGTCCTGGAAGATTCGACAGTGGCCATTGCAGTCACCTGACTTGAACCCCATCGGAAATTTCTGGTGGGATTTGAAGAAGGCGGTTGCAGCACGCAAACCCAAGAATATTACTGAACTGAAGGCCATTGCTCATGAGGAATGGGCTAAGATTCCTCAGAAGCGCTGCCAGAAGCTGGTGTCTGGTTATACCACTCGTTTGCAGCAGGTCATAACAGCAAAATGGTGTTCTACTAAGTACTATAGATGCTTACCATGAAAGGGTTGAGTAATTTTGAGACTGCAGAAGTCATTAAAAGTTGCCTTTTCAGTTGATTTTGGGGAAACCACTATTTCAATTACTTCTGTTTGATTTGTTCATTGCAAACAGCTGGAAGTCTGTAAATTTTGCCAATAAACCTGATTTGCAATGGGGGTTGAATAATTTCGATTACAACTGTATGTAGTTGTATATTTTTTAAGCCATTGACTGGTAAGTCTGAGCAACCATGATGCCATATCGTGCTTTGTCTGCCAGGCAGTTTAGCTGATTACTTTCCTGTTAGTCGGCAATTGTATTTTCTTGCAGGAAACATGTCAATAGCAGTTAAAGGGGGTAGACTGGCATTGCTGCTCATTCATTCAATCATTGAGGGGGGAGGCTTAGGTCAATCGCTGCTACTAGGTGAAATGTGAGATTTCAGATTCATGGCATAAATTAGTAAAGGGAAATGAGTCACTGCTACTGCATCCTGCCCCAACAATATCCTGTTGATATCTGTGATGTGAGAGAGAGAGAGAGAGAGAGATCTATCATTTGATTGTAAAGGAATTAAAACAGAATTCTGTTCTTTAATGAATAGCTGAGTTAATATCTGATGTGTCTTAATGTTATGCTCTCAGTTTTGGGCAGGTGGGGGGCCTTCAGCATTAATGAAGTGTGACTCTTAGCAGCTTTTATGCAGCTGAGAATATTCAACTGCTAAATAGACAGATCAGTGACACTTGTTGGTGATTTTGTCAACTGACTTCTCTTGTCCACAATCAGAAAAATAACTCCAGCTAGGGTATACAATTAACACTCGGTAAGCCCCGGATGTGATTAAAAATTGGTTTTGGCGGCGAAACAAAACTGTGGCTGGTAACTTTACAAAGACCTGCAACATACTGCATGACATTACTTTAAATTGTAAGAATGATAGCCTTACGTGTGTATATATAGTATAACATGATGATGGGTCATATTTACATAATAATAACATTTATTAACAATTATATTTTTAATGTTTTACAATAATAACAACAAAAATAGTATTAATAATTATAAAATTTATTATTGCAGGCCTCCAGACTTCGACCTTTTTTCCTGCCGGTGCGACTAAATTTTGTTAGAGGTCGCACTGGTGCCACCACCACGTTGCTCAACTGATAAGAGCTGCCATTTATGTTGCGTTCGATTTCGCCACAAAATTATTAACATCGCAACGAGATCTAGTGGGAAGCACTCAAATTCATTGCAGAATTCTGTTATGACCCACAGATATCAGATCAAACAGCACTGACGTTGAAACCTGGAGTAATGCCATGTCATCTGCCATGATGAGCAAACAAGTTATAGAAGGCTTTTCAATCCACAAATCACCAACATTCACCATGGATTTAATGTAGCAATGATAACTATAACCATGGTATTGTGGTAGAAATAGTCACAATTTTTTATTTTTTTTACATTGTTAATTTCAGGATTTGTACAACCTTTTGAGAGAGAAATTCCAGCACTTTTCAAGTGCTTTAGACTTTTTCCACCATTGAAAATCTAAATATCAATCCAATTTCAATGTTATTTTTAGTGATTTGTAAAACTAAAAGTTTAAAGATGTAGGAAAACTAACACTTAGTGGCAAACAAGCACTTTTATTTAGAAAGATATAAAAATGACTACTATAACCAGTAGATGGCGGCAGAGGAGCATTTATTGACTAATTAGCCATTTCAACTCCCTAATAAAAAATAAAAATAAATAGGAAGTAACAAAGTCTCATGAATACTTTTACACAGAAAACATTTTATAATCACGGAAGCTGTCGGTCAGTTCAGTATAATAAGAGTAGAATATTTAAAGGGACACTCCACCCATTTGCATTAAGCTTTCCATTGTTAGAAACCCAGTCATACTATTGAATGGTCGTGCAACACTCTCTCATTTTCCCCTGAGACGAGAGAAATCCGCTATTTACCTTTTTCACTTCCTCCTACAATGACGCAAAAATCGTCACATATAAGTCCACTGCATTCCAAACCACATAAATGATGACTTCGTAGAGCATTTGTAAGGAAAATACCGACGGGTGAGACAGCACACTTCAAGTGTAACATCAAAGAAAGCGCGCGTCTCTCACAGCGTATCCTGTGCAATGAAGCCTGTTAATGTCCTTGTAATTCGCTTCAACCTTTCCGAACTTTATGAAAGATTATTTTACGGAAGGTTTGAGTGGTGTATGTGTGTGAGGAATTGGAAGCAAGCAGAAAACGGGTGTTTCTAAAGCAAACTCAACGTCATCGCACATCTGGTTAAAAACTAAGCTCAGAATCGATTCTGGAATTCTCAGAATCGATCAGAATCGTTGGAGAGAGAATAGCGATGCATCGATGGATCGATTTTTTTTCTCCCACCCCTAGTAGATTATACAAAGTCAACGCAAAGACGCGAATAGACGCATCATTCGCGCCGGGTGTTGCGAATGACGCGAATTGGGCGACGCGTTTGCCGCGAATGTCTTCCACGCAAGTTGAAAAATTTGAACTCGAGCGAATGTTCAAGCGACACACCATAAGGGGTTGGGTTCGAAATCTTCTGGATTGAAATGTAGACTGCACACCGTCAGATGTTTTAGTGCTTCAACGGGGACACTATACTGTCAAAGAGCACCGTCCTTTGGATGAGACGTTAAACCGAGGTCCTGACTCTCTGTGGTCACAAAAAATCCCAGGATGTCTTTCGAAAGAGTAGGGGTGTAACCCCGGCATCCTGGCCAAATTTGCCCAGTGGCCTCTGTCCATCATGACCTCCTAATAATCCCCATATATATATATATATATATATATATATATATATACACTGATTGGCTTCATCACTCTGTCTCCTCTCCACCAGTAAGCTGGTGTGTGGTGGGCGTTCTGGCGCAATATGGCTGCCGTCGCATCATCCAGGTGGATGCTGCACTTTGGTGGTGGTTGAGGAGATCCCCCCTTCTATGTGAAGCGCTTTGAGTGTCCAGAAAAGCGCTATATAAATGTAATGAATTATTATTATTATTATTATTATTATTCAAAGGCTGTGTCCTCTCCGAACTTCGGGTTATTGATAGCCCGTAGCCACTTTTTGCACAAGTCCAAATCTTTGGGTAATCTATGAAAACTTACTCCGTGTATTTTCCTTGTGCTGGCTGAACATGCCGGAACTATGCAGCAAGTGCACACCATTTCAAAACAAAAACGAGGAGTAATGCAATAATTAGTTCGCAAAGTAACTCTTCACTAGAAATTGTGTGAAATGATTTCCAGGCGGTAGCGTAGAGGTGGGAGTGGCCTGCGGAGCTGAGCATTGCAATGCTCTATGGGGATTGTTGTCTACAATCCACAAGCACTAAAAAATCATTTTCTGCCTTTTATCGGCCAAGAAGGACCCAAATTAGAAATTTATGCTACTATTCTACTACATATATAACCCACTTTCAATACATATTCATGTCTCCACCGGTGGAATTACCCTTTAACTTTTACCTATAAAAAATTTGGTTTTAGCATGTTACTGTTGTTAATAAGTTAATTTTAATCTGCATATCAATTCAAGCTCAGTGCTTTACTGTTAAATTTCCAATAAACAAACATGTAATATTATTAATGGCACAGTTTATTAATGCAAAACAATAGTAATTTTATGATTAAATTTACTTTGATACGGTTTCCCCCAGCGCTACCAAATCAGGTGCTGGCACGACCGATTTGTAGAATTTAGCAGCACCGGTGCTAATGCTCTCAAATGTTAGTCTGGAGCCCTGTATTATTGTTATTGTAATGTATACAAAATATATTCTCACTTCACTCGCCATTAGCAGTCATGACAGAATCTTAATTTTGGACCCTGCTGCAACTTTACCCAGAGATTGTTAATGTCAGGAGTTTTAATTTCTCTTTATATGATCTCTCAGTTATTAATTCAGACCAAGTCATGGATGGGATTATATTCCCAGGCAATCGCTGTGGATGTCCTCTACTAAGACCCAGCCTGTGTCATGTGTTATGAGTTTCTATGCACAACTAGACTTTCTGAGGAAATCTCATACTGCAGCCTTTTGCTAGTCTGTCATGCTTGAGTTCTTCTTTCAGTCTAAATGTCTGCTACTGCCTCCACTGCAGAGCCGAAAGCAAGAGTGGCCACTCCAACCTTGGCGTAACATGACCTTATGTGGAGTCCCTCTAGTCAGCAAGGTGCTGTCTCAGAGAACTTTTCGCCCTGTTGCTCTCCATGGATCATTTGATTTTACATCCTAGTTAGGGGACTGTTAGATGGGGATGTCAGCCGATGTATGGTCTTTGACGTGGTTTTCTATAGTAATGAGTCTGTGTCATTCAACTGCATTTAGGGTTTGATTCTGCCATTATTCATTTCGATCTTGATATTGAGTTTGACTGACAGTCTTAAATAGCCTAGTTGTTTTTGAAATCTCTCAGGTAGGGCTGTCATAATTCCTCGATTACATTAGAGTACTCCGTTTTTAAAAATCCTCTATTGCAATTTACCCTTGTCAAGTAATTGGCAAAATACCGGACATTTTTAGACCGTTTTCTAAGGCTGCACGATGTATTAAAACCATTTAAAAACCATACTATAACATAGTGCCATTGTAAATTCTTAAAGGCTGTGATTCAATTAAATAAACATTTGCCCTGAGGATTTAATGTATATATGCGCTTTAATTATTTACATTGGGTGTAGGTTACGTGAGTCTGAGCGGCTCCTTTCACAGTAAATGCTGCTCCACATGAACTGTTATCATTTACACATGTGGATCGCGTCTCAAACTCCAGCTCTGTATGTGTTGTGAGTTTGGGTTGCTTATAATGTTCATCTGGGAATGCAATGTGCGCCATTTCATTAGATTTGTAAGGTACGTTTTTGTAAAGCGCAACGTTTTATTTTGTGTCACCATCCTTGGTCGAGTTACACTACTCGAGTAACTGTATTTAAATAGGGAAAACGTGGAGGTGTTTGGTCGCTTCTCTTCTTGGCCCGTATTGAATGAACTGGGCTAGTTAAGTGCGATCAAAGTGTCTCGCGCGCCGTGCACGCACTGAGACGAGAGAGGTATGTATCAACTCGTCTTAGTTAAGGGAATAACATAGTTTAATATGAAAAACCGGTGGAGTATCCCTTTAAGCCAACACAGGAAAATACATCAATATGTTTCTAAATATGCTAAATGTTCATCGTGATTTCAAAATAAGTTTAAACCCTCGCTCTGAGTCCACATGTTCTTGTTCAAGAAATAGACCTTATTCACAGCAGCGCCATCTTTGATTTTTTTTTTTACGGGAATGAAAGTGATGCTGTGAGGGAATGGGATAGACATTTCTACATTTCTTCAGTGGGTTGTTCTGTTAATTTATGTGTTTTTGGATTGTTCTGCTGACGAAACACTGCAAAATTATCTTTCCAAGAAATTTCATTAGACAAAAAAAATCCAGACAAAATGAGCTGTGGAAAATTTATAAGTGATCTAGGAGCTTTATAAAGCTTTTTATAACGGATGCCATTGAAAACATCGTAAGTCTATCCCTCACATCCTCGCTTTCATACCTGCAATGATGCTGCTCTGAATAAGGTCTATTACAGTGACTGCAGCATTTCTATCGTAAAGAAGTGGCCAACTATTAAAGATTAAGTAAACATTTTATTTAGATGTCGTTTGTCCAATATTAAACAAGGATTTGATCTGCTGTAAAGTGTAACAACACCGGGCCGTTGGTGCCCTCTGTTGGCATTTGTTGTAATACATAATGTACATAAGATGATTGTTCATATTATGTATTATGTATTTTAACAGTATTGTTTTTAAAACCATATGATTACTTTTGATACTTTATTTGAACCAGATATTATTGCCTCAATGTTATTATATATGCATTTTAAGTCATTTTAAAGGCTTAAGTCTTTGCTTAGGTGTATTTTTATAACCTCAAATATATCAGATTACTCAATTAATCATCAAAATAATAGACCGATTACTCGATTACCAAAATAATCATTAGTGACAGGCCTACTCTCGTGTTCTTTTCCCTTTTTGTTTTGGTAATTTTGACCAAAATCAGCCTCATAAACTCATTAATTAGCACACTTAATCTTACTTAGTTTTTTCCCACTTCCACAGATTCACAGTTATTAGATTTTGAGATTGATACTTTTCCTTTGTATTGGGACAACATAAACACCTTATTTTATTACATTGAAAGCATTTTTTATTAACTGTATGTAAACAACTTGCCATGAATAATGAGGAAGCTATATACTCACACCCATAAAGTATAAGGTTGGGTGGGTTTCTTAGTCATTGGGCACATCAAAGCTGGTCTTGTAAACTCTGTTTAACTGTCAAATTTGTTACTATTTGTTTCTGTTCATTGAAAGTGGTTACTGTACAACCGACAAAACTAAACCCAACCTTCGGATTTGAGCATAAGTATGACCCGGTCCGGACTCTCTATATATGGCATCATTCAGAGGAATTTATGACTGGGTGTAACTATAAAGCTGCATGACCAGGAATCCCTGGTCAAATTCCTCTGCTGGTCTGTCCAGTTGATTCCTTCCCTGTCACCTGCTTTATGTAGCCATACTTCATTTATTTTGTACATTTTTGTGTGCATATTTCTTAAGTGTCCCTGGGACAATAGCATATTGACAACACATGCCCCTTGCCTCATACGACATGGCTCCTTTCTTGCATTGTCTTTTAAAAGTGATGGCTAAGCTGGAACATCAACAAAAGATGAAACTACTGACCTGTGACTTAATCCTCTAATCTCTAGTGCGCCGCTGCGTTGTGCAACCACAGATTCCGATGCATTATCATTCTGGGAAAAGGGTAAGTCTTTATAGTGGGTGGCTGCTTTTGAACAGTAACTCTGGCTCTTTGAATTGATTGTCGTCGTACTACTAAGGGTTTTCCCCAGACCCAGTAACTTAAAATAAGTATTTGTTTTCTGATTAGCAATGTATTGCACTTACAATATATATCAGTTGTCTCA
This sequence comes from Rhinichthys klamathensis goyatoka, assembly GCF_029890125.1. Lineage (NCBI taxonomy): Eukaryota > Metazoa > Chordata > Actinopteri > Cypriniformes > Leuciscidae > Rhinichthys > Rhinichthys klamathensis. The sequence continues at coordinate 2,476,905 of NW_026606624.1, forward strand.
GTTTTATGCACTCCATGTGTGTGTATTTGTATTAGAGAAATAGCAATATTCAATGTGGCAGACAATATGATTCCTAACACTGAACTTTCATGTTTTTAGCCTGTAATCTGACTTTTTTTTTTACTCGCAGACTTGCTGAGAGTAACCTACATCAGAGCATTAAGAAGGTTGCATCTGTAATGCTAAAGTGCGTGGGTTTGAAATCACCAACTTTCTTCCATATTTTCATCTGCCCTCGCTGGTATTCCCCCTCTGAGTCATGTTGTCTAAGTTCTTCATTTCCTAAGGGATTAGCCCCCTGTGACACATCACGCACTGCGCTCGCAATGTCAGATTCATTAAGCATTTTTGTCTCTGCATGTGTTTGGGCTGATATCTGCATTATTGCTCTGTTTTAATTTTTAAACATCTGATTTAATGTTGCATCAAGGTGCTTGTCCTTTAGCAGAATCATAATTACTGTGCATTGTGGTTGAGACTGATCATGCTCTCTTTCGCTCTCACTCCTTCTGCAACGTATTTTTCGGTATCAGCCATTGTGTGCGATTCCTAATGTGAATCTGCACCCGCCGGAAGGTAATGCATTTCTTTTTGAGGGGGATGCCGGAATGACAGCCAAGAAGGGGGGGGGGGGGGGGGGGACTGGTGTGTTGCAGTAAAAGCTGCGAAATGACTGTAGGTGTCAAAGAGTCACATTTTAACAGTTAATGATGCAGCAGCAGCCAGCTCTGCCAGGCAATAAACTCTTTAATATGTTGTTAATTACTTCTGAGAGATTGGATATTGATTGAAAAGCAAAAGGGGTTTAATTATAACCCAAGTGTTAATGTCATCCCAAGTGTTGACAATTTTAGGCCTACGTGAGATGAACTTGAAATGGCTGAATCCATTCAGTCCTTTTATTTCAGCTTGTTTATTTGCTCTTTGTGACTAAATAGTTAAGTGTGGCAGATTTAACTAGACAGATCACAATAAACTGTCAGAATATTCCAATGGAATATATTTTGGAATTGCAAAACAAGTGACACATGAATGAGATTTAGTGAGGTCTTTTCTCATGTCTATAAGTACAAGATGATTTTCAATATACCTAGAGGAGAGCAATTAACGTTGATTTTAGTTGAGACAAAATCAACAAATTTATCAGAGGTTCGCCATCCGAAAGAGATGCAAAAGAATAAACGTCAATATCTCTCATTTCATTTTTTTTTCTTTTAATAATGCTAGTGAGCATTGGCTTGTGTCTGCTGCAGCTCTGAGGTCCCATTGTGCTGCCTGCTGCAGAGAGTCGAAGAGCTTAGCATTTAATTGCCAAGGAAAGGAGCAGGGAATTCTGATGAGAAAGGGGGCTTTCAAGAATGCCAGGGACAAATGATTATTTTGCCAGAGCCTTAAGTGCTTTATTTGAGATTCAACAGTGGGCTCTGGCGAATGGCTGCCAGCCTGGCACTGGTCGACGCTTTTCAGGGGAGAATATGTGTTAATATGGGGGCCGTGGGCTCACAAAGCAGTGTAATTGGGTTCGCATGGTTGGTGTCAGGGCAGCGGCACCGCTCCATACACAAAGGGCACCTCCTAGCCTAGCTGCCAGGGACACAGAGACAATCCCCCTCCTGATCAGGGTTGTAATTCACTGGAAGGGCTTATTGAATTACTGGAATGCCGAGCGTCATTTTGTAAGGGCCCACAGATTGCACAATGAGCCGAAGGCCTTGTGTTTGTCAGCGTGTGCGGCTCTTAGTCGCCCGGCTCTGAAAAGCACTGCGAGTGGTGGCAGACTGCTGAGAAAATCTCTCTAATATTCCCAAATGGCATAATTACTCTTGCATAAATTCAAATTCCTTCCTCCCTTTTCAGTAATTATTTGAGTGTATCTGCATCAGAGGTTACAAAGCCTGTTGTCTCTGCTTTTAACCCCATGTGACATCCTGCAGCTGATTAGCCTGTATGGATTTTTTTTTTGATCTCTCAGTAGGGACGAGTGCAATGTCTGCAGCTAGAAGCTGATATGCAGTGACGATAAAATTGTCTGGTGTGCCTTTTCTCCTTTCACATTCTACATCCAGCAGTCTGAGCTCTGTTTAGAGTGTGTAGTCTTTTTCTGTGAAGGTCGCACCACAAATAATCATTATTTGGCACTCTGATGGATTAACGTTTCAGTCATGATCATTCAGTCATGTTTTGTCATTGTTTTTCTTTCCCCTATGTTTATAGATCTAGATGTTTGCCGTTTTTTGTTAAATAGGTGGAAATGTCCAACATCCAATATCTTCCTGATTCAGCCAAATAAAAAAAACTCCAGCTAATAACCAATAGAGTGCTATTCACTTTTTCAGCAGCAGTGGTTCTGAAAGTATTTTACCCATAGGGACACAACAAAACATAAGCCATGAACCAAACTAGCTAGCAGTGAGGTGAATCACAACATTACAAACTTTTATTTGAAGGAACAAAATCAGTATTTGAAAATCAGACCAAACAAAGGTACAAGACTATGTACTAGTTTTAATGTGCCGGTCTGTCTATCACAATTTATAAATTATTGTTAAAAACCAATTCCCCTGTGGATACTTTTTGTTAGTTTCGAAATTCGACTGTTGCACACTATTGTGTTTTCCTACCGGGAATAGCTAATATAATAATTCAATAATTAAAAATGATAATTTATATTTAAATGACCTGGATGTAGCTTATCAAACAGTACCCAGCTAACACATATGGTATGATATTCATGCTTTAATTCCAATTAATACAACATTAATGGATCATTTCCAAGTTGCAGGCCTTGTTTAGGACAACAGGGACATAGACTTTTCAAAAGCAGAAGCTAAGATTCATATCATGGCCAACTGACAAGTGCGAATATCTGTTTTTATTATTTTGTGAAAACTAATGTTACCTTACATTATTGCGTCACTGTTAATTAGATGTATGAAATACAATGTCATTTCTTTTTTATGGAAAGTAGTGGAATAGTTATGGAAAGTAGTGGAATAGGTACTTGTCAGAGGTGCGGGAAGTAGGGGTAGGCCTACTGCATGATTATACAGGATTGTAATGCAACGCAAATTTTTGTTCATTTATTCTTTTTTAGCATTTAGTAATTTATTTGTAATAAACACTTTTAAGTGGGCTATTAAATCTTGAATTATGTTTTCTGAAACATACGCGCAGAGTGTGATGTCATATTGTGACCGTTGCAGTTCAAAGAGTTCATTCACTACTCCTAAGCGCAAGTCCTCCTTCGGTGTTGTGTAAGTTAAGCAGGTTTTTTGTGTTAATTTTTATTTCCTGTTGCTGTGCAGGCTCTTTAATTGTATGTGACAATGTAAACAGCTCAATAACCCTTTTATTTAAAGGCTTAATTTATGTCCCGTAGACCGTTCCGTTGCATTACGATTGCAAGCAGTATCAATAATGTCAAAAATATGATGTGCAGTCAAATGTCCCCATGTGTATGCAGTTTAAATGAGTGTTCTCAGAGTTTTTACGCGTTTTATATAGTCAATATTGTTTCTTATTCAAATGCCACCCCCCTCCCCTAAATAAATCAAAACACACACAGCTAGTGATGCACCGATGTGAAAATTGTGGCCGATACCGATAACCGATATAAATATCGCTGTAATGGCCAAGACCGATATTTACCGATGTCGATATCTCTGTATAGAAAACACATAGCGAGGATTAGGGCTACATGATATTGGTAAAAAATGACATTGCGATATTTTATTTTTCTGCGATATAAAAACAATTTCACCAGATGACTTGAATAGCTCTTGGAAAGAATGAATCATTCTAGAATGACTAGGGTGGTTTTGTCATGGAGTAAATCCGCATAGAAACTAATATTAATAGAATGTTAACTAATGTAGTTATCTAGACTTTAATAAATGGAACCTTATTGTAAAGTGTTTCCTATTTTATGTCTCTTGAGTTCAGTGTTGGACAGATCAGTTGTTTTTTAACCATTCATTAAAGTGAATAGGTTCAAAGGAGTCATTAGTTCGCGAATCGGACGTGTCATTAACGGACCACGGACCATGGCACACGTCGTGTGATAGCAGTTTAGGACATTGCACAACATTTGTCTCAACTAGAGATGCACCGATTACAATTTTCTAGGCCGATTCCGATTTCCGATTTTTCTTGAGTTTGACCTGCCGATACCGATTTTAGCCGATTCCGATTTCCTTTTTTTAAACCACTTTACAGCAAACACAAATATTTATTTTCTAGGCTATCTTCTCTTTAATAGAACATTTTGCATAGAACATTTTTTTAACAGATAATCGCTATAAAATAGGACTATATAAATTACTCCTGGTGTGGGAAATTCACACACATCTAAAGTGCAGTGTTATGGAAGAACCATTTCCTTTTCACATCCAATATCCAACTAAAAAAAATTGATATATTTAGCAAACTAAACTTTTGTATGAAAATAGGTAATGGCAATAAAATAATATATAAATAACAAATAAAAATAAAATAAATATAGCCTACCCTTGCAGTATATATTTCTCAACACACACACACACACACACACACACACACACAGGCCTATTGCAATCACTTGTACATCAATGGCAAGTTATAATTCTCAAACAGTTTTTCTCTCTGACACATGTCCAGCCAGGCTAAACAGGACAAGTGGAGCATGTGCAGGGAAACGATTGGGAATAAAAACAAGTTATTTTCTATAAATATTTTTGAGTCTTAATTTTCTTTTCTGACATAGCCTGGATACTTCAGTTCTTGTTAAAACACACCAGACGTGCAAATTCTGTGTATTTTGGGCCCTTTTGGGGTGAAATCATATTTATTTTGTCCATCAAAAGTATGCTTTCACTTTAATTGAGCGCGAGCAGAATAGACTCGGCGCTGAAACCCGCGCTTCACTGTTGCTCACGCGACGCTCCTGCTTGACGCTCACGCGCTTCTCCGGCTCCTGGTGTGAATGCACACATTGATTAACATGCACGCCGAAGAAAAAAAGACCGAAAAAAAAACGGTCGTAATTCACGAGGTTTCCTACATGTGTGTTCCGTGTGCACGTGTGATGCTGATGTTGCGCGATGTTAATCATGCGGCGCCAGAGTGCATTTGACCGGCATAAAATCGGCATGTCAGACTGACCGGCCGGTCGCCGATCATGGCCGATCACGTGAAAATCGGCCGATTCCGGTCACCAGCCGATCAATCGGTGCATCTCTAGTCTCAACACAGAAAACATTTCATCACTAGATAGATTTTTTTTTTGTTTATTGAAAGTGTGGTTTGTCATCTGAATGTGTGGAAAGCTTTTCAGGGAAGATAGCAACGTTATTTTAGCACAATTCACAACCAGTGGTAGTTCAGGAAAAAAAAAAACCTTCGGTCTTACGACCTTTTACCATCGTGTATTCTCAAAGATATTCAGTCAACTCAATTCAGGCCATCCTTAAAAATATTCTTGTTTGCCGTAACCCGACCGACCCTGTCAATTTAGGGCCGACCCAATTTTTTATTTTATTTTCCCTTTTAGTCCGACCGACTTGCCGGTTGTAAATTTGCATTAAAGTGCTTATGTCAGGTTAAATTTGTAATTAGGATTAACACAAAATAGTTAGGGGAAATGCACATTTGACAAGTTGTTGTATTGTTTTGTATGATTTTCGATACCTAAAGGCAGACTATAAGATGAAAAAGTTTGTTATTTTCAGTACTCACTTAAAACTGCTCCTCCGCCCAGACGGATCGCTTGACGTCATAAGAGGGAGACGTCTCCCCAGAGCAAACTCAAACACAAAGTGAGTCTGTGAGCTGTGTTGATAATTGTACGAGTGATAGAGCGAGAGAATTAGTGATTAGGACATTTATTTATTTAGTTAGCTATTTAAGTTAGGTAGTTAGGTATACGCAGGCGTATTTTCACAATGGTGAATTACTGCGTTTGTGCTGGGTGCTAAAACACAGTTAAAACCGAGTCCACTTTGTCCCAAAAAGCAGGTCTGTGTTCCGTGCCTGGGTCAACTTTGTTCGGACCAAACGCGTGGACTTCAGTGCTGCTTCGGTATCCAAGATTTCGGTCATTTGCAGCGCACATTTCTTCCAGTTTTTATGTTTCCACTGTTCGATCGCGCCCGCGTGTGTCTCTCTCTCTCTCTCTCTCTCTCTCTCTCTCTCTCTCTCTCTCTCTCTCTCTCTCTCTCTCTCTCTCTCTCTCTCTCTCTCTCTCTCTCTCTCTCTCTCTCTCTCTCTCTCGTGTCTCTCTCTCTCTCGCTACTTCAGTGCTGCTTCACACACACACACACCAACACCAACATATTCCAGCATTGCAATCTTGACATCGAAGCCTGTTCATTATAGCCACGGAGCTTCAGAGCTAAGGCGGAGCTACAGATTATGTGTCCCTAAATAACCCGCATATCTAACAGTAGTTCCGCATTAATTAATTTTCACGCGAGTTTTATTTATTTTTATACTCGTGTATTCATGCACTGAACCTTGACGCCCGTACCGTTTCGGTTCAATACGAATACATGTACCGTTCCACCTCTAAGTTATGCCTACCGGTATATACACCTGCCCAACTCTCCACTGGTTATCTTCACACCAGATATTTATGTTTCTTCGATAGGAATTATTTAAATTTCTGTTTGCCTCCTCATCTGTCTCACGCCTGGGAGGCTCAAAAGTGTATGGCTGTGGGTGGATTTTGAGAGGGGATTTTGGATCTGCTCAGACTCAAAACTCCCCATACTTGAATAGAACGTTTGTGGCACGACTCCCTCTTCTGACGTCACAGCTCAGCTGTGTTTTAAAAATATGATCTTGACAGAAATGGCTATAAAGCTTACTGTAGGGTAATTACAGTAATAATTTTAATGATAATTACATTTTCACTCAGACATCTAACCCTTATTTAATATATCTAAAAAAAAAAATTAACCTGACATAGACACTTTAAGACCGACCGATTTTTTTTACTCTTCAAACAACTAATACAAATGCAATAAAATATCAATTATATTATAGTAAGCAGGCTACGTTCTTTCTTTTAAATAAAAACCCGTGGCGTCATCTATATGATGGTTATGTTTACACCATTGGTTTACGCATGTCACACTATGGTCTGTGCGTTCGATTCATTTCATTCACTGTCAATGGTTCGCGCTCGGTGATGATGGCTGCGGCGCGGCTGCTTGTGAAATACGTCTGTATGAGCCTACATTTAGTCGCTCATTATTCGAAATTCTTTCTCGGAGCGCGTCCAGCAGCTCGTCACGATATGGCCGCCGCGAACGCGCGTCACACAGCAACGGCAGGCTCTGACAAACACACATAAGTATGGGAAGCCAAACACACCGAAAGTGGGACGAAACGGCAGGGTGTAACAGAGTTCGCGCAGCGCGGACATGTAGCTAATCTGCGTGGCTCAATGGACCGAGACGCGCGAGCGCGACAGACTCGACAGCGCAGGGAGGAAGGAAGTGTTTGCTTGCGCGACCTAATCTCACCAGCGCCGCGCTGACCAATAAAACAGCACATCCCATACCGAAATGTACTAAATAACACTAAAGAAAATCGACCATTCCATAATATGTCAGGACTACTTAATATAGTTTATACAATGCGCCTAGCCATTTGACCTCACTGATTTCCGTTAATAAAAGCAGATGTTTATGGGTCCAATTTAAACGAATAGTGCCAAATGCGCTGTTTTATTGGTCGGCGCGGCGCTGGTGAGATTAGTCATTAATTTATTTGTTTCCCTCTGAAAATCCACTCTTTTTCCCCAAATGAATGCAGCTGGAATTAATGCAATAAACGTGTTTTTTGACAAAGATTTCAAATTGTTTGTTGTCTATAACCTGTATCAGAATGAGATTCGCAATGGTGCGCCCAAAGGCATTGAAGACACTGTCAGTGGCGTCACAATATGCAAATATGTTTAAATTCATACCAACGTAATCACCATGACCAAAATTGTCCTTTTTTTTTCATTGAATTTTGAAGAAAAAAAATATAGACCTACCTACCGACCCTTTTTTTTTTTTTTTTTTGCTGTTACTGCAAACCAAAATATTTTTAAGGATGGCCTCATTAATATGCACGAGGGAGGGAGGGAGGGAGGGAGGGAGGGAGAGCAAGACCGTTTGAAGACGGCGAGAGTGCACGTGTGCGCGCGACCGGGGCTTTCACTCTGTCTGCTCGTTCTCTCAGTTAAACAAGCGCAGCAGTCACTCATCTACATCACTCATCTACATCACTCACCGGTCAAATAAGGCTTTGGCGGGACAAAAATACGCCTTAGTAAGGCTGACAGAAAACAGCGCGCAAGTTCCAGTCTTCTTGCGCTGGATGTTTAAAGGGTCATGAAACCCCCCTCTATCAGCTCAAGTCTAGCTCATAATCTTTTTGAAAAATGCAACTTAAATGGGCGTGGATGGCTGTGAGAAGAAGGGAGGGAGTGGGTGTGGCACGGCAGGGGAGAGGGGGAACTGTCATCAGGCAGCAGTGTTGCCAGATGTACGATAATTATCGTATTTGTACAATAATTTTGACCTCTGTACAATGTACGATCAATAATGAACAATAATCTCAGAGTTTTCAGTCGTTCGTCCAAACACACATCCTACCGCTTCTCTCTCTGACCCCGAATCATTTCGAAGGGTCGCCTGCCTGCACGTACACACACACACATACACAACACGGTGTCGCCCGGCCCGCACGTCAACACTACACATTCACAAGTCTCCCGCATTAAGCATACAATTGATATATTATCGAAATATCAAAAATGTTCATAACGACCGCTTATTTAACAAAAGGCAAGTAAAATGACCAGGGTTACATTTTAGACACACACTCTGAAGGGATAGAAAAGTCCACCGCATTACTCGCAAGACGTAACTTGGTCATCGACAAGGCCGAAGTCCATTCTCCAATTCTCGAAGCTCTCTCGGGTAAAATGTTTGCGGCACTTGCGTCCCATGATGGTCTCTGTCCTTTACTACACGATATCACAGTTTGACATGTCTGTGGAAAGATCCACGTGGTGTCATGAATAATTAAGAGACCGTGTCTTCTCATAGGATATAAAAACTCAGTCTCATTAATAATTATGAGAGACCGATGAGTCATCAACGCACTACACTGTGCACTGCCACGTCACAGCCTGCGATGAAGATTTTAAACCCGGAAGACGAAAATAGCTGGAAAAAACTAAAATTTAACCATTTTCGCCCTACTATTAAATCTAACAGATGCTAACATTGTCTTCAATGTTGTTCAACACACATACCTCTGTTAAAATCTCAGAAAATTTGGTTTAGGGTTTCATGACCCTTTAAACTGACAGGACTTGCGCTCGTAATATGCGCTCGTGCAAAAACAAACATCCCTGCCCCCACACTCACATTTACACACACGTCAAATACACAGAAATGATTATCGGCCTGTTCACATCGGCCCTATTTTGACATCGGAATGATACCGATGTGTAAAAAATTGACCATATCAGCCGATATTATATCGGCGGCCGATATATCGTGCACCACTACACACAGCACCCCCATCCTAAAACATCTTCCCGCACCCCTGGTACTTGTGCATTAAAAAGCACAGTTCGCAAGAGAATGCTACATTGTCTTATATATCATGTAAAGAAGATCAAAATAGAAATGTACAGTTTTTTTTTGTTGTTTTTTTTAATGACTGATTTGATTTATTTGTGAATATTTTACAATTTGGCAAATGACATTTTTCAGTTGACATTGTGCATATGAGCACATCAGGCTGAAATGCTTATGCGGGAATTCAGTGTCCATTTGTCTTAGTGTTCCCGGCCCTCAATGTTTTTTAAAATCCTGTGGCTTTCACGTTAACCTACCATTATCACTGTGTCACATTTATGATTATCAGCTGCTCGGATGTGCGCAGTTCTCCATTTCTCTCCAGCCAGAGTGGCACTTTGCTGTGACTGGCAGATTAATTATGGAGTACATGTATGCGGCCCCTGTAGACTGCTGAGCTGGGGAGGTGGGAATCTGCCCTCATGTAAAGCAATGAGACTGGCACTCTGAGGACACAGCACCCCGGCCAGTGTGTATCTGCCAGACCTCGTTACTGGAACAGGGCTCCTTCGACGCCTCAGATCTCCCGGTCTGTGCACGCTGCCTTAAAGGAAACTCTGGCAGGCCTGAGATCAGCGCTGGCATCCGATATGCCAGGATGAGCGGCGGTCTCATTGTGACAAGCCCTGATCTGCTGCAGGCTGTAATAAGCCGAACAATGCGCTCGGCTGGCAGTGTGCGCAGCGGAGCGATAATTGACACATCCTAAAAATGCGAGTAACGACTGGGTTATTAATGTTCTCATCCTGGGGGTGGTTTCAATGCAACCATTAAGCCTTTAATGGAGAGGGAAGACTGACATTTAAAAGCTGTTGCTGTTACCTACTTTTCCATTTAATGAAGATGAGTCTTCGAGCCGGCCGCAGCGAACAATTACAGCACTCAACATTCAGGCGCAACAATGAGCCGTTGCTATTTTAGTTGTTGTTTTCAAAAATAACTCGAGATCAGCGCCTGGGGCATTGGAAAAAATGAGGAATCTCCTTTTTACTCCGGGGCAGGTGAGTGTGTTTCCCACCACTCCCTGTTTTCCCTTTCATGATCGCTAAGACAACACAAGCCTTTTCTACACGGCGTAATAATGTTGTTGATATGGAAGACATGGCCAGAGTTTCGGTAGAAGTAGAAAAGCCAAGGGCTTGTTACTAGGTTACATCACTGTTGTTGTTGTGAAGCGGTGTGCCAGGTCTTCAGGCGCTGTGGAAGGAGCTCACAGAGAGTGATTCCCCTCTGCCGAAGCCAAGTTACCATCCCCCCCGACGGGGCCTTCTCCACCGCAAGTCTGCTTACTAATCCACACATCCATGTGCGCATACAAGTTTGCTCGCGTTTGTTCCGTAAAGTAAATATTTATTGTTCACACTTTGAGTCGTAGAAACGGCATTTGAGAGAGCATACGGTATGCCAAAGCAATTAACGTTCTCTTTTAACACTGTGATCGGATGATATTGAGTTTTGGAATGAGATTACTCACGAGGAAATGTCATCTTTGAATTACAGTAGGATCGTTTTTAGGATCGTTTGTATATTTTACCATGGGATTTCTCAAACATTGCTTAATGCTAACCAATAACATGATGAATGTTAGCATTTTCACTGTGAGTTGATTCAACATGGTCTTATTGATAAAATCTACCCTGTGGATTTAATTTAATATGTAATTTATATAATTTTACATAATTTAATTTAATAGCATTATGATTTTAAAGACATACATACATACATACATGCATAGATAGGCTAAATACATACATACATACATACATGCATACATATATATATATATATATATATATATATATTTGTTTGTTTTATATATATATATATATATATATATATATATCTCATTCGCTTTTATTTTTCTATTTTAATTTTAATTTTAGTTTTTGGAATTTAGTACTTAAACTTTATTTATTTATAGTACTTAAACTATCTGATAATCATTAGAAACGGAAAAGTTTATTTCAGTTTTCACCTATTATATAAATGTCCAGCTTTATTTGAATTGATTTTTAATAGTTTTATTTAGTTAACTAGAACTACACTGATCACGTGGAATTGTTTTTAGTTTACCTAAAACATTTACTCTTATGTCTCCTATGGTGTAAATAGTATAGTATTTTGGGTGCAACAAAGTATTCTCAAAGCAGTGACATTTTTTTTAAATCAATTCCTAGGGGTTTACTTGCATTAGTAGGCTGAACTGCCTAACTCTGTGGATGTGTGTGTAATGGCCACCAGCCATATCCCTTTTCCGTGCCAGTCAATGCATGCTCTTTTACGGAGTGGGGCCTGTTACTGAGTCGTCTGTACAGGTGCCACTGTTAATGAGGGGAGATGCTTACTGCATTTTACTGCCTGGCACTGCAGAGGTGTGCTAATTAACACAGCAGCACTCCTGAGTGTGTGTGGTGCATTTCTCATTGATGTGCATGCAGTCAAAATGGAAGCAGCCCTGTAGCAAAGTAGGTGATGCTTGAGACACGAGTCTTTATCTGCAGATTTCATCATTCAGAGTCATCGCAGGGATACTTCTGTGGTTTGTGGGATGGCGATGTGAATATTAAGTGCACAGAGAGCCTCATTCTGCATGCATCATTTAGCGGTTTTGTACTGTATTAGTTTATAAGTCACAGCCTTAAAATACATTGTGCATTATGCACGTGGCATGAGCAGCCTCACAAATATTCAAATATTTAAGTCCAAATTAACATTTAATCAGCTGTTTTGTTTTAAATATATATATTGTAAAGTAGAAGTGTTTAAAAGTTCACCTGAAGTATATTAGCAGTGTTTTGGTCATCTTGACCAAAATTAGACTTCCTCTTAAAGTTTAAACTTGATATGAAAGTTTTGAACTTTACATCAGTTATTTTATTGCTGTTTTCTATATATCTGATCTTTTTGATATCTAATTCTTTCATTTTTATCAATATTTCAAAGTTTTTCTGAGCAATTCATTCTCTTCTGCCCACAGTTTTATCTGCCACATTTCAAATAGATGTTCATAATCGACAAGGGGAAAGAGTGGCCTAATTTAGCCTAATTTCACCCTGATGCTGTTTGGTCTTCAAATTTGGAACACAGCTTCTTTTAGATTTATGGTTTTGATTTTCTTACAGTTTTAGAGTAAAATGTGTTTTGGAAAATATATAGCCTATTTCATATTAAAATTGAACATGGTATTTTTGTGCATTTTTCATATTAAATGTACAGTTTTATAAAATAAAAAAAAATCAAGTTCACTTTTTTAAAACACTTCAGCAATAATCTGCCAGGTGTCACCTTTAAAAATAGACCTTAAGTCTGTGCTCCAAAGCATCAAAGGTTTATGACCTTTTAAGTTTGAAAATTAATTTTCAGGTCCATGCTCAAAAGGTGAATAAATGTATAAGTAACTACTTCATAAATATAATTTAGGACCATAGAATTCCCTAAAAATACAAAATATTAAATAAAAAAATAGTATCAAACTAAAATATAGTACAATCATTTCATTGAAATAAAAATAAAAAAAATCTGTCATTTTTGACCGACATAGACAGTACCAGAGGGTTAAGGTCACAAACACTTTAATAACTCTGAAAAAAAGAATCAAAATTCTGTTTAAAATAGTTTTAGATTACAATGCTGATAATTTGACTTTGAAAACCTTCAGACACCTTACGTTTACATTTATGTATTTGGCAGACAGGCTTATCCAAAATCATGATTAGGCTATATATTTTACATGCTTATTTGCCTTATCTTTTATATGTTTTTGCTGCCGTCTGCCTGGCATTGCTTTTGGGATGCTTGATGGTTGCCTGTTTGTTGCAACATGCAGCAGTTTCAGTTTGTCGATGCAGTTTATTTTTGCAGTCTATGTGAGGATCAGATTGGATGCATGAAAAACTGAGGAGTCCACTGTGCATTGATTTGATTTAATTTAATTAACAAGCGCCCAAAGGCGCTCATTTCCTGCATGTGCACGACGAGGATGCTAAATTAGAATTTTAAGTTTGCACTTCATACAGCTAGATCAGAGGTTCCCATACTCATGCAGGGAAAAATCTTTTAAATTAGAGGGTCATGAGTCATGACTCACCTTTATGGAAATGACACAATGATGAAAAAAAAGTGTCTGTCATAGAACTGGCCTCACAGACATCTCATTTATCAGATTTCAGAGGCTCGTGCTCGCTTTCCGCCATTCTAGAGGAATTTCAATGAGGGCGTCTCTTTCGGTTCCCGAGAGAACCGGAGAGGTATTTTTAAACTGAGGTTCGTCTGAATAATATGTGGGATATACCCTCCCCTGGTGCCTTTTTTCCAGTCGTGTTGTCATTTTCACGATAATAAGTTCTATAGAGTGTGGATGGATTATGCCGGCTGACCGTCTACCTATGCGACGGGACTAGCCTCGCACTTTAGCTGCCATTTTAAACTGGAGAGGGCAACGTGCCTAAAACACAAGGTTGTTTGTGGGTGTAGGGTGCAGCCGCAGACGGGAATAAGACCCCGTGTTGCACAGTGACGACGATTCTGAGGCCTGTTTACAACGCAGACAAGATGGAGAGGGGGAAGGGTAGAGGGAGATAGAAAGGGTTACGCTACCCTCAGGAGAATTGGAATTTCTTGTGAACCAATCCCCCATTTGGCTGGCAGTTGTGAAAACAATTCCGCAGCATTTACTCAGTTTGCGGCTCGGATTACTGTTGTGTGAGTCAGCTGCAGGGTGCAGGCCGGAGGTAGGAGGTGGGCCAGACGGCTTGGCCGGTCTGTGCAGCTCAGTGTTTTTTTTTTTGGTTTGTCTGCAGATCAGCGTCTGTTCTGGAGCTTCTCTCCAAAGAGAAACGCTGCCTGTTTGAATGTGCTAATTAAAATGACATTGGTTCCAGCTGGAGTGGTTCTAACTATTGAAGTGTCGACGTGCTTCAGAAGCAATCACTCATATACTGACAGTGTCGGGCAATATAATGATCCCCTCTCTTGCTCTTCTCCGCAGGTTTCATTTTTGAGTGACGCCGACAAAAACAGTGATCTGAGGGAGCCCCTTCATTCTCACCGCACCGGATCGTCACCCCTCCTTCGCCGCCGACACTCAACCTGCCATCATGACGTCGGAGCTGGAGAGCAGCTTGACCTCCATGGACTGGTTGCCGCAGCTGACCATGCGGGCAGCCATTCAGAAAGCAGACGCCCAGAACACTCACGGGCCAGGCATGGCTAAGAAGAGCGCCCTGCTGGACCCCAACACCACACTGGACCAGGAAGAGGTGCAGCAGCACAAGGACGGCAAACCGCCGTACAGCTACGCCAGCCTCATCACGTTCGCCATCAACAGCTCGCCAAAGAAGAAAATGACACTGAGCGAGATCTACCAGTGGATCTGTGACAATTTCCCCTATTACAGGGAAGCCGGCAGCGGGTGGAAGGTAAGGGGCGAAGTGCTGACTGTAAGCGTCCTTTAATTTGTCATTATTTGCTTTCTGCCCGTCAGAGACATTTGCATGCACATGAGTGACGTCCTTCCACTTAAATTCAATCAGTGTACCAAATCAGCCCTGAATTTAGTCAGAGGAGACTGCCAAGGTTAATGTGTGAAATTATTCTCATTTCTTATGCTGTCAAGGCTTTTTTTCTGCCTTTCCTCGCCAAGGAACATTTCGAAAATATCAAAGCAACAGCCACGCTGCTATTTTGCAAAGCGCCATTCGGATCTGTTTATGACCATTAATATTTGACACAGTATCTTGTCTCTCTAGACACACGCAAATAAAGGCTCTTTTTGCAGACACAAGTGTGAGAAGGAAGTGTGTTGATATTCACCCAGCCAGATCCAGCCACACAAGCCATAGAGGAAAAAACTCCCTTTCATGGCTTGTATTATTGATGCCAGATGCCTTGATAGAAGTCCATTATGTTGGAGAGAGCCATTGCTGTGTCACCATCTCAAGGAGCATATGATATACAGAGATGAAGCCGTGCTGATTGCCTTTTAAAGAGCGGAGATGGAAATTGATATTAGAATGAGCTTTCCAATCAGTTGACATTTATTGGCAATAGAATTGGTAGCACAGCTTTATTGCAGACAGACAAGATGTATGTGGTTCATATCCGTGCGAGACGCGGCCCTGTTCGTGTGTGTGTGTGTCTATCTGTTGGTGAGCATATTTTTACACCCACCACCCCCTTTTGCTCTGCTGTGAAACGGATATTTATGTCCGTGTAGATACGAGAGCAACACATGATTTTGGCAAGTTTAAAAATCACCTTAAAATATTTTTTATCAATGCAGTTTTTACTTGATAACTATAATCAAAATAACAAATCAAACACGTGGCTTTATAAACTCCCACCCCTATTGTTGTCTGAGAATTATAGAGCTTGAGAGTTTCTGCATATTTATCAATCCTATTTCTTAAAGTTTTCTTTCCTCTAGAAGCGTAATGAAATTTTTTCACTGAAAAAGATATGTTTGCAGATATCTTAAATAGTTTGAGGGTCAGTGTGGTGCTTTTTTTCGTTAAAGACTAACCTTTTTATTCTCTTGCTAGAAACGTGCTCGCACTTTGTCCGTGATACCTGGAAAGATGGCTCTAATTTAATGCATTTTGGACAGACATAACAAATGGATTTCTGCGGTTTTCACTGAAATCGCTGTACAAGGTTGCTGCCCTGACACGTTTACCGGGAGACGGCTTTCCATTTTGCTGGAATGTAGCCTTTTTTCAAAAGCCTTGTGGAAAGAGGCGACCCACCGCTGTTCTCAGTGATGGCTGTTAATTGCCACATTCCATCTCTATATCATGTATTGTTACAGCTATTATATTAAAGATCTAGCAGCCTATCAATTTACAAAAGGCCAAATATACATTCTGTAGTGTGTTGTCATTCCTCCGTTTATACGAAGGCTAAGTTAGATAATTGAAGGTGGTCTAAATCTATAGGTTGAAGATACAGCTGAAATCAAATGCCGGCCAGTCTCTGAAAGTGCTATGCTGCTGTCCTACTATGTGATGTGTAAAATGGCTTTCAGGATATTGCAGCAGAAACGCATCTCCTTGGCGGAAAGAGTGTGTACAGATGTGAAAACGGAGCTATGGAATTGGTGTTAAGAATTGTATAACAGCAATACAAGTGTTGCTTTTAATAGGCAGGAGAGCGTGAATCTCAATCCGACCGCCATCGACTATTATTTTAGAGAGATCCTTTTGTCTCTGAAGTGCACGCTGCTATATTTGTGAGTTTCCACATATACCGAGTGTGGCTGGGGTGAATGTAGGTCTGTGTGCAGTCATCGCCCTCCATCTCTCCACAACCCCCCTGAGATGTCGGCAGCAGGAATTTACGACCCAGCGCACGCACACGTCTGTTCTCTATGATAATTCTAGCTGTGCCGGAGAGATGAGACTGGGCTAATCCAGGCGGCGGCAACTCATTTAGTCATCTCAATAGAACTCCATTAGCCAACACTTTTAAGAAAGATCAATAAGTGCTGTCAATAAGAATAGATAATTCATCAAGGTCAAAAAATATACCAGCAGTATTAGGGGAGACAGATATGCAGTTTGAGATTAATTTTACCACATGCAGTTACTGTAGAGTTGGATTGTAACCAATTAATTTTTTTCTGTGGCTGGTTAATCTTTTATATATATATATATATATATATATATATATATATAACTTTTTTTTTTTTTCAGTTCAAATATATAACTCACTGATGTGAAATTGAACAGATTATTTCTATTCTATAAGAACTTTTCAATTTTGTATTTACTGTCTTTGGCTTTATAAGTGGACATTTTTGGATTTTATAAGCTATAGCAGTATGCAGGATGACTTCTCTTATACACTACCAGTTAAAAGGTTGGGGTCAGTAAGATATTTTTTTCAAAGAAATTAATACTTTTATTCTGTAATAATTAGGGCTGCCCCCAAATAGTCTACTAAATTTTAGTCGACTAGAAAAGGCTTAGTCGACCAAAATTGTATTAGTCGGTTAGTCGCAGAAAAAAGAAAGAAAAAAATACCTTGTTGCGAAGTCAGGCAGTCCGTGAGGGACAGAACGTTAACGGCGGAATAGCGTGGAATAGGCTATGCTATGCCTATATTAAACGCTCATTATGGTTTAGTATTCTCCTCAGTATATATTTACGGCTGTCTATTAAACCTTTGACAAGTCCGATTACAGCGAACATTAAAATCTGCGTTTACTCTGTCGCTGAACCAGAGAGAGCAGTTGTCGTGTATAGGTATGAAACAGCGTCACAAACAGTCTTTTCAATAACAGTATCATTATTTCCGTGTTACAAATGTTCAAATTATAGTACTTGGATCGAAGTTTATAGCTTGGATCTAAACACTTATGTATGTCTACGGTAGCGATGATAATAGAGCAAATTACCATTTGAAAGTTAATTGACACATCAAATATGAAGTGGTTAAAATTCTGGATAAAGCACAGAGTCATTTTCCTGGCACGCAAGAGCTTGCTATTTGCCTATAGGCTACTTTGAGTTTCGATAAATTTTCGTGACGCGCTCCACTAACTTCACGCGAAGAAAACCGTGATTGCAGAGAGCAGCATCCTTTGTTTTCTTTATTTTTTATTTTATTGTGAGTGTAGTGTTCACAAATAAAAATAGTATTTTCCGCTGACATAATGAGACAAAATCATTTGGCATTAGGGCTGGGCGATATGTAAAAAATATTTTATCGATTATCGCCTTAAAAAATATCGCGATATCCGATTATATCGTCTACCCAAGCCCCGCCCCCTATGCGCCCCGCTGGAGACAACACATACGGAATACACGTTAACACAAGTCATGTTGAGTTTGGCTGCACTTTATCTAATGATAGCCTGCGATTTAGTTGGTTTAATTTAATGATTGAAACATTAAAGGTTTTACTTTGGTTAGTTTGAGCTTAAACGAGCATAAAACATTAGCTTTGCTTGTTATGTTAGTGTTGCTAATAATTTCCTCACTGTTCTTATTGCATCTATGTTTGAAACGAATTTCGTTTCGCGAGGAGAAATGTTAAATGGGCCTACAACTGAACAGAACAGAACACAATTTTTGGGTGATTGTAAAAATGGTGAATGCATGTTGATGTTATAGCTAGGTTTCTTGTCTTGTCTATTTGTTTTTCATAAGGTCCGATTTTCTCCTTTTTTTGGCGGTATCGCCTGATTTAATAATAAGTTTAATTTCCTAATAATGTGTAGCGCTGTTTTTAAACTTGTATTTTCAAACTATAATATATTTGTTATTTGTCTAAAATTCGGAATTAAAAATGAATTGTCGTTCTGAATGAGCAAAAACGTTTTGTTTTTTCCCTCCTTTTTGGTTTTAGTTCCAAGTTCACCTTAAGCTGTTTAAGAAATAAAAATGACTGCTTTATTTATTTAGAAACAGAAGTCATTAAATTATATTTGGGGATTTTTTTTGTTTGTTTTGTTTATTTATTCATTTATTTAATCTAAAGCAAAGTAGGCCTATAACGCTCCCAATATAACCTAACGGAGCTGCCAACATCGCTCCAAACGCGTGCATGAGAGAGCCTATTCAAACGCAATTTCTTCATCCGTTTGCGATGTAACGAAATTTTTATTTTAATTACAATGGTCACGTTTGTGCTTTTTGATTAGGCCTATTTATTATGTGCAACATTTAAATTAATATTCAGAAACGGGTAAAGTTAGCCTACTTCTACCATTTGTTTTTCTGATGAACTTTTATCAGCCTGCAAACTAAAATAAAATAGGCCTAGGCTACTTGATTATATGAAGAAAAATGTTTAACAAAATTACGAAAGTAAGGACAAATGATGTTTGACAGGGAACGCATCTCAAGGTCGCACAGACTCATGTTGCAGTTGGAGCAGTCAGCGCCGAACAACAGGCAAATAAAATATTAAGCTAATTAAAGTTACAAAAGTTCAGTGAGTGATTTTCTTTTTCTTTTGTTCTTTGATTTTGTTCTTTGGTGGCAGCGAGTATAGGCTGTCTTTGGACTGATTCAATGGACATAGGCCTACTGTTTTACTTTCTCAACCGTTAAGACAAAACCGGCTGTGTTTACGGGGATATTTGAACTTGAAAAGAGGTGTGCACCTACTGAAGTCTTTCCACGGTTGAAACAATAATTCTTCTGATGTTTATTCATGTTTATTTGATGCTATAAATTAACTAGAAGTATAATTGTGAGATATAATTCTGTGTATTTGTCCGTGCACTATGTGAGAGGCGGCTCTTTGCGCTGTTTGCGTGAGTGCGCAGCTCAGAAAACAGCGCGCATGCAGACGTGTTCGCTTTCGTCTTGCGCTTTAAGAATGCTATCAAGAATCGATTTTCTAATCTTAATCCTACTAACTAGCCTATAAAAAAATATTTCATTCACGTTATTGCATGATGATGTGAATAAATATGTTTAACTATAGGGCTATGTGAACTATAAGCCTATGTCATTTTTTGATATTGACGATTATCGTCTGGAAACAGACTGTTAAATCGACATCGCGATACTTGCGAGACATCGTCGATATACGATAATATCGTCATATCGCCCAGCCCTATTTGGCATTGTGCCGATTTGTGTCGTGGAAGTCTAACTACTTCAGTCCAGTGATGAAAAATGTGTGTCCCGGAAATGTGAAGCCTCAGGCATGGCCGTAGCCAGCTATGAGGTCACCGAGGTCCGGACCTCGGTCATTTTTTTTACATTCAAAAATAAAATGTCAAGCTCTCTGAATGATTAATTAGCAGTGTTTAAACCACCTCATATGAGTGTTTGCAATTCATGTTGCTGCGAGAAGCTGGCGCAGTGAACTGAACGGGGCTTGAGAGCGCGTTGTGAACGCGGGTGCAGCCTCCGTGTTGCCAGATCCACCTAATAGAAAGGTGGCAGTAGTCACCTGTTTTTCTGATTTAATGTGACACTTTAGGAAGTTATTAATGTGGGAAGGTTTAGTGATATATTAACCTTATTTCCAAAACACAAGCTTTGAACTTATTTCGGATTATTATTATTATTTTGTTTTGCTTGTTTTTCGTAGCAATATCTGGCAACATTTAACTGTCGGCATTAATACATTTAAAAAAAAAGAAGCTTATAGACAAACTGTAATTGCATAAAGCTACCACATTCGGTAAGACAAACGCAATGACAATCGATTATCTGTAAGAAATGTATAACACTATCAAAAACAATAGCATAAAACAGATCTGTATGTTAGCCTACAGAATGAAATTTGCCAAATAACTTACTGGCCAGCTGGAAGACGGCTCATGCTGTTTAGTTAACCTTTCACAAAGCCATCATAAAAACATTAATTAAAGCAGTGTTTCTCAACTAGCAATCTATTCAGTCAGCATATTTGTGTTTGATCTGTGTGAATTTCGTCCGAATTTGACGAGTGATTAAAAGATGGCTAATTCGTAACAGTTCGTACGACCTCACTCGTACGAATTAGTACGATTTTTGCTAAAACGTACATATTTGACGAGTTGCCCAATTCGTATGAATTCGTACGAATGACCCTGACCCCGCCCCTAAACCTACCCATCACGTGGGTTTAGACAAATCGTACAAATTCGTACGAATGAGGTCGTACGAATTCGTACGAATTAGCCATCTTTTAATCACTCGTCAAATTCGGACGAATTGGTCGTGAGATTGCGTTGAACTTGCTAGACCTACTTTTTCTTTGCACAAAACTCTCCAGAAAGTGCCATTTTGGTTTATTTTTCACAAAAAAAATCCCGGGGGGGCAAACCCTCGGACCCCCCTAGTGAGAGACTACCCCACACATAATTAAATCCAAATTTAACCCCTGTATATATATATATATATATATATATATGCCAAATTCCATAAAAAAAAAGGGTCACAGCTTAATGTCCATTGGGAAATGTGGTTCCAATGGCCAAACCATTATTATAGCAAAATTCTTTACACAACACCCCGGACCTCACTAATTTTCAAACCCTGGTTACGGCCTTGGCCTCAGGTGCCGCTTCACTCACTGTCTCCTCATGGAAAGGTAAATTCGACTCGGATGTAGATGCCACTTTTTCTCCTCCTCACTCATCTTTCTGTGATTTCTTTAAAAAGCGTAATATTGAAGTCTGTGCATCTGCTAGTCACCACATGTCAATGAACTAATCTCTGAAAGTTTTATTTTTTATTATTCCATTTATTTCATACTTTTATAGCGCAAGAGATGCTTTTCAGTTTTGTAGCTGATTGTGACCCAATACCTTTTTTTTATCAGCCCTACAAAAAAATATGACCTATGCAAGAGTGCATTCTGTTTTATTAGTATTATTAGTAGTAGTATTATAGTATATAGTATAGTATATTATATGCAGGCATGTTTATACTAGCCTGACTACGTCAGACTTCGTACTTCCGCTCTATTTCAGTTCGCTTCTGTATTCAGTCTGAGACATCGACATGTCTCTCAGTTTTCCTCCGGCATGAAAACAGCCGGCCAATCAACGAACAGAGGGCGGGCTGAGAGCCGTGACGTAGACGCTAAGCAACGAGTTTAAGATTGTATTTTAGGTTAGGGAAATCGAAAACGACCGTGGATATGGAGACACGGGATGCAATGCAATTCGCTCTGTTGTGGAGAATATTCCCGGCATTTCCAAACTGAAGGCCGAACAAGAAGAGTGTTTGTTAAACATTTTGAATGGAGGTGATGTTGTGGCCCTACTCTCGACAGGTTTTGGGAAAAGTTTAATTTATCAACTATTACCGATCGTCAGCAAGAAACTGGGGAGGCCAAAGGCCGGCAAGGCGATAGTTGTGATTGTGTCCCCCTTGGTTGCACTCATGGAGGATCAGGTTAAGGAGGCAGCAAAACTCGGTCAGCCATGTTCACTCCGGTATTTCGCTCGATGGTTTCGTTTTCGCATCATACATGTGTTTACAGTGGAAGTTCGATGCGGCTGAGCTGGCGAATAACACACATCATAACCAGACGTTATGTGATTGGCTTATGGGTAACCAATGATTTTATACTTCAGACAAGCCGCCACCCCCCCCCCCCCCCCCACCCCCCCCAATTGGTTGGTTGGCGTCCAATTTTGTAGCCGCTACACACATACAAGATATTGCTTAGACTGTCACCACTAGAAGTAATCCTCCATCCCTATTGAAAGCTCTTATGTACACTCGTCTTTGTCCGATTCTCATAATTCCAAGTTATCTGCATGGAAGCTACCTCGGTGTAAAGAGTGAAAGGGCAAATAGATTAATTTGCCATCTATCGGGTTGAGAGGCTCACTGTTCCCCGTCAAACCCACTTGTCAATGATGAGGTGTTTAATTCTGTAAAGATGCTTAGCACCCGGTCACCCTCTCAGTCTCTGCATTTGACACCAAAAACTGTGTCTGGTTAAAGCGAAAGCCATCGCAACCCACCTGATCCGAGCGTTCCAGCATCCTCATCCCGTTTGACCTCAGAGCACTTGTATAGAAGCTGTAACGGAGTGCAACCAGGCTAAACCTCAGTTTAAAAGCATTAAATGTATGGATGTTAGAGGATTATTGAGGACCCGAGCCATGCGAAAGCTCTTGTTATCCGCTGAGAATTTTCAATCTCTGTTTACACAACAGGTTTGTAATCCGGCCACAGAGCAGGCCGTAATCTGATCAGGCACTCTGAAAACGTGTGGCGCTAGCAGATGTGACAGCGCGGCCTGCTTATGATGGCTTTGCCACGGCTGCTGCTCCTTAGAATACACAATGCGGTTCTGGCATTTTCTCGCCTAATTGCTCCCTTATGACTTACCAGTAGTGCTTCGGGAAGGCCGGGTGGCTTTTCAGGTCATCGCTTTACCCGCTTTTGAACCCCGAGTCTGAATCTCATTGTGCAGGAGACTGCTCGTCTGAAACGCCGCCGAAAATCCAGAGCAGTTCTTGCATCTTAACCAGTTTAAATATGCTCAATGTTTGCTCTTGAATCTCTGCTGTCGCTACCGGCATGATATTCTCCCATTTCAACACCTGCATGCAGGCGAAAAAGTGTGCAAATGCATAATTCCTCACAAACGGCGTAGCCGTTGACACTCCAAAGCTGTTTCGGCCTGAGAAAATGGATAAATGCAATAGGCGAGTTTGAGTCTTGCCCTGTTTAAAACCGCTGTTGGCACTTGTGGAGTGTCCGAACCTTCTTCTTTGATCTCATTATGAAATGCAAATGCTCACCAACCTAAACAGATCAAAGGTTGCACCCGCTGCTGGGCAGCCGACATAATAATGGAAGCCAAGGGCGATTGACCGTTTTTTTTTCCCTAATAAGTGATTTGGGGGACCGCTTCACCACCCCAGGGCGTTATTTACTTGCAAGCAGGGAACACTATCTCTTAAGTAACTAAACAGCCCAAATCCCAGCTCCCCTAGCTTTTATTTAAATGTGGAAGCACAGGTATTGCACTCGTCCTATCTCTCGACTCAGGCTTGGTATGCAGGGTTTGGAATATTAAGATGTAAAATTGCTTCAGTGCACTCTGATTTTCAGTTTAATCCTCCAGCCAGGATCATTACGCGGTCGGGCATTTCATTTTTAAACAGCTTCCTGTTTTTTTTTTTTTTTCCTAGACTTCTTTTTTCTAAAAAATACAGTCACCTTCAGTACATCAGATTTGATCATCTAATGTGCAATTATTGGGCCTGTGTTGTTGCATACATTTAGTACGCAGCCTCTCTATCTCTCTGTGTTTTTAATTGTGGTAGCAGCAGAAGTGGCTGTGTCGGTGGTGGGAGTGGTGGTGATTCATGCAGTATAGCCAGTTTGATCCTGCTGTTTGTCTGGCTCTCGTGTCAGGAAGCTCCCGCCTGGCCGCCCGCCTACCAGCCTCACCTTGCCCCATCCCACTCGTAACCCGCCGCTCACTCAGAGTAGGTGGGCAGAAAGCGTAGTGGCTCACCAGGTGGAGCTGGCAGAGAGGGCGCTCGCTACACCTCGCAAAGCACAGAGTTGACTTTGGCAAAGCTTGTGGAAGAGATTGACGTCTTGAAGCATTTTATCCAGTGGTGCTGTAACCAGTCATGATCTATTCTTTGTCTTTAAAAAGGGAATGCACTACTTTTGACTACTTCAGTACTTGGCAGGTAGATCAAACGACTAGTTAAATATTCTAGGGAGAGATTGTCATTCTCTGTACACTACCGTTCAAACGTTTGGGGTTATTCAAATTGTTTTAATGTTTAAAAAAAAAAAAAGTTTCTTTTTGACTGTTTCTAAGGCTGCATTTATTTGATCAAAACAGTAATATTGTGAAATATTGTTAATTTAAAATAACGGTTTCCTATTTTAATTTAGATCAAATGCAGTTTATTCCTGTAATGGCAAAGCTGAATTTTCAGCAGTCATTACTCCAGTCTTACATGATCCTTCAGAAATCATTCTAACTTGCTAATATGCTGATTTTCAGACTTTTTTTTTTACCATAGTGTACAACTACAATACAATTATTGTGTTTTGCTCTTGGATTGCTTCAATGTTATATTGTTATTTTTCATCTATTAAAAATTCTGTTTCATTTATTTGCATGTCAAGTCAAGTCATCTTCATTTATACAGCGCTTTTAACAATGGATTGTTTCAAAGCAGCTTTACAGAGATAAACATATAATTTAAGGTAACAGATTGTTTTGGCGTTATAGCGGTTCTTGAATAATGTTACTTCCAGCTAAAGTTAACTTTGATTGATTCACCTCCGTCGAAATGATCAGACTTTAAACGCGAACCTGTGATTAACCCTGACGGCGTTCACATGCTCATTCAGAATTCTATAGTTATGTGCTTTTTAAAATATGTGCGCAGGTTTGTAATTCATACAACCCAGCCTAAACAAACTACTTTTCTTGCCTATAAATTTTGATACAGAATTTTGTTTTATTTTATCACTTCGGGGTACGCGAGCCGGAGTTCCCAACGCTTTATCTGTAGAGTGGGAAAGGGATCCTCCATAGGGAGAGGATAGTGGATACTTCAGCACTGCATTGTCATCGGGTCCAGGCAAAGCTCCCTCGTCAGATCTGGATACTGCCTGGATCCGGCAGGCTGCGGGAAAACCTCGGGATAAACAAAGACACTAATATTAGCGTAGATGCCATTCTTCTTATGATGTAGCGAGTACATCAAGATTTAAGGGAAGTGTTCCCAGTTCCGGCTGACCTAATCTATGCAGCCTAACATTGAATTTATAGAAGTCTATAATGTATTATGTGTATGCTAGGTCAAAGAGATGTGTTTTTAGTCTAGCTTTGAACTGACAGAGTGTGTCTGCTTCCCGGACAATGGTAGGAAGACTGTTCCAAAGTTTTGGTGCTAAATAGGAAAAGGATCTACGGCCTGCAGTCGATTTAGATATTCTAGGTATTATCAACTGGCCGGAATTTTGAGATCGCAATAGACGTGAAGGACTATAATGCTTTAAAAGCTCGCTCAAGTACTGCGGAGCTAAACCATTTAGTGCTTTGTAAGTAATCAACAATATTTTAAAATTTATACGATGTTTAATAGGCAGCCAATGCAGTGTTGACAGAACCGGGCTAATATGGTCATATTTCCTGGTTCTGGTAAGAACTCGAGCTGCGGCATGTCATGTGTATACACTTTAAAAAGTCTCTCCATACTCAAAAAAAAAAAAGCCCTGCAGTTGCTTGTGGTTGCTGCTCTAACCAGACCATTAATCAAAAACAATAATCAAGTTGCGTTATTAATGTGTTTCCATGATCAGTAACTGCTGTCACTTTTGAGTAGTCGTGTCCATGCTTTATTTTAAAAGTACAATACAAATATTTATTGTTGTGAGTAAGCGTTGTTTACAGACAGCAAGAACCCAATGATCCCTGCTGTCCATGTAGGTTTATACTTCACTCACTAAACATCAATCATTTGTGAGCAGATGAAGATTCTTGACTGCTTTGTGTTTTATAGCTAAAAATAAGTAAAATGTTGGCCTAATAAGCTCTGTGCTCTATTTTTATTATGTATTCACTGCTTTGTATAAGGAATTCAAGGGCATGCTTTATTTTGAATATAGTCACAGCTGAAGGGGTTGCTTGTCCTCTCGTACCTTTATTGCTCAACTTCCTGTTTTCATATTTCCGTCTACGTACGTTTTCCCTCCTCCCCCACAGAAGTTAATTGCCATCTTCTGCTTAAGATGCTTGTTTTTGCTTTCTCCGTAAACCACTTTATAAATAAATAAAAAAATCTTCATCACTGTTATCATGCCAACCTTTAAACAAGTCAGCAGCTTCCCTCATTCTGGCGAGGATGCCCGGCTCTTTATTAATTGAGGCTGGGATGACCTGAACATGGCCTCTCGTCGCTGCTGTGATTTGGCCCCAAGAGAGAGGCGCTGAGCCATGATGAATTTGCGCATGCTATAAATAGAGTCTGGTCCTTGGAATCCGCCTTTAACTCAGAATCTACTCTCTGAAATCTGCTTAAGCTGGAGTTGGATGGTCTGTCGCTGCCGCGGGCATTATACAAAGAAGAAAAAAATGAAATAGTAATTTTCATAAATGGTTGTGCAGTTCACTTTGAAAAAGATTTTCTTCATCTCTGATTTTTAATGAATTGTGTCATGGATTCTCCTCTTCTCTCTTCTAGGCCTCCTGGTCATTGTTTTGAAATAATGAATTGTCTATAATTAAAGTAATCCGGTGTTCCTATAGAACTGTTATTCGATGGAAATGCAGATCTTTTACATTTCAGATGTTATAGAGTCAGTGACAAATGCTTTTTTTTATATTTATTAAATTATTCAAATATATATTAATGCAATTCTTACATAGTGACTCTCACACACCTTCTAAGACTAGCATGTATTAAATTCCGTTTTTATATAAAGTTGGTAGAACTTAATTACATATAGTTGACAGTTTTAAAAATTTCCACATTAATCTTAAACATATTTAGTTTTATTTTTGAATATCTATACCTAGCTCTCACCATGTACATAGCCATAAAAGCTGGAATGGCGTTAAAGGAAAGAAAAATATTAAATAAATAAATTTCCACGTTAAACTACAATTTAAGTTTTTTTAAAAAGATTTTTCCATTATCATGGAAACTCTTATATATCACTGTCACTATATCCTCTGTCTTTGTCTACTAGTATTTGTGAATGAGGAGAGAAAATGTGTCTATGTTAATAGAATGAAGACTCAGTGTAATGGGAGATTGAGTTAACTGGCGTAGTAGTTTGTGTGAGGAGCACCTCTTCCAGAATACTGGCAAATGCACCACAGTCAAAATAGCACTTGCGTTTTGAAGCAATTATCCATGTTACTCGGTTACTTTGCTTTCTCTTTAGCAAACCTAACCCTTCTTGTCAAGTCTTTTTTTGAAGACGCAAATTTAAAGATTAAGAAGGCCTGCCAAGGCATTACCAGTACAATGCTGAGTTTTAACAATAGGAAATGTGCCATGGCAGAAATGTTTCATCTCATTTTATGCCCATCTGACATGGTTTTAGCAGGCAGGAGCTGCAGACAGAGTGGCACCGTGTGTGTGGTGTCACTGAGGATATGGCACACTGCCCAGGGACTTCACATAGAGCTCCCACATCGAAAATGTCATTGAGCTCCATGCTTTTACTATCTGGGTTTTGGGTGACTTTGGTTTGTCTGTGTTGGTAACTGGGAAGGCCACGACTTTGAGGTCTAATGAGTTAGACCGGGCTTTTTTGATCCTGTGCCTGTTCCCCAACCCCCTTTGACTTAAATTCCCCCTAGGAAACAGCAGAAATTACAAGATCTCTGCTTCAAAGCAATACATGTCTTTTGGATTATTTATTTTATTTTTGCCAGAAACCAAATTTTTTATAATCATCTCGAGATTCGAAAATTCACTTCACATGCCTGGTGGTATCATTAGTTTGTCACTACAGTATTTGTGTATCTACAGGCACTATGTCCTTACAGAATTACCCTTTACTTAGGAGAAGAGAATGACACTGCCTCCTAGCAGTGGAGCACCACCAGTGATGGATGAGATGCCAGGAATCAACGCTGTCTTCCTGTCCCACAGCCATTGACAGACAAAGCTCCAGCATCTTTGCATCACTCTGTATAATCGCAGGTCATAGCAGCCATGGATATGACACATCAATTCCTCACTCATGATTGCCAATTTATCAGTGTCAGTGCTCTCAATACACTTTTTCCATCCTAATTTATTGAAGAAAGCTTTAGGGTGCACATACAGTAGCCCCAAAAATGTTTGGACACTGAAGTCATAATGAATGTATGTGATTGCAATTAGATAACAAATCATCAAACCAAGTGGCACCAAAAATAGCTCACGCACACTTTACAAGTAAAGAATTTCGAAAAGAAGTCTGTTTTAAATTGAAACTTTAAAGTGTAGATGTGTTGTTCACAATTAAAACAATCGAGCCCTTTCTGTTTGCCAAACATAAAAATAAGATGCAATAGTTCATGTGATGAACTACACCTGTGTTACTCTGATAGGTCACCTGTGTGAATGTGAAGGAAAAAGACTTCAAACATCTATTAAAAATGACTTTTGGCCAATGTCAGAAATTCGTTTTTTTTTATGATTTTTTGTTTTGTTTTGTTTCCCCCCCCCCCCCCCCCCCCTAATATTTTCCCAATATTTTCCCTACATCTTCACTACAATGTCTGCAGAGGTACTATACCTCCACTAGTTAGGCCAATAGAATTACAATATATTGCAGCACATTATCCTTTATTCGCAGGTGCTACTTGGTTTGACATTTTATCAAATGGAAGTGAAATACAGTCCTTTTTAAGCGTGTTTTAAGTGTCCAAAATACTTTTCATGGCCCTGAAAAATCTTGATGAGATATACAGCCCGAGTCTGTACGCAGTCGTCTTTCTTTTCAAGGTGACGTGGGCTGCAGTGGAGAGAGTCTGGTCAGCAAGCAGAAGAGAGAGACTGGCAGAACTACTTCTGCTGGTTGCCGCCCCCTCTAGCCTCTGTCCTCCTTATGGCTGCAAGGCCACAACCTCTCACTGCCAACTAATTGCCTCTGAATTAGACAATTAATGTGGCCTTGTAGAGGGCTGGAGTGTCTGACTAGAGGGACTGCAGTGAGCAGAAGGGTACCCGGCCTTTCCTCACCTCAGCAATGTATTATTTATGGGTCGTTGTGCTTGACAGTTTTACATTAACTTTGCTAATGGACTCTATAGGAGGGGTTGTGACTTTTGGATCTGTGTTAAGTTGAATTCAAATGGGAAACTTGAGTATTTTTTGCCCCTTTCTTTGTCAAACCACAAAGAATCTGCTGTTTTGTTTTCTCGACTTCAGTTTAAAGGAGAACGTTGCCTGAAGGGAAAGTCGGTGTACGAGCTTCAGATGGATAAAGGTGTAAAAGACTGGTCCCTGTCCACCTTCGGCACCCTCTTCGCCTTGTCGGCCGTGCGTTCTGTTGATTGATTGACTGTCTCTGTTGTGTGAGGGATTCTTGTGTCAGTCCGCAGTTATAGATGAATGCTGAGTTTCCCCTGGTTTGCCAAAACAGCCTCTCCGAAGTGTTTTTTTTTTTTGCCCTTTCTTGAAAGCGTGCAGTGCTGTTGCACCACTGTCAGACCCTCTAGCGGATCGATTTTCAAAGAGCCTAATTGTCGGCATTGACTTGAACAGTTGTATTCCGTCGATCTGATCATGCTGATTGGAGGCCACTAACACAATGAAGTGTTCACACAACAGCCCCTGTCTTACAGTAGTGTGGAGAGATCATGCTGCATTGTGCATATGGGAACTGGATTGTCACCTCTACTCCCCTCATTAGCTCCATTGGCTGTAATAGTGGTTATTGACTGGATGGAGCTTTAAGCACCTGTAATATTAATGGCGACTCTCACAGCTGCGATGGATGAGTGCTGCGTTTGCTAGTGGTGCTGAGGACTCTCTTCTGTCGCTGCTTCATCAGCCACTTGTGCACGGCGGCCGTTCCAAACTCGGGGTTTGCTGGTGACCCTTGCATGTTCAGGCCTGCTCCCATTTTGTTAGCTTTTAAATGTAATATTCTAAAGCACCAGTGAATTTATTTTTTTGGCACATTTGGAGCATACTAAAGGTGGAGGTAAAATAAGATGCATTGTGATATTGCGATACATTTTTCGCAGTATGTAATTGGCATATTATCTCAAAATATAATTTCTTTCTGGTTTTGACCCTTTATAATAATGTATGATAAAAGGCATATTGAGCAAATTGATCTAAACAGAAACTTGAACAGTCAAACACCGTTTCTTTTGTTTCTTTATCTTTTGCGCTATAGAATAATGTTTTGTTTTTTCTCATACATCTGACAGAAGTGTCATCAGCTTTCATGCACGTCTTTCAAAATAAAAGTCTCGCATCAGAAAAACTGATCTTTGAAAACTGAAAACTTTCTTGGACTGCACACTCCGCGATCCACTCAGAATGGTCTTGCTACCCACCATTTGAGAAACACTGTTCTAGTACACCCCAAAAACAAAATCAAGACTTCGTAAAAGGGCAACATAGGACCCCTTTAAGCAGCACAACCATTTTAAACATTAATAATAATTTGAATAGGTTTCTGAAGGATCATGTGACACTGAAGACTGGAGTAATGGCAGCTGAAAATTCAGCTTTGCCATCACAGGAATAAATTACATTTTAAAAATGGAAAAATAGAAAACAGTTATTTTAATTTGTTATACTATTTCACAGTATTACTGTTTTTACTGTATATTTGATCAAATAAATGCAGCCGTGGTGAGCACAAAAGACTTCTTTTAAAACCATATAAAAAATCGTATCAATCCCAAAGTCTTTTATAGACTAAATGGTAGTCTATAAAAGTCGATATGGCAACACAAATTTACAATGCAGTGTCTGCATTTATGATATTTTTAAGAACTTTTAGGATATTTTGGCAAAAAGCAATACTTAACATATGTGACCCTGGACCACAAAAGCAGTCTTAAGTCTTATGTGTCCATTTTTTAAAATTGAGATTTATACATCACCTGACAGCTGAATAAATAAGCTTTCTTTCCATTTATGTATGGTTTGTTAGGATAGGACAATATTTGACCGAGATACAACAATTTGAAATCGGGAATCTGAGGGTGCAAAAAAATCTAAATATTGAGAAAATCGCCTTTAAAGGTTTCCATTTCTGTTGGCGATTGTGCTGCATCCACTTACCAAATAAAATTGATATATTTAAGGTCGGAAATTTACTAAATATCTTCATGGATCATGATCTTTACTTAATATCCTAATGATTTTTGGCATAAAAGAAAAATCTATAATTTTGACCCATACAGTGTTTTGTTGGCTATTGCCACAAATATACCCGTATATAATATATACCACATATTTAAAACAATCGACATATAAGGAATGCACCGATCATGATTTTTCATGGCCTGTTCAAATTTTTTTGAATGAACTGAATGAAAATGCAAATTCACTCTCTGACAGTAGATGGCGCTTATGAAACAGCAGTGATATAGCATTTCCTTGGTTACCACTGTAAACAAAACAGCGCGGTGTTTCTAAACACTACTTTATTAGGCATTATACGAAGGTGAGAGGGAAAGAAAAAGCCATCAAAACTTTTCTGAACACAGTCAGTTCCCTTCCGAGATAAATTCATATACACCCCTTCCCCCAATTAAATTTGTATATATATTTATTTCAATATTTAGAGGCTTGCGAACAGTAAGCTTGCTGTGCCTGTCTTCAGCGTGTCCCGCCTCCGGCCTGTGTTAATGTCCTGTTTACAGACTTCGTAATATTTCCACACAAATTCAATTTTGGGAAATTATTTCAGTGCAGTTTGTGTGCAAGTCCGGAATAGAGATCAGCCAAAATGCAACCATCCTGTTCTGATTGATGGCCGGTCGACTGGTGCATCTCTGTAACGTACATCGTTTAAAAACAATATCTTTGGTTAGACCAAAAGTTGTTGAAGAATCAGGTTGTTGAAGAATCGGGTTTCAAATCCTAAGAAGCTCAGTACATATTGCGTCTTGACACCGGTCTTATGATAATGTTGTATTATGGATTTTCTGGAGGTTCTTACAGCCAGCTAGATAGAAGTCCTCAGACTCTGCATGCATAAACAATTTGAATATGATTTTTAATAAACTGACCTCCTACCTGCAGCTACATATTTAAGTCTTACCTCTGGTGAATCTCCAAATGTACATCACAACTTGGACCCAAACCAAAATTAGTCTCAGGGATCTAATTTCGGCACAGGATTGCGGGATTGCATCATTTTAACAATTCCCGCAGGTCTCGCGCTTGTAATGCGGGAAATTCCCGCAAACATTTATTCACTTTAGAATGTAGGCTGTATCAGTAAATTAATCAACACAGATTATAAGATCAAATCAGTCATTTTAAAACTTTCTGCGAGATGTAATTTCACAAACAGCGTGAGTGATTCAGCGGCGCTGCGTCTTCTCTCTTTATCTCTTTCAAAATGTGCTTAACATGACATCGCATCTGCGCAAGGCAAGTCGGGGCAGTTGACGGAATTGTTACTTGCACAATTGGGCCAGTGTTGCATTGTCTCTAAAGTTAATCATTTGCACGTCTTTTTAAGTCTTACCAAATTAAACTTTCAAGCGATTTTTAAAACCATTCATAAGCAAACATTTAGGTGATTTATAAATGTAAAAAATGTTTTATAATTTCAAAATTTATATTTAATTATAATATAAAAATGGAATTCCCTCCATTTTCTAAAACTAATTTGTTTACCATTGTCCATTTTCAAATAGTTTGACACCTGATAATTAATTTCTTTTATCAGGGAAATTCGTAAAATATTGACGCGAAAACCAACTGGCACGTCTAGATTTTCGCCAATTACTCAGATTTTACTCATGATTTATGCATGTGTGTTTACATTTTGACGACGTAACAAAACAAAAACAGATAGTTTTGAATGTAATGTAAATGTGTTTGTAATTGAGTTTATAGAAAGAGCAGATTTTTGATTAGTTTACCGCATATTTGTTATGCATGTAAACTGTAAAATGTGTATGGCTGACCTTCAGGAAATTAAATTGTGGTTCTTAAAGTTGTGGTTCTATGACTTATGGTGAGTGGAAAGTGTTATTTACTTGTTATATATAAAATTATATATTTAGTGTCTTTATTTAAAACATTAGAACATGTAGTAAAGAAAAATGTTAAAATACCACAAATTGACTCCTGTTTGGACGGTCTGCTCACTAACTACATGCGCTTTTTAAATGCTGTTTGAAGCCAACTACAAACCAATTTTTCTCCCCTAGCATTAATATCTGCGCTCTGCCCAACTGTCTTCTCATTTTCTTTCTCGTAGCCCTGATTATAAAGGGACATCTCCCACGCAACTCCTTAACCCTGTGTTTTATCTGTTGGCATGGACCTAAATTATAACATTTAAATGATTTTCCTTTCCACCAATCCGCGTGGCACAAAACCACGGGATGAGACGTGGGGAAATACGCCGGCTCTACCTTCCACTTCTATAATAGACGAGAAGAATGCACAAGTATTTTAAACTCAGTATCTTTCACGTCACTGTTCACTCTCAGACAAATGCCGTTTTTTCCCCCTTGTCTCTGTCTGACTGCAGTGCTGCTGAATAAGGCCCAAAGTGCCATTGTCAGTGGCTGTTGCAGGATGCCGCTCTGAGCCGGCTGATAATTAAGAGGAGGGCCTGACAAATGGCTCTCATCAGATCGCTCATCTGGAACTGAGAGCACACGAAGGCTTTCAGGGAGGATAAACCGGGAGACGTGTCTTTGCTTTGCAATCTTTCATAACCTTCTGTGGCTCCTCAGAGAAGAGCAGAGCAAAGAGCTCTCTCTTTAAAAACTCCACAGCTATGCCACACATAAGTGCCAAGTTCTGCCTCTGCCTTGGTGAGATATTCCAGATTTCTACTGAACTAATACACAATGGCTTTTATGTTTTACACCACCACCCATTTGGGGTTACCGGATTACTCACTAATTTGGAAATGTTTTCATTGTGGTGTAAAATTGTTTTGGGCTTTTGATTGTTAGATATTTCTCACCTCTTTTTCCGGCATAGCCTTTTTATTTTTTTGATGCATCAGTTGCAGTTTCTGTTGGTAAAATACTAAATTGCTATAATAATGCAAAAACAAGACAGACGTCAGTCTATGTATTATAAAGACATTTACATTATGTACATAACTTGCATCAGAACCTGAGATGTTTACAGAAAAGGACATTTTTTACAGTGATGAGAAATGAGAATGCACGTGGGTTATTGCTGTTTGTTAGCAGGTAATGTCATTTATCTATTATTTATTATTTACAATGCTATTCAAAAGTTTGAGGTTTAATGTTTATTTAAAAAAGACTAATGCTCACCAAGGCTGCAATTATTTGATCACACAGTAATATTGCGGTATATTATTAAAAGTTAAAATAACTCTTCTCAGTTGTAATATATTTTAAAATTTAATTGATTCTTGTGGTGGCAAAGCTTTTCAGCATCATTACTCCAGTCTTCCGTCTCACATGATCCTTCACATTCTTATATACTGATTTGGTGCTCAAGTTACATTTCTTATTATTATCAATATTGAAAATATTTGTGGTGCTTAGTGTTTTTGCGGAAACCGTGATAGATGCGTTATACAAAAGAACAACATTTATTTCAAATTGAAATCTGTAACATTATAAATGTCTTTACTGTCATGCATTTAATTCATCATTGCTGAATAAAAGTATTGATTTCTTTTTTTTGAAAATCCTTTCTGATCCCAAACTTTGTAAGTTGTATTTTTATCATCCCACATTGCTGACATTCTCACTTTGCACTTGTTTTGGGAGTATTTATTCAACTGTTGGGTCAATTTTTGGAACATATTCAATGGCTGTGCTTCTGTAAAATTAGTAGTTGGTAGTAAGCCAGTGCGTGACATAATAGGTCAATAACAGGACAAACCAATTAGCTTAACTCAGACCAGTGGGACAAAGATTGCACTTGAAAACTGGTCAACTGGATATGATGCTTTTTCACGTATTACTGATTGACTTCTTTTTTTTTTTAGACAAATAGGCCTTTTCCCTAAGGCCCGGTTTCACAGACAGGGTTTAGATTAAGGCAGGATTAGGCCTTAGTTCATTTAGGGCATTTAAGTGGCTTTTTAAAAAGTGCCTTTTAAAAAATAAAATAAAAAACACATTACTGTTTTGTTCTGTAGACAAACCAAGGGCACTGACATTTTCTTCAAGGTTGTTAGAAAATTAAGAAAACTCTTTTTGTTGAGCTCTCTCTGAATTATGACCATGCCTTGTTAAAAGTGCAGCTTTACAGAACATTAATTAAACTCCAGACAAAGTGTCTTTTCATAAGTTTTTGACCTGTTAGTCAGAATTACATTAGTGAATTTCTCCCCAAAACAATTTAAACCCGTATTAAACGGTTGCTGTTTTATATTGGACTCTGTACTGTTAAACTAAGGTATGTACTGCAGCCTTGAACACATGTAGAAAACGATACAGAGGGTTTAGAAATCTCCAGAAAGAGGTCAGGTCGTATGAAATAGCTCGGGTCTTGAAGCTCTCTTTGCTTTAAAACCATCATGGGAGACGAAGCCATCCTAACTCGGGAAGAAAATCTGAATGAATAGTCATCCTTTGTATCTTTTTTAACCCTGGTCTCACAGTTTTGTGTGTGTGTGTGTGTGTGTGTGTGTATTTCTATTGAAAAATTTGCAAAGCCTTGCAAAGTGTTTATGACACAGCTACACTCTAATGTAGAGGAGGAAGTCCATTTGGAAGACTTTCATTGCCACTTTCAACTCTTTTTAAATAAGAGGATCATGCAGCCAGACTCTCTTGCTGGCAAGATGCTTAAAGAGGTTATTAAGGTATTTATTTATTCAATCAACACTCCTGTGTCTTTCAAATAAATAAGAGACTTACACTTGATATTTGACACAGTCACAGGCTCTGTCCTCAAGGTCTCAGATGGATTTTTTTTTTTTTACTAATTTGGTCAAGATGAGAAAAATAAACCCGAAAAGAGCCAGTGCCAGCATCTGCATGCATTGTCTAGTATCTGTTCAGGGCTCACTTACCACGGTACTCATGTATTATTAGTCTTATAAATTAACATACTTTACATGAAAGATGGGTTTAATTTAAACTCTGAATTAGTCAGTCCCCCAAGGTGTTATATTACTTTGTACAGCATCTGCAAATTTTAATTATCGCAATACTTCACTGAGTACACCGTACACGGCATTACATCACACCGATATTGACCGCACCGCACCGCTTCTCGACTTGTTCTTATTGTGAGCTATTCAGATCGCAGTGTAATGGGGCTCTTTATGTTTATTGTGGTTTTCACCTTGGCATTCATTTTTGCTGCAGCTAGCAAAATCTTCATGTTTTATTAAAACGACTTATAAGCGAGTAAAGATCAGAGAACGAATGGTCTTTAAAAATGTTGCATGCCAACACTGCTACTAGATGCCAAGAGAAAAGAGATCAAATACCTTTGAAGTCCTTGAAAATGAAGTTGAGAAATCGTTAAACTAGTCGTCCACTGCTGCTCGAATGTGGGTTGTTTGTCTTGAAGCTGAAGTTAGAAATGCCGTTTTGCTCTGCTTTGGTGTGTGTTTCCTCATGTGATTGTCAGCCATTTATATAACAAATAACTTGTATTTTCATAAAACAGATATATAGTGAATATACTAAAGTATCAGTACTCAGAGGCCCGTTTATTTTTGATCTGGTGATCCAATCGCATGTTCAGCAGTAGCACTAAATAAAGATGTTAAACTGAGTATTTTAATAATAATCAATTGTAAATTGCATTAACAATACTTGCATTTTGGGGGGTTGCAATTTAAAATGTTGATTTACAGTATAAGTATATCCATATTGGTAACACTGTGTACAGTAAGGTTCAATTTGGTAATAATTGTTAGTGCATGCGTATCTTGAACTAACAATGAACCTTTTACAGTATTTTGTCATGTGAGAATAACCTATTGAAACATTTTGGAAAGTCCATACCTTTACACGAGACTTGCGTAACTAATTTTGTATGCCAGTCAGTGTTGTGATTTTTTTATATTTCTTGTATTCTGTGGCTTTTTTGTGCTAGGATCACCTGAGACGTGTTAATACCAGGTTTAAACAGAGCCAGACTTCAGGTACAGCTCCAGTGTGATGCCTTCCTCTTATTCATTTAACAAGAGGCACCCACATCTTAGCACCTTATCAGCTCCTGCCTCTCTCACACTCAGTCATGCTGTCCTCATCGCTGTGGCCGAGGGTGAGGGATTCTCCATGCTCTAAGTGGATTAAAACCTCACTGCATCCAGTCCCAGGCTGCAGTCGCATGGTTTGTCTGTCAAAGGTGGGGGATATTTTCGCAGGTTTAGGACCAGTCTGCGAGCTGGATGGTGCGTTCCACCTTGGGTCTGGTTAAGGGCACCGTTTGTGCCTCCTCTCACCACACACGTGAAAAAAGAAATACTGCTCCAGCATCATCCCACACCCACTACAAACACAGTCTGCCAAAGTGCTACATTCCCTAACGTGTGTAGAGATATTGTAAACTTAAGAAATGCCTGTGTAAGTCTCTGTGTTTGCAAAAGGCTTGTCAGGAACTGCTGTGTTTGAGGGAACTTGAACGTGTTTTGCGGATAAGTCCATATGTCAAAGATATTGAAAGCATTGGAGAGAAAAGATATAAAATACAGTGGAACTGGGAACGGGTACTGGACCGAAAAGACACGCAGCATATAAGGAGGAATGGTGGGAATTCCAGGCTGTGTTTGGGATGTCCTCCATGCCCTGGAGTATTGAAACACTCCTTTCTGTCTCACTCGATCAACCTTGCTCTTTTTTTTTTCTTCACACCTCTCGC
Source organism: Rhinichthys klamathensis goyatoka (assembly GCF_029890125.1). Lineage (NCBI taxonomy): Eukaryota > Metazoa > Chordata > Actinopteri > Cypriniformes > Leuciscidae > Rhinichthys > Rhinichthys klamathensis. Next base: position 2,515,437 of record NW_026606624.1, read on the forward strand.
ATAATGAAGCATTGTGCTAAAAATTATTTTGATTGGTGGCTAGACACATGCCCCCAAATTATCAATTCATGTTTAGGTCATACACATATATCACATCACATTATACCTGGTTATTTTGTTTGTTGAGAGTCTTAGACACAATGGCTTTATATGATGAACAGATTTATAACATATACTGAAATAAACACGGACATTCCAATGCTTGTGTGACGCTCGAAAACAACATGCCAGTAAATGCAGAATTAAATGTTTTAGATAAACTAATCATTACTACATTGAACTACTATATATAATGTTGAATATAATGTACAATAATGCAATGGGGAAATATTTTTGGGTGCAATTGTGAATAATTTGTAATATTATTTTAATAAAAAATAAATAAATAAAAAATATTATTTTGGCTTAAAATATCGCTATAGTATCGTATTGTGAGTTCAGTATCATGATTTGTATCGAGTCATTACACATCAAATTGTATTTTTAAATGTTTCTTTAGGAACCAATGCAAACTCTATATATGACATCCCATAATAATGAAATGAAGATTATTATTTCTGTGATAAATTCTGCGGATAATATTATTTTTAGTAGAATCTGTTCATAAAAGGTAAAAATATGACATTTTTTTTATATGGGCTGGAATTAATTAATTGGTGCATTAAGCATACTGCTTGTAATGTATTGTGTATATACTTTTCCGTTACAGCACAATAATAGCCTGACGTGAATTGAATGTGTATTTCTGCTTTGCCATATAGAGACCCTTTACATTGAGACCTTCAGACATTAAAATCTTGTGTTTTATCTTGTGATCAAGTCATCATCAGTTTCTTGGCCAACCCTGCCATAATTTAAAATCTTCCTCTGTGTCGCTGTATGTAGAGTGAGGATGTCAGGCTGGATTTGCGGGCACTGATGGGATGTTTCTGTTGTAACCTGGGCTCCCTGGGCCGAGAAGGCATGGAACTGCGGTATGTCCTTGATGAAGAACTCCGCTGCGACATGGCCTGTCCCTTTGACTCACGCTGAGCGCTTGATACTCGGGACGAGGAGGTCAGTCTGACCCACTTTCCCCCGCCTGCCCTTCTGTCGTGTTGGAAGAGGTGGGCGAGAGGCCAGGGGTGAGTGGGCGGATGGGTGCACTAACTGTCAACGTGCGAGTTTGTGCGGGGGGTTACCAGAGAGCGTTCCCGCTGTGAAACGCAGGTATATCTCAGCCCACAGAGACGGTAATGGACAGGCCCTCCCACAGAGCTCAGTGTCTGACCCTCTTATTGTAGCTCCTCATCCTCGATGACTCCTACAGCTCTCTTCCTCCTCTTCATCACTTCACTGCACTGCGGTGCTTCTGAGCTCCAGCTGTAATCTATGCAATCAAGGATAAGATATTCAGAATCAGCAGTGTTAGCTGCACATCATTTTATGAGATCTGGAATATTTCTATGCTCTGTAAGTAATTTGTTATGTCTGTTAGTGACCTGTCGACCTTTGGTTTTACACCAGCAATGTGCATGTTAAGATGCTGTCAGAAATGGCATGTTTGCTAACATGTAGTGATATCTAAGGCAGACACCGGTTTGGTAACTCATTAAAAAGTAAAACTCAATTTCCAGGTTGAAAGCAGGGTCAAAAAAGATGAGTGTGTGTCTGATATAGCTCACTGACAAGCAGGTATCTGCTGAATTTAGACAAGTAAATGTACTACCTTAAGTGTGCAAAGATGTAAGACACAGTAGCACTTCATGCCATCATGTATAATATGTCTTAAACACAAAATAGCATTCACAACCTATTTAACTTCTATATTGTGAGGAGAAAAAAAACATTTAGGATGGAACCTAATTTGTATCCTTTTGAAATTGATTATATTTTGAAAGGTAACCGTGTTTTGTTTTTTAACTTATTTAAATTTTTGAATGTGTTACATGCATTAGATTTGGTAGCTTTCACTATACATGATCCATCTGATAAACACAGAGTTGGCTTCTACACATAAGCTGTCACACTCTGACTTTCTCTTGGGTCATTCTTTTTCTCTTTCTTTTTCTCTCTCTCTCACACACACACACACAAACTCAGTGTGTCAGAATGGCAGCTGGCCCTGCGGCTCTCCTGGTTAGTTCCCCTGATAGAGAGTTGGAGACAGACTGGACTGGTGCAGTAGTGCTTATTAGCCGTGTCTGTCTGCAGGAGCCCTGCTGAGCCAGCCTTGAACCCTCTGGCCCCCAGCAGAGAAAGAGGGAGAGACTGTGAAGAGAGAGGGAGAGGAAAGTTAAAGCAGTGGAGGACAAAAGCAAGAACGTGACAGCCAGGGAAAGATACCTGCCTATCTGACCTGCATGTCCACTTAGCTGGTCGCAACCTAACCTGATAGAAGTTTGTCACAGAATTGTTACTTTGAACAAGAAACTGATCCGTTTCTTTTCATCAAAGATGTTGGAAACCTGTGTTGATTGCAAAACCCATGAGTTGTAGCATGACAGTCTGATGCACATTTATTATAATAAAAAGATCTCTCTTTATCTGCCCTCTCGGACCTCAAGTACTCTTCTGTTATATCTTTTGAGTACCCAAGCATTCAAAATGCCCAAAGTGCACATCGCTATTGCAGAGCAGGCTTAAGTAGTTGACATTGTGTTTGTTTTTTTCCAGAGAGACCATGACGCTGTCTGCCTGACTAACCTCAGATATTGCAGTGTGGAGAGTTGCTGTGGGTGCTAAAGTTTTAATGCGCTACAAGATTAGGGTCTGTGGACAGATACGTAGATACGTCAGCAGCGGGTTACACAGTAACTGCTCTGACCTGCCTTTTTTTGTGTGTGTGCATCTCTTGGACTCAGGTTCAGCTGTCCTGCAGAGCTCACCTTTATTGCGTCTAATGGTTTCGGTACTGCTGATGCAGTCGGAGACTCCCTTCGGTCCACTGTTAAACATCCAGCACACACCTGCAATCAACCCTGATCGGCCCAGTGGAAATGGCCCGTTATTGCCCTCATTAGATGTTATGCGGTTGTTCTCTTATACAAATACATCACATATTAACATGGATTGTGTTTGCTTAGTATTTTCATCTAATTGCCTCTCTGAGCGCTTCTCTCGCGTTCCACACCAGACCAGCACATGCGAAGATCCCAGAGCTTTTATATCACACCCATCTGTCAATACAATTTGGTCAAATGATTTCAAAACCTGTGCGTTTCTAGTGTCTTAAGCCAAGTGGCTGGCTAAGCTCCAGCTGGAACGCGCCGAGCATTAAGGCATGATGTGCGTTTAAGCTGCCTCCTGCTGATTCATCCCTCACATGCTAAAAAAATACCTTTTGCTCATTAAAGAATTGTGTAAGTTTAAAAAAAATTATTTGCATAATTCATTTCTCTCTGAGGATCAGGATGATTAATTAATTACTATGCTGTTAAACTGGATCTTTCGCTCTTTTTTTTTAATTAACCTCAGGACATCATTCATGTATGGGAATTATCAAGGTTTTTTTGTCACATCAGTTTCAGTGCATTTGAATGTGTGGGAATCACAGAAGTTATGAAAAATCTCTGGGTCGTTAAAAATAGTTAAGTCAGGGGTATTTATTATTGAGTTTAGGAGTCTCAATATTCTGCAATCATCCTTACCGTCCTTCTCTTCTTTTTTTTTTGAGGCTGTCGTCTGCAACAAGATGAATCTCTTTAATATATTTTTCTGGCCTGGTTGCTTTGCATAGCACTGAAAAGATGACGCAGACTCTGGGTTATAATACCCCAGTGTTTTATTCATATTCTCTTATTTGCAGGGACCCCACACACCCGCGATTGCTACAGCACTGTCTGACAGCGCGCTATAGGCTGCATGTTAATGTGGGTTTTAGGTACTATTATAGTGTAATATCATGCGGGAGTCTCATTAACCTATAAACAACCTAAACACTTCTCTGTCTCTCTTTCCTCCTACAGAACTCAATACGGCACAATCTCTCGTTGAACAAGTGTTTTCTTAAAGTGCCTCGCTCCAAAGATGACCCAGGAAAGGTAAGCGTTCTCTTCTTACCTCCATATGTAGTTCTGTTTTATTCAGAAATGTTTTGTACATTCTCTAAATACAAAATGCCTCTACCAGAGCAGATTCAGCCGTTAAAAATGCATACGTATCCTTGTGAAAATAGATGAGAGCGAGCACTCGCAGTAATGTTTTAAAAGTGCTCTCCGGAGCTCTCCCGGGTAGAGGAGAAAGCACTTCAGCCCCGGCACTTCCTGCACGAGAGGGGGAGACCACCACCTGCTTCCCCTCAGTCAGCATGCCGTTACCCCGGCCTGTCTGAGCTAAAACAACCCAAACAAATTCATGTGTTGGCCAGAGTGCAGAGAGACATACATACATACACCATATATATATATATATAACACCATATATATATATATATATATATATATATGCTCATCATACAACTTGGATGGACACAGTTAACCTGTTTTTTTCCTCCACATAGTACCTCTGCCACAAACGCTTGCACATTTCTCTGTATCCTCAGCCATCTTGTGCGAGCACATTCACGCACATACGCTCACAGCGCGACATAAAGAGAAGAGCCGAGGCATGCAGGGGATGGGGACTGAATGCTAATTTCATGTTTTGGTGTAATCCTCTGATATTGACACTCCTGGGATGTGCTCCACTAAATACAAAATAATCTATCGCTGGATGGATTCTATTCCGAATGCACGGCCAACATGCTTGCATCCCTAATGTTCAATTTGGAATTTGCCTCCTTCCACACAGCCCTCCCCCCTGGAAGGAGAACTTCAAAGCTGCAAAGGGCTCTCTTGATATGTTCCATCAATATTGTAATACGGCAGGAATATGGACCCTGCTGTTTATGCGAGATAGTAACTGAGGCGTGTTTCTCAGAGATGGCAAAAACGATTGTTCACTTCACTTTTGTGAAGCTGCTGAGAATGAGGATGCCCGAACTTTGGGGAGGATACAATCTTGTTTGCCCTTGAGTAGACTTCTGGTCAGGGAGGTCTAGTCTGCGTTAAGACTGTGTCGAACTGATTATTTCCATTAGAGACCAGATTAGAAATTAGATAGTCGGTTACCATTAAACCATCACAAACACAGCAGCTATTTTTCACAATAATTTTGACTTTATTTTTGATCAAATAAATGTAAGCTCTGTGAGCATAAGAGCCATTATTCCCATCTTTAGTGTCACGTGATACTTCAGAAATCATGCTGATTTGGTGTTCAAGAAACATTACTTAATATTATTATAATGCTGAAAACTAGATTCTTTGATGAATAAAAAAGCAACAGTATTTACTTAAAATCAAAATAGTTTGTAACATTATAAATATTTTAATTGATATTTTTGATCAATTTAATGCGTCCTTGCTGAATTAAAGTATTCATTTATTTGATAAATCATAGCAACCCCAAACTTTTGAACGCTAGAATATAGTATATCTTCTTCATTTGTTTGTGGTTTTGGATAAAATGTCTACTATATGAATACATGTAAAATGTTTTGTTTCTTTCTTTTTTTTCTTATTTTCTTTTTTTGAATAATGATGACAATTTAAATTTTTAGGTGAACTATCCTTTTAATACTTCTTTTGGAGACTGTTAATGTTCTTTAGTTGATTGCATTATCGTCTGTTAATTTTGGTGCTCAGCTGAGTTCATTATCAAAAGAAGTAACATTAACACAGTAATATTGTATTGCCCTGTTTCAGATTCATGTAAACTGTCTTTTCATGGATTTCTTTAAACGTTGCTTTCTCTCTAGTGTTGTGTTGGAGCCTACAGATACTCCCCCCCCAAGGGCTTCCAGTTTTTCAAGATTTTTCTGCTAATTAAAAGGAATGATACTCTGCCTCCCCTTCCACAGTGAAAGTGTCTTGCAGTAGTTTTAATTTCAATTACATCTGCTAGGTGTAACAGACTGCCAGCATTCTGTCACCTTCAGCTGTCCTTCATCATCACTGCATCAACTACAGGAACATGATGATTTAAATTAAAATCATGAACATTAGGGTGTTTAAACCGTGAGATTGCCCTGCATGTTATGAACTCTGATGTTTAACGGTGGAATATAATACGGAAATAGCGATGCAGGGTGAAGAAGATCGTGTTTGTTAAACGATTTGTTGGAAAGTAGCTGTACTTATCTAGTCTGTTTGTTGTGTGGAAGCACTCACTATCTGTAACATTTAACATTGTTAGGATACTTATGCTACATTAGAATATATAAAGAAACTTAAGACCCTTTCGCATGACTCACGCTAGCGCACCTCTCAGCTCAAGTGTTGTACGCTTTGTTAATTTGCATACAATAGATAATGTGTAATATGATGAATTATTCTGTGAATGTCAGAGAATACTGATTTCAGGTAATCAGTGGTAAGTTAGTAAGTAGTAAAAATTAGGGCTGGGTCTTGGCACAAATTTCACAATTTGATTGGATTTCTGTTCACAAGCTTCTGTTCAGTTCCGATCTCAATTCAATTCGATGTATCTCAACTAATGCTGTAAACTATACAGGGAACCCTGTCTGTTGGTACATTACTATAATGTTGGCTGTAGACTGTACAAACATGTAAATTGCACATAAGGCAGTTTTTTATAACGTAATTATTATTATTTTTTGATAACACAATTATGTTTCTACTGCAATTAGTTTTTTTGAAATAATAAACATTCAAATGGTGACTGTCAGGTTAAGTAAAAATATAATGAATATGTAATAAAGTGCATATATTTAGCAAAATGCTTCTCTCTAATTAAATAAACATAAAAATAAATGAATTAGATTTATATTATACATTTTAAAATTGTTAGTTATGCATTTCTATAATACACACACACACATGCATAACTTAAAAAATGTCACATACAATCTTAAAATTAAATGAGGCTCTTATTGAAGATTGTGGCGATTTAAATAATGGCTGTAACCCACTGACTTTGGGTGACTGCCACAAAGTAATCTGCATTCATTAATGTTATAATTTCAATGCCTAGTTTATCGTTTGATTAATGTTAATTATGTCACTTCCTTTCATCAGGCCGGTTTTAGTACACTGCTTCTAAGGCCAAAAAATGGCATGTTAAAGCAAGGTGTGATAATGGTTGCAAGCTTTGTGATTGGTCAGATTGTTTTGGAGCTGTCATCGCACTTAAATAACAAATTGATGTAACATCCAGGTGTTAAAACAGACACAATGAGTTATTTTCTTAAGGAAGGAATGCTGCGAAAAACTGTTCGGGTGCTGGAGCTTTGCTCATTGCCATTCCATGGCTTCTAACCTGTGCTGTATTGCTGTTTAAATGCAGAAATTTACATCATTTTATCAATATGTCTTTGGAGGCCGAACGTTTGAGGAACCTAAAGCATGCTGTCTAGACAAATCCTTTGGTGATTTTCAATTATTCTCCTTGCTTAGGTGCATGCGCGAGCTGTGCACAAGTAATTTTAAAGGTCTTGATCGCACCCTCTCTGGACAATTGAGATCTTATCCCAAATAATATGAAATATTTTAAAATAAAACCCATGCCTGGAGGTTAATTTCTTTTTCTTTTCGCCTAACTTGCCAGCCAGAGTTGCCTTTAGCTTTTGGGAAGAGCAGCACTATTGAAAAATAAATTAAACAGGAAGAATGCAAAGATAAATTATTCAGCCAGGGTCTTGGGTGCTTGGATACCAGCAGCCCCAAACCAAGGTGTGCTATTTTCTGCCTGATTATCAGAGCTCAGACCTGACCAGAAATCCAACACCTCTGTGTCCAGCCCTGAACAGGAGCAATCGATAAACCTGCGGCTGAGGAAGAGGGGCTTCAGGAGGGGCTTAACATTTTACCTGCCTTTGCCAAGGCTCAGGAGAAATGCGAAGTGAGAGCAAGCGAGCGCAAGAACCGGCTGTAGCGAAACACCCAACTTCTTCGCACCTCAACATATAGCTCCATGAACGTCCTCAAGACGTGACGGGCTTACAAATGAGCTCGCTGAAACTTTGATGAACTAAAAGTTGTACATGTTTGACAGCAAACGCGCACAGTATCTGATTACTGAAGTTTCTCTCCTTGAAACCCTGCTGATTATCGTGCTCGGCTTTTTATGAAAGTTTTATTGCATGGCTGGCTTCAAGTTGACCACTATTTTAGAATATTATGATTTGCTTTGGAGCTAATATTCCAACTTTATCCTGTTTCTAGGGTTCCTACTGGGCAATCGACACAAATCCAAAGGAGGACACGCTGCCCACACGACCCAAGAAGAGGCCACGGTCTGGAGAGCGGGTGAGTGAAAGTTTGTCCGCGTGTGTGTGCGTGTTTGTGTTCATGTGTGTGCTCCAAGACCCCCTGGTGGTCGTTTTTCAGGCTTACAGACTTTCTCAGGCCAAACTCAGCTCATTACTTTGAGTCTGGGAATGATCAAAGAGCAGAAAACAGTGAGTATCTCACTCTCCTGTTCAAGCTCAATGTCACTTATTTGCACCATCACTTCACTTGATTCTGGGGTTGCTTAAACCACACTGAATACCATTAAATGACAGTGTTTCCAGCGTGATGATGTTGACAGTGTTTTAGTTCTCAAACTTTCTCAAAAAGCCCCATAACTTTATTTTTAGTTTTTACAATTTCCACCTGATCAAATATTTAAGAGTTTTGTGTAACTAGAAAAAATCATTATAAAAATGCCCCTGGAGATTTTGTTAGATTTTGCATGGACTTTTCGAGGTCTATAAATTATACTTTTAACATTAGGCTACCTCATATATCAAGGTTTTTCAAGACAGTTGGAACCCTGGTTCATCAAAGAAAAAAACATAAGAAATATTTTGATTTTAAGTTGGTTTAAATGCTTGTTTTGTCCTTTATCAAATAATTTAAAGCCATCTTGAGGCCCCCTTGGGAGTTTCCTGGGCCCCCCAGTTGAGAATCATTGATCTAGAGTGCCATGGATAAAGAAATGGTTTTACCTGAGATTTAAGTTTGCAGTTTCAATTGAATGTAAAACAGAATTAAAAAAACTCAAGTAATCCAAAGATAATAAATAGAGGCAGGTCTTTTGATGCATTTTCTTCAGGCCTACATGATTCACAGAATCAGTTCTTTGCCAAAAAAATTACAGACTTGTCGCTCATCTATTAGAATGGTCATTGAAATAACATGCGACTTGCTTACTGACTGGATGTTATGTCAATGTCTACCTAAAGATACACATTCACAAAAGAGTTGTGTGTGTTTTAAATAATATTTTCCATTATTTTGTATAGTTTTTGAATGTAGTGAGGTTATGGGTCCTTGCTGTAAAAAAACGATTTCTGTATTAGAAATCTAGTTTCGGGGGCTGAAAATGTAAGCTTATTAGTCTAGTTCATCTTTTTTTAAACTTAAAGATCTGCAGAAAACTATGTAATTTCTTTAGTGCATGTGTTGATGGCTCGTTTTTATCGTTTGGGAAGAGCTATAAACAAAACCTACCAACCACACATAAGACATAACACATTTACTTTTTATATAGTCTGACTTTGATTTGACATTGAAGCTTTTTTTCCTAAATATTTTTGCCCATATTGTGTCTTTTTGCCCATTGTGTGTCTTTTTCCTCCTCAAAATTAGCATGCAGGTAGCCTATCTTAGCAATATGTTGCCTGTATTTGTTCTCGCTAGAAATGTGTGACAACATGGACTTGGTGTGTTGTTAGAAAAGGAATTAGATGGGACTGAATATTTCCTGAGTTGAGAAAGCTGGCTTTGTTTCATGTCTGAGTCGGTGCTTTACAGTCGTGCTGTGCACAGGTTTGCTGATTGGGCGCTTATATCTTTTTAAATAGCTGTCTCACTCAGTGCAGATCAGTTTATCTTGTAGAGGGGGTCCGACTTATTAATAAACTGTGCCCCAGGCAGTCTTTACATACGTTGCATTCTGCACTCATTTTTTAGCAAACATCAATTAATGCAGAGTTTCTGCGCCAGTTATTTACAGCCAGAGCTTTTTCCTTCCATTATTAATGAGCAACGCTCAACGGAATATACAACTCGGCTGCACTCGACGCCGGCCTCCGAGGTTGACCTGGCTCAGAGGTATCTTGCATCATTTTGTCCAGCCCTGCGTTGTGGATCAGAGGCACAGGCAAACCGAAAGAGTTCAGCTATAGTGAGAGAAAGGGGCAGAGATTGAAGACATGTAGACATTTAACCATGACCGGAAACCATATAGAGGAAAATAGCATTTGTGAAGAAGCATTTATTTATCAGGGGATGTTAAACTGCGACTAAATTGTGGTCACAAGCACAATGGGAAAAAATGTTAGAAAGTAAACAATAACCGAATTTTCTGTTTTAGGTGCACTGTAGGGGTGTGTGCGATATATTAAGATTATATCTCAATATTTTGGGATTTTGTCAATAAAGATAACGACTATATTTGCTGGGTGTATTTTTGTTCTGGTACCTTGGCTGGTTTAGGCCTGTCGTGGACAGATGACCCTGAAGCTTTTCATATCCTTCATATTCTGTGCGGTGGTTAGAACGCAGCAGTGACAGAAATTAACTTTTCCATTAAGGGGCAAAATTTGTTCCCTTAACTTGATTTCCAGGGGCATTTTTACCTTTATAAAGGCCCAAAGGCATTTTCTTCTAATCATATTGGATTATTGCAGATATACGATATTCCGATATTTTTCAATTAATTATTTATTTCCGATACCGATATATTTTCCTTTTGTTTGGAAACAACACCAAGTCTCTCCTCTGCAGGGATTATAAACAAATTATTTTTTCATTTTGGTTAGTTTTGAGCAAAAACTAAAACATTATTAAATTTATTTTTATAATGAGAGTACATTGAAAGCTTTTAAACTAACAATAATAAAATGAATCACTGTTGGGTTTTGTTTTGTTTGGGGGTTTTTTCAGACCAATGCAGTTGTAACCTTAAATATTTTATGGTTGCAAAAGAGCTGTAAAAATTCTACAATTATTATTTTTTTTTAAAGATAAATACACATAAATGACATTTGAAAAAATATATTGCACATTAATTAATAAAACTATGTATAAAATTATTTAATTTACAAGTGTCATGTTTGTGATTTTTATTCATCATGTAAACTATAGCTTCTGACCTTTTAAAGCAAATCAGATTTGTGATTTTATGACATCAATTGCTGCTTTATTTATTCAGAAACACAAGTGTCTTAATGCGTAATTTACTTTTCATTTTATTAGTCTAACATGTAGGCTTGCAGCACCCCCTAATCAAATAAAACTCCTTATCGGACAAGCATTAGGACCTGGGGGAGGTTGTTGCTGCAGCTGCGTATCATTCTGTTCTCGCGTTCTCAAATTCAGCACAGCGATCTAAAGCAGTGAATCTAATCACCATTCAAGCAAAAGTTTGCTTCAAGAATGACCACACTGCTGACGTTATATCGCTAGCACTTCTTGAGCACATGTGAGTTACTACAGATGCATAATCAACATTATTATCGGCAAGCCATATCGGCATCATTTTTCATTAGGGCTGGGTATCGTAACAAAATGTTCGGTACCGATACCTTGACTTCGATACCGGTTCCTGAACGATACTTTTTTCGATACCAATTTTATGTAACCAGGTTTAACAATATAACATTACCTAATTTTTTTTTCAGTTTGTTGACTTTTTTACACTCATATTTTGAGTATGTAAAAAAGCACCAATGCTAAAGTTTTCTATGTTTCCTAATCATTTAACAACATGTATTCTTTACTTCAATGAGCTCATTGTTTCTGCTTTAACTTAATGCATTAATTAACGATGAAACTGAATGAAAATTAATTGAAATGCATTACACTGTCACCTCTGATAACAGATCACTCTAAATTGTAATTTAGACATGCATTTTCTGTAAAGCTGCTTTGAAACGATATGTATTGTGAAAAATGCTATACAAATAAATGTGAATTAAATTAAATATAGGCTACTGGGGGGCGGGATATATACCTGCACGTGAAGCTTGCAGCAAAGCACTGGCAAAAGTAGCCTAATGATTATGGATGTGGAAACAATAGCAAGGAGATATTTTAATTATTTATTAATGAACAAGTGTTTACTAATGGTGTGTTCACACCGAACGCGAATTTAATTATTTGTGCGAGTAGATTACATACATAGTCAATGCAAAGACGCGAATAGACGGATCATTCGCGCCGGGCGTCGCGAATGACGCGAATTGGGTGACGCGTTTGCCGCGAACGTCTTCCGCGCAAGTTGAAAAATTTGAACTCGAGCTGAAGATTCAAGCGTCGAACTAGACGCGATAGACGCGTATTTGACGCTCTATTCGCGTTCGATGTGAACACCATTACTCTCAAGTGTATTTTGTGCGCTTCAGTGCCTAGATTTACCGTGTTGCCGGTCTTGGCAGCAATGATCTTGTCGAAAATATTGCATCGCGTGCATCTGGCATCGAGTCTGGCACATGACATAGGTACACTTTGGATCATTTCCACATATTTTCTATCTATCTGGGTTGGGACGCACGCTTACACACACACACACACACACACACACACACACACACTGCAGCCTCACGTGCGACGAGCCGCGTCTCTGGGCAGCCGCGTAAACTAGTGTTTTTCCGCCACAGCCAATCATGCTGCATGCTTATTGTTTCACTGACATTGACGAGATTAACCACTTAGGTACCGAAATGTGGTACCGAAAAACAAGACATGTTTCGATACTCGGTAGTATCGAGGCAATTCGGTCGGTACCTAAAAAGTACCGAACTCGGTACCCAGCCCTATTTTTCATATTGGGCCGATGTTTATATTTTAACCCTTTGTCGGCTGATGACGTGCCGAAAATATCGTGCATCCCTAGTATTAGACACATGCATCATCTTTTGTCAGATTCTTACATTTAATCAATGAATTCAACATCACATTCATCACATATACAACCGTGCTGATATTCAGGAAAAACAGTACTCTTGCTTGTGTGATGTTGGTTAATATCATATGATATAAATATAAGACAAAGATTTAGAGAGTCATTCTTTGCACCCCAAAATTTAATTTTGGAAGCATTCTAACTGGTTACTCTCATGTTCTCAACAAGCTGTGTTTTTGTGCAATTGTTGCAAAGTGAGTGATATACTTGATTACGTCTGCTCGCACATCAGTATTTATATGAATGTAAATATATTGGACCAAAAAGATATGTCAGAAATCACATGTGATAAGCCTGATTGCCAAATTGACCTCATGTGTGTTGAGTCTGTAGCGTGTGTTTTCTTCTGTATGGTCAGGCAGTTAGGCTGGTGTCATTTATAATCGCCAGACTCCAGTGAGAGTATCATTCTCTCGGCACACAGCTCTGCCCTCAGGCCACACACAAACATTTTTCATACTGACACTCACTTCACTCACATCAAAAACCTCCAATTAGATCCATTCGCTCTCAGCCTGATCCTGCATGAAAAATAAGTGAGAATTCTGTCTGTGCAAAGTGTGATGCTCACTATTAAGAGTATATTTCATTAGACACACACTCGCTCTCACTTTCATCCTCCTCCTGTCTTGTTTAAGAAATTCTTTGACATTAATAATTGTGACTTTGCAAAATCTCATTTATGTTTATCACAAATTAAAAATCGCATTGTTGCCAGGCAATCCTCTTATAATAAGCAGTTTTGGGAGACAGGCGTGCTGAAGTTATCTTTTACCCCAGCAAGAACAGACAGAGCACAGGGAGCCGTTCCTCTCTCCTGCTCATCTCTTTCCCAGAATGCCTCCAATTTTGACCTAAATAAAAGGTGTTGCTCTTTTGTTGTTGATAAACGCTTGCTGCTTATGCTTTAAAATTTCTTGCACCAGAGTAATATCAAATGCCTTTAAAAGAAAATCAAAGTCACTTCAGATCACTCATCATCTCCGTCCTGATTGGCTGAATGTGTCCTTTTTTGTTTTCCTGCAGGCATCTACGCCATACAGCCTGGAGTCGGATAACTTAGGAATGGACTGCATCATCTCTGGAAGTGCCTCTCCAACGCTGGCAATCAACACTGTGACTAACAAGGTAGCATTTCATTTCCAACTCCACAAACCCTGACTGTTTTTGTCCTATCACAGCTGACATTAGCAGCTTACATACCCAGTTTACATTTATATTTATCCTGCTATGACTATGTGCATGGACTGCATAACATGACTGACATGTGATGCTTTTGTTTACACGGACGCTCAGAAAACTGACATTGGGTTTCATCTATATTGGGCAGGCATTATGTATACAAATCCTCTTAACAGTGCATATGCATTGTATTGTGAATTGCTAATACCTTATTCCATTTGTCTGTTGAGTCCAAAATGTCAGGTTTGCGCCTACACAAGATATTAAGCTGTGCAAAAATACAGTATTCTTCGAGTAAAAAACATTTTTGTGGTAATCAACATTAAAGGTGCTGCATGTAAGTTTTTGACTGTACTAAAGCATAAAAATACCATATGTTTGCAGATATTTAGGAAACATGCTGAGTTCACATACTCGTTTCTCTGAAAAACAATGCTATGGAAGCCAGCGAACAAACTGGGTCAGAGATCGCAGATTCTACCCAACCTAAAAAGCCTCAGCACCCATCTAAAAATCTCTATGAACGGGAGCAAATTCAAACGCGATATCAACTCAAATAAATCAACTCATCAACTTACAGTGTGTAAGTCTCCCCGCATTCCATTGTCAATTTCACTCGTTCCTGTTGCGTGTCCTCAAACTGGCAACCCGCGCGATCGTTGAGTCTGAGAAGGAGGGGGCGGGGGAACGACTCCCTACAATATTTTGAATTTTGACTACAGTACCCATTTCAACCGCTAGCTGTCAATCTTACATACTGCACATCTAAGGTGCTGTCTTATTTACCATTTTACTGTGAATTTTCACAGACAAAATCCAGTTATTTCAATAGAAATCCACACAGTCCGAATTTTCATATGAAGGCAAAAGACTCTTATGCAGATTTCACAAAAGGTTTAAGTTAGGCAGACAGATTTTGTTTGTTGACCAAGGGAAAGCTGCTTGGTTTGAAAGTGGCTTTGTTAGTTGTGCTTCATACATCACTTCTTGACAATAAACAATGGACCTTTTTTTGTCTGTAAAATTTCACAGAAATTTGACTGCACCTTTATAACTTATAGTTAACTTAACAGAATACTCCTTTATAGTGAAAGTTAAAGGTGCTCTAAATTACGTTGATTGACGTCACTTCTTGTTGACGTTCGAAGTATTGTCAAACAAAACGGAGGCTAGCTAGACCCTCCCTCCTCCTCATCCGCACACTAACCCCCCAAACCCCTCTTGTCGGTTATTGGCTGGAACACTGTTTGTTATGTTTCGTGGTGCGGGTTGGCCCAGTTTGTTTTTGTTGCCGTTTGTGGAGCCTGGGGTGTCTGGCATTTTTTTTCCAGTGTGTTCAGGGGACAGGCAGCTAGCGGATAGTGAAGAGATGTTTGCTCTATGTGACAAAAAATGTTTTGGCCTAAAAAAGTGTGACATCGCTTAGAGCACCTTTAAGTTGGTTTAAAGTTTGTACTCCATCTTTAAAAGCCTTGTAGTGCTAAATGCTTGCAGTACTTCTCTGTAAGAGAACAGTTTAATGTTTGGAAGTATGATTACCTGCTGAATGCTTCTAGGCAGAGCACCCCGAGTGACTCTCTCCGTAACTCGCCCTTCGTGGCATGACTTCATGGAGAAGTGTGTAAAAAGAAATAGAGTAAAACACACTGAAATTTAAATAGGCTTTTTAACCTTAAGCGCTTCACTCTTGGCCTGTTGCGGGCTGCTCGTTCTCTCTGGAGTGCTTTTACAAAGCCCAAAACCATCAGTTATTAATTTACTTCAGGCATTAAACTAATAGTATTTCACATTAAGCATGGTGTTTAAGATGATGGCGAGGGGGATGTGGAATTCATTTGGATTGAATTATAGTAAGTTTGGTGATCTGTTCATCTGGATGAAATACAATATGTGCAGATGTTACATTCGGTTATACAGTGTATATAGAATTGTTGTGTTTGTAACCTCCAGTAGTAGTGATTTGTCTTAGCTGAAATTGCTTAGCATTTTCTTAGCAAATGTTCTGGAGTTTGTCTCTGATTCCCTAAAATGCTCCTGATGTTGGAAGTTCACTAGGTTTTGAAACCCAACCTATATATGAGAACAATAAACAATAAAGCTTTTTATTGTTTTATTGCAATATTATTATTGTTTTAGCACATCACAAACGACTGTTCCCCTTTTACAGTGTTTCACACAGCAAAACAATGCGAGCATAAGGTATGACTGATTCATATGGGAAGAATTTCAAGATCCACCCAGAATGGGATTTTGAGGTTATCCCATGAGCATATGCTTTCTTTGCCCTCCTACTCGAAACGCTGATAGATTATAAACCGAACACGCAGGAGAGCGAAAACAAGACTGCAGAGTTCGGCGGCTCCTTGGAGATGCTGTTTCTCAGTGTGGGCCCTGTAAACCGAGAACACGCCACGCCTCTTGAGTGTTCCATGCCAAGCCACAGGAATTCCCTCTTTCTCATACTTTCCCGCCTGCCGGTGCAGGCCAATGGGAAAGCGCCTGTGCTGCATAACATTGAGAAGGAAAGCCTGGCTGTGACTGCGCATTCTCTCTCTCCCTCAGATTAAATTATCATCATGCAGTGCTTTTCCCTATTTCAGTTCGGTTGGTTAAGCCTACTGAGCAGACCCATAGATTGAATCTGATTTATGGATGTTGCTGATTTTAAAGAGGGTTAGGGGTTAAGTTTAGGGTTTAAAATCTGCAGAATGAG
Organism: Rhinichthys klamathensis goyatoka; assembly: GCF_029890125.1. Taxonomy (NCBI): domain Eukaryota; kingdom Metazoa; phylum Chordata; class Actinopteri; order Cypriniformes; family Leuciscidae; genus Rhinichthys; species Rhinichthys klamathensis. Next base: position 2,532,265 of record NW_026606624.1, read on the forward strand.
TTCAACAGGTTCAAAATGTGTTAACTGTTGTATACTAGAGGCCTATTGCTAAGAAGTTAGCATATTAAAATAGTTTTTAAATTATTTAAAATATTCTATATTTCATTATATTCATTGATCATATTTATATAATTATTAAAATATATTTTATTATATTAAAAGATTATAATCATACTTGATGCTTAACATGAACATTAACTTTCTAACTAATGCCATAAATAAAAGTATGATGTGTGTGTGTGCATGTAATTTTATTATGTTAATACTATATTTATGTACATTTCAATACATTTTAAATATTTATTATTATTATAATGAATTGAATTATATTTAAATATTGTAACTTAAAATGGTTTGAAGCTGAATTACTTTCTTTTTTCTAACTTTTGCATAGTAAAAATTAGTTTTAAATTTGACATATTATTTTATGTAATTATCATTTTAATATTTATATTTAAATATGCATGTATTGTTATTATGTATTCTTATATTGAAAGTGTAACATGGATTGAAACATAAGCTAAACTTTCTTTTTAATTATTATTCTTTATATTTCTTTCTTTCCTTTATTTCTTTCCCACATTGTATCTAAATTGCATAGTTTTCCTTTGAATGCTAGTTATTGTTAGAGACACCTGGGTGGATTTCTCTTTGATTTCATAATCCTTGTCTCATGCTGCAGATTAAGTCGCCTGTATGAAAGACTCCACTGGCTTTTGACTTTAATTCACGGCTAAATATAGCGCTCCTCCACTGCAGCAAACACACAGGAGTATTTGCAATGGATTTGTTCACCCCTTACCTTCTCTCTGCGTGTTACTTTCCCACTGTGTATGTGTGTGTGTGTGTGCGGACGTGCACACAGTGTATGTAGGCGTCTACGTTTTAGGCCTTGAACAAACCACAGTGTGATGAGGTCTTTAAATCATACTTTATGGATGCAGGGAGTAAAAATAGATTGTGGTGAAAGGCTCATGGCTAAAAGCCTCTTTTATGACTTAATTACACATAACATTTATACTTGTTCTTCACACCAGGTTTTGATTATAATTGTAACTGTTTTCTGCGTGATTGAATTTTCGACTTGCCTGAGCCTCTCAGTGCTTAGTTGCGCACAGGGTTAGTTGTTCTAGTAATGTACTGTTTCCAGGCCTAAACATAGCTGAAAGAGGGAAGAGTTATAATATGCAAATTATTCTATGACATTAACCCCCCATCCACCCTCAATCCAGTGCAGCCCCAGCAACCTACTCTTTTGATGAACAGGGAATAATAGGATTGGGAAACATTTATTCTGCTTGAATGATAATTCTCTGTAAGAGACTGTGATGTGCAATGTGTCTTTCTATCTGCTGTCTCGCTGAGTCAAGGGGGAACAGGACCGAAGCGTTTGCTGCATCTCTTGCAGCAACAGAATTTTTTGGGGGGCCTTTCACTCTTGAAATTGTTTGCCCTGCGTTTTGGAAAAGGTCCATAAAATGAAAGTCAATGCGGTCGAATGTTGTTTTGGACCCCACTGACTTGCATGTTATTGACAAGAAAAACATTGAGACATTTTTCAAAATATCTTCTTTTGTGTTCAGCATAAGAAAGTAAGTCACACAAAATTGGAACGACATTAGGGAGAGTAAATAATGACCGTGTTTAAATTTTTTGTGGTTTGGTGTAGCATGAAAGCCTCTGTACGTCCTTACTCATGCAGGTGAATCTTGGGACTTGTTGCGGGGTTTTAGCACTATTCTGTGGCTGCCAAGACATGCGGCGTGTGATGCGAGCACGGCCAGCATTGTTGTGATTCCATTCATCCTTTCCTACCACTGCGAACTCAATGTAGGACTATTCTCCCAGGAGCTCATTATATTCATTCCCATACCATCCCTCCAATGCTTTATTTATTCTCATTTTGCAACCAGCACATATTTGCAGTTCAGCTTTTCAAATGATAATTGGAATTATCATTTTGAAGTCGAGGTTCTTACGCTTCGGAAAACTGCGCATTCAACAGTGCACACAGAAAGGTCAGGGTCTCTGTAGCATTCGGGACCTTTGTGAGCTGTCCCAAACCAATTTGCGCTGTGCAAGTTGACGGTTTCAACGCTGCCAGCATCGTGACCTTTACTGAAGGAGAGCTCTCCCCTCTCAGCCGTCTGAGACAGCAGATCATCTTGCTGGCCACTAGCCACGCTCCCTCCATATGAGGCACAGTGTGGGGCGCGCGTATTAACTGACCTTACTCGTGTGCAGAGTGTGGTGTACGCATGCCACACGTCACGCGTGTGACGCAAACGTCTGTTGTTTCTGTTACAGTTTGAAAGGGGATAAGAATTCCCCTTAAGACCACTGAAACTAGGTGGTTTCTGTTTGATTGGCTTTTTCTCAGCACCCTACCCGCAGTATCTGCACTACAGAGACTTCTTGTCGTATCTCAAACTAACTTCTGGAATGTACCTGACAATGGATGAAATGGCACAGTAGCTTACTCATTTTTTTGGTCCTGTGTATTAATGTTTTCAAAAATACATTTAAAATGCAATTACCTGAATTCACATCTTCTATAATAAACATGTTTTTCTGAGTTCTGATTCATTTTGATATTCATAAATATGTTTGATATAGTTTATTTTATATATCTAATCATTTTATTCATAAAATGTTTAATATGCAACTGTTTTGATATCATAATAAAGGGGAAAAACGTAATTTAACGGAATATAATTAAAAAAATATATATTATATACCATCTTATATATATACTATTTTTATTAATACAATATATTTTATATATTTAATTTATATTAAATAAATATAAAAACAATTATTTTTTAAATAATTACTACTATCTTCATATCATAGTAAAGAATTATTAAATATATTATGAAATACAAATTAATATAAAATATTTAATTTATTTTTATATTTTAGTAAAAAGAATTTGTACATTCACATGTATTCAATGTGTAAGGAAAATGTTGTCATTTTTAGTGTCATTACATTTAACCCTTTTAGTATTATTAAAGGTGTTAATGGTATTCAAGTTTTGCAAAACTGTATGACACCAACAGAAACAAAGAGTACATGTCTAAGAACTTGGCACATTTATTTTAAACTAGATTTTTATCATAGACACTCCTAAGTCATTAACCCTTTCCCTTTCTTGATATCCAGGTGGCATTGTACAACCCTGACCAGGAGGGGAGTGACAGCCCTCGAAGCAGCCTTAACAATAGCCTATCTGATCAGAGTCTGGCCTCTGTTAATCTCAACAGCGTGGGCAGCGTGCACAACTACACACCGGTAAGTGTCCAGTTTTCATCAAACTGTGCAGCCACTATTCCACTCTTTAACCTCGTGAACCTGAAGCAGAGCTCTTAATTTGCTGAGTTTTATTGTGGATCTACTTTATATAAAGCAGCAAGATTCCAGTGCGTTAGTCAGATTGCCAGAGATTGGAGGCCTGTGCATGGGAGTGTGCTGACACCGAGGTTAAGGGAATGAAAGGCAGAGCTCATACTGCTGGAGCGCTGCTAAAGAGAGACGCTGCCTCTGATGTCCTCCCACCAGAGAAGCCGCTTCTTTGTTGTGGTCCCCTAGAAGCCCCGCATGCTTCTCGCTCCAGGCTCTCAGCATTGATCCGGCACAGACACTGATAGATTCACTTCAGTGGGCCAGACAATGCTCTCTCTCTCTTTCTCTTTCTCAGTCTCTCTGTCTCTCTTTTTCAGCTCCATCCAGCTTATTCGAACACTGTAGTCTGTTTGAACATAACCAGATTATATGCTCATCTTTATAGTGATGCATAGTGTGTCATCTGACTCCCACTGCTCATATTTCTTGTGTACAATTAGTCTCTGCTGCTAATGGTGCATGCAAGCAGGTCTTTCCTTATGCAAGTTTTTGTTTTTTTAATTGTGCTAAGTAACTATTGTTTCTTGCTCTCTGATTTTACAATTGAGTTTTGAGTTTGCAACTGTAATGAGATACAAAATGATGGGTACCACAGGAATCAGGATAATGCTGGGATGCACACAGTATATGCATATGTATATGTGCATAATGATATATGAATGTATGTGTAATGTTGTATGTTCATTTCCCTACTTTTTACACTTAGATTACCATGGCCATCATCTAAGACTCGTTAAATTTAGTCTTTAAAACCACTAATTTAATAACACCGTTAAATGTAATCTTTAGCAAATCTCATATTATCCATTTTTCATTCAAATGTTCTAATGCACTTGTAGCATGTTAAAGGACTGATTTTACTTTTTAATGTTTTGTTTCAAATTTATTTGGACAAAATAGTGTAGAATTTTAATATCTGACATTTATTACTTATCAGCCATAACATGAAAATAATTGTCAACTTTTCGGTGTCAGCCTGAAAGTTAATAATGTGCATTCTAGCAAAATATGTATGGCCAGTCCAGTTTTAGAATGATAAATACGGTTCCGTTCATATGCATTTCAGCTATTACCGATACTAGAAAATGTTTTGTTCTTAGACGAGGTATTTTAATTTGTTAAAAATTGTGTTTTTGTGTACTATACTGCTACAACTTATTATCAGAAGGGGACACTGTCTGAATCACTGGCACTAACAATTATCTGTTTATGAGACTTGTTTGCAATAGCTTTGCGATGTGTTCAGATACATTTCCCATCACCAGTTCGCATCGACAGCTAGAATTAGACTTCTTTGGAGTCCTGATGACTGTTTTGCCAGTCTCTCCAGTCTGTTAAACACTGTTGTCTTGAGCTAGACATGGCAGAGCCTCTGCCCTTGTGTACGCCACAAATATGCTCGGCATTATGGAGGCCTTGGGAGCCATTCAATGAATCACTCATTCTGGGCACGATAGGCATCTCTTCAGACTCAAAACAGTGTGCAGATCCCCTTTGGAGTGCAACACTTACGATTTCATAGATGTGAGAGTTTAGACACACAAGCTAATTCGTTTTGATGGGCAAACCTGTACTGTATTTAGTTAGAAGGATATTTATCATTAGAAAGATTTGTTTTATGGATCAGTGCCTTTTTTTTGCAGGCAAGCTTTTATGATCTCGCTGTCGATTTCAGTTGCGTTGCTCAGTTAGTTTCGCCAAGCTGTTAATTACAGAATAAACAGCCGTAAAAACAACTTCAGAGAGTCTCTCAAGAGACGCGTCTGTTTTGATCATGGCTGTATGTTATGTACAGATTCAGCCGTAAATAAACGGTCAAGGATTGGAGGGGTTTTGTGCGCCTGAGATTTGGCTCCTGCATATTGTGCTGCAGTGTGTCTGGCAGTTAATTTCCTGTGCCGTGATCCTGAGTGCTGTAGTCAGTGCTGTCATGTTCTATCTGAGCTCTAATCTGCCGGTCACTAGGCCTGGCTGAGCAGCTCTGCCGTTTAGAGTGGCAAGGCTGATTTCTGTCATTGTTGCTAATCTTGCATTCCTCATCTCCTCCCCCTTCAGGTGTCGAGTCATCCAGAACCGGTGTCCCAGTCCATGGGCTTGCAGCAGGCCCCTCAGGCCCAGTACAGCATACCGGACCGGGACAAGCAGCTGCTCTTCTCCGACTTCGAAGATCTCAGTGCCTCCTTCCGCAGCCTTTACAAGACTGTGTTTGAGCAGTCCTACAGCCAACAGGGTGAGTTTTACACACACACGTCGGCCAAGTCCAGATGGAGTCTGCAGACTTTTTGCGCCATGTGCAGAGCTGAGAGCACTTCAGTCTTATTGGTAGCTGAAAGCACCATCATATCAGCCAAAATGATTAATAAACCAACATGCATAGAGTGGAGATTGTCTGAAGCTGTTCAATTCTACAGAATTTGTACGTGTACAGATTCTGTATGTGCCTGCCTATGGTTGTGATTTTGCTAAATAAATCATTTTATAGTGTTTATAATAATTATTTAATAACATTTTATTGGCTTTATTTTAATTGTTTTAGAATAGTAAGTTATTATATATTATAATAATGTATAATATTTATAGGTAAACTAGTTTATAATAGGGATGTGAATTTCTGCCAAAAATGCCATTCGACAATCGAGGAGCAAAAGTCGAATATCGTTCAAAAATCGGGGGGAAAAAAGAAAAGAAAAAACGCACACTCACAATGACAGAAAAGGAGGCCAATTTCATCTTTAGCGATTTGTCATCAGACAAACTGTTTATTAATTAAACAAGTAACGTGTTTTTCGTCGTTTTTTTAACATTGTAATCTAATTGGAAGAAGTAAAAACAATAAGCCCGACAGTCCGTTTTTGCATCGCCAAACCAGATGCTCGTTAGATCAAAAAATAATGTCATATGTCATAATGATTTTATGCCTACTTTTTAAACAAATTAGTTTCAATCAATGTAAGCTATTCATAGCCTAACGCTTAGGCATATGTCATATTCTACTCAACTTTATCATTGTTCATGTCCCACACGGAGCTTCTTGGTTGTTGCATTATTGGTTGCAGAGTTAACGGTCACGACAATGCTCTTCTTCTGTTGTTTGTTTAGTCTTATACAAACAACAGAAGCAGCTGTTGTTTTTAACACATTACACTATGTACAAAACGCTGGTATCCTAGATCGCGCAGTAGGGGGGTTCATTCATTTTAGTGACACCTTGTGTCCCCGACAAGAAAATACCCTGCTGACAAAATATCTGTGACAGTAGGCGGCTAGGCGCGGCGTCAATTGTCAAATAAACACATTGGAATTGGCGAAAATATAACGATATTCGAAAAAGCTATTTTATGATCGAATTTCGAACACAGTTCGACTATTCGAAGATCGCGACTTATCCCTAGTTTATAATATAAATGTTATAAATAATTAATCAAATTTTTATGTCATTAATTATATCAAAAGACAGTAACTTAAAAGTGATTGAAGCTTGCTTTCTTTCTATAGACTTTACATCACTATTTATTTTGCAATATACGCAATTTTATGTATCCCAAAATAATTTAATATAAAGTAGTGGACAATGGCACTATTATTCATTGCCGAAAGCATTATAATGTATATAATGTAGAGTTATATCAGTGAGGAGGCATGTTCATTGGCTTACGTTTATTTACAAGTCTATGTTGGATATGCTCCCATCTTATCTTTGCACTTATATGTCTCGCAGCAACTGTTCTTACAATTTGCGCTCTGGTAATTTGTATTTGTTGATTGTACCTAAGGTCCGTATAGAGCTCGGTATGAAGGCCTTTAGTTTTCCAGCCCCTTCCACGTGGAACACATTGCAGTTGGATTTGAAGTTGCGAGATCTGATTTCATTTGCTCAATTTAAACACTACACGAAATCTTTAGAAATAGATGCTGTAAATTGCTGTCATTGTTTTTAATATGTAATTATCAATAATTCGTTTTTTAAAATCCATAGTATGTATAAAGTGTACTTTTGAATTAGTCTAATGTTGATTGTTTATGTTTATGTTGTACGTGTGTCTGTTGTTCATATTTATTATTGTGCGCTGTCAACACACTGTCATTTTGGCCAGGTCTCTCTTGGAAAAGAGGTTTTAAATCTCAATGAGATAACCTGGTAAAATAAAGGTAATAAAAATATATATATATGAAATGCATTATAACATCAAGACCAGGATGGTGTTTGTGGTTGATGTTATTTATCATAATTGTATCATTAAGAACTGTCCATTTTAAAATTACAGGTAACTTCCTGCTTATGGATTTTTTTTGTGTGTGTGAGGATTTATTAGGAAAATGCATTTTTTTATTATTAATTATTTTTACAGGCTTTAGTGTTTAGAAGCTGTTTTTATGTGTATTTTTATGAATTGCAAGGACGATATTGGCTTGGTGTACGGTAAGATGTTTTTCATTGAAAGAGAGTTCTCCATCTCAAATGGCAGCCCATCAAATAGATATAGGAATATTGCAGGGTTAGATTTGCTTCACTGCGAGCTTGCCTGTCTTTTAGAAGTTAATTCCTATTGTTTGTAATCTGATTGACTGATGTTCAAAAAGCACTTGACAAGCGGGTTGCGTGCAACACCAGACGAGCCCCTGTGTCTAAACTACTTTGCTCAAATCAGATGCTTTTCATGTTAATGTTTCCAAAGTGAACTTCTTTAATCTATCATCTATGTTTCATTAGCTGACAGTTGTTACCTTTTTATGTGCATAAAAGTGAAATCTCTTAGTCAGACAAGCTTGGGCAATTAAAATGAGCAAATAAAGCTGGCGAGAGGATTTCACACCCCACTGCTGGAGACACTGAGCTAATTCACTGGCTTTGATAATAGGTAATGAATCGCATTATTATTCAGGGGAGCTGCTAGCTAATTGCTTTCTGTGCTCTCCCATGGTTGGACAATAGGCTTTCTCTGCTGATAAGAGATGCACCCCTGTCACCCCGCCGATGAGTGTTCTCTGGCGATTGCAGCGATGCAGGACCCCTCAGTCTGCTCTAAAAGCTCTCCACCGAAATAGGTTTACAGTGCCAGCGCCATGATGGACAGGGCCTCTTAAGACCGCGAGCCGCACGCTTCGGTGATTGCTATTGAGTGTGCAGATGTTGGAAGCTTGTCAGGCGTTTTTAGAAACTAGTTCAAAACAATCGCTGCACAAATGAAAAGTTATAGAAATTCTGGTTCGGTTTTAGAGGGCTTACCATGACTTTGTCCTGAGTCACCATCTCGGCACCCTGGTGCATTTTAAAGGAGACAGAAATAGAAGTTTTCTAATTTTTTGGGCTTTTTACTACATTAATAAAGACTGGATAAAGTATTAAAGAAAGAGTAGGAAATGAGATCAGAAAGTCACAAACTAGAGTCAAACTTGTTGCTGGCACAAACACTGACTAATTAGAGTATGCATGGCAACCGTTTGACGTCAAGTTTTTGCGTAACACTTTACCATAAGGTTCTGTACTGTGTGGCTGTACGGTTCTGTACTAATTAGCTATTAGAGAATGTATGAAGTAGTGAACTAACAATATACATTTATTACAGCATTTAATAATCTTCCCTCATTTATATTTGCATTTTGTTATTGATATTAATTACTAGTAATTGATGTATATTATTAATAATATTGAATTAAATTAAATAATTTTGATGTATAGTCCATGTTAACTATTGTGTTACATATGCAACCTTAATATAAAGTGTTACATATCAGTGACTATGATTTGAGTATTGACATGATGGAAATGTCCCTACTTTTTTTTTTTTTTTATCTTAAATTCTGATCAGATGCAGACAGCATTTTTGATATGATGCTCTGTCTGTTTGATCCTTACAGGTCTGATGGGAATGCCCTCGGAGTCGTCCCAGCAGACCCACACCTCCTGCTCTTACCAACACTCCCCCAGCAGCACCATCAGCACCCACCCTCATAACAACCAGAACAGCATCACTAACTCTCACCCCAACAACATCCCCAACAGCGGTAGCCAGGTGCCTCTCTCCCACCCCCCTCACTCAGCCCACAACTCGCCCCACGGACAGCACCTCTCCCAGCATGGCCCTCACACCCAGCACAGCCAGCACCCGCACACGGCGCATAGCCAGCACAGCCAACATCCCCAGCACAGCCAACACAGCCAGCACGGGCAGCATCCCTCCCAGCACCAGGCCCACGGCCAGCACACGGCACAGCAACAGCAGCACCCGAATCTCTCCCACCAGCCTCATCCTGCCCAGCAACAGATGCAGTGCAACACCGGTAAGAGTCTGCTTGTCTGTGATAGTTCTTGCTATCTGATCGTCTGTCTTTTCCTCTTGCTTTCTGTCTCGAACCTTCAGCATACTTCCTTCTGTGCTGGCAATGCCCTGACAGGCCGATTTATTCAGGCCTCTTCTAACAGTCATTTATTTTTAGATTAAGAAATTTATGACAACTTCAGAGCAGTCTGCAGTAAATCATGGGGTGATTTATATAGCTCAGTCTAATGAGAACAAAGCAAATCCAGCACACTTCAGAGAGCAGGCCTGTAGCAGAGGGTTATGGCTCCCCCTGCTGGCTCAAACAGGAAGCTGCTACCACGCATCCAGATGAGTTCTGCTGTGACCTTCACTACCTTCTTGTTTTATCTACAGGTCTTCCCAGTGACTGGTACCCCAACCTGGATGCGCTGAAAGAAAGCTGCCGCATCGCCAGCAGCTACAACTGGGCTGATGTGGATCTGTCACCCTTCCAAGGTATAATCAAAATGCCTTACTTGTATACTGTATTTGCTGTAATTTTTTCAAGAGACTAAATGCTAATGAAAAAATTAATAGTTCATGGTTTTGGTATTTTAAGTTATTCATTTTGTACTAGCTCCACTTTATCTCGTATGATACATAATAATGATACATAGTACGTTGGAATGGATGATGATAAATGCATTTAAATTAGTTATTTGATGCACTTAAAATATATTTTTAATATTTTTTATTTATTTAATTATCTATTAAGTATTTTATTATTTATTTTAAAAAACAATGTTTTTCAAAAGAATGAATTACTTTATGCAAACAATAACAACTATTTAAACATATTTATTTAAATATAAACTTTTAAATTATTTTATTTAAATATATAATCATTTAAATACAATTGAATTATTTTATTTTATTTATTTAAATATTATAAATATAACAACTCTGAGCTTATTTTATTTTAAATCTGTGTGATGAGCTAAAAAAAAAAAATTTTGTAGTTATACTGAAAAATGACAGACCTGCCTTTAAACTAGCATTTTGAATAAAGAAAAGATATAAATAGTTTTAGTTGACTGTCACAGGATTTCTTATTAACTTGAACAGGGGTGTCCTGTTAAGCAATTTCTGTGCTTTATTTGTTTTGTATATTAATTCATTGTGTAAGTCACTTTGCATGTCATTTTAAAACAGTGTTTTAAGGCTTTTCATTTTAGTTTGGTGAAATTTTCTATCATTGTTTTTCTTAAGGTTTGAAAGAGAGCATGAGGCAGGCGGAGCTGAATAACTGGTCTCTCGAGCCCACTCAGATGGCAGACCTCTGCTCTTCCATCAATCAGTTCTTTGCTCGCACTGGAATCCAGCCACAGGGGGCAGTGCAGCCTCCAGTGTGCCACGGCTCCATGCATCCAAACAAGCCCAGCCCACACATCAACACAGGTGAGTGGACTTTAGCGTCCCTAAAATCCACTGTCATACATTAAGTCTGCCACAATAGTAACATCAGTTTGTTTTTCAGGAAACATGTACATGGATTCGAGACAGAGCTTGAGTTCTATGATGGGTCCGCCGGGATATCCTCACATGCCGCCCATGAGCAGCGCTGGCCCCACTATGACAGGTCCTTGTCTTTTATAGCTCTTATATCAAGAATCAAATGGCCTTAATTTTCCAGCATGTTGAACTGAAGCTAGTGTTAAAAAATTAAAATGTTTTTTGATACCATCACATAATTACATACAATTAGTATTACATACTGTTGCTCATTCAATACCATTACATTTGTCTTAAATAAGTCTCTTATGCTCACCAAGACTGCATTTATTTGATCAAAAGTACAGTAAAAACAGTAGTATTATGAAAATATTATTGCAATTTCTTATTGTAATATATAATATGTGATTTATTCTTGTAATGGCAAAGCTACATTTTCAGCAGTCATTACTCCAGTCTTCAGTGTCACATGATCCTTCTGAAATCATTCCAATATGCTGATTTGGTGCTCATTTCTTATTGTTATCAATGTTGAAAACAGTTAAAAAATATATGCGTTTTTTTAAGAATCTTTGATAAATAGAAAGATCAAAAGAGCAGCATTTATTTGAACTAGAGAACTTTTTTAATGCTATAAATGCGTTGACTGTCAATTTTGATCATCAGTTTAATGCATCCTTGCTGAATTAGCCTGTGCACAGTTTATGCTACAGATGTGAATGATGCCTTAAATCGTGCAGCCAGAGGAACTGAGCCGTATAATGTGACCAGGATATCATAGAGACTCCCTGATATTCCCAACCACCCAAAACACATTAAAAAAATGCCATAGCAACACTGTAAAACACAACCAACCACATAGTAACAAGCATATACACTTTACATATAACATTAGGTTTGTTTAAGATCACAAGGTAACCTGTGTATAATTCACCAGTAGTTTGAATTTAACACTTGCCCAGGTTGCAACTTTCCACGGTATGTGTAGGAATATGATTTTCTTAACATGCACGTCAAAGCATTTGTGTGTCGTGACCGTTCCCCTCTGCTCTGTCCTCAGGCCATCACGCTCAGATGAACCAGCAGCATATGATGTCTGCTGGAAACTTCCAGATGCGCCGCATGCCCACCGACGACATCCAGGACGACTTTGACTGGGACTCCATCGTCTAACCCAGTCCCAGAACGCAAAGAGTGGTGCAGACAAAACGAGAGAGGAGCGTATGGAGGCAGAGTGTTTGTGTTACAGAGCAAGAGGGCTGGACCTGAGGTGTCTGCATGCCCGTGACAGAAGGCAGATTGGAGCGGGACACTTGAAAAATAGTGCAGGTGTTGTTCATTAGGACCTGAAAGAGACTCCTGTGTTCCTGGTGTTTTTATGAAACAAAAACAAACAAACAAAAAAAGATATTACTTTGAAGACAATCACATTTACTAGGACATTTAAGTGATCGCTTTTATACTTGTCCAAGGGGCAAGTGGTTCATGTTTATGTCAAATGTCTCCCAACCCACAGCCTTTCTACAAGCCCGCTCAATTGCCAAGCTCTCGCCCCTGCTCTTCAACTGTTATTCTGTGATTTTCGCGTAATATGTCTGGCTTGTTCTCCCCTCTCATGGTGACTAACTCAGGCCTTGACTGCCTATCAGACAAGATTGGCTCCCTCATTTGTGTTGTGAAACTTCCTCTGAGATGCAGGGCACTTTTCAGAAGAGAGCCTATGGTGCAGGTAACCTGACACTCAAAGCACCTACCGTTGTTCTCTCTGGTCATTCAGGCACAAGTAGCCCCTTTTTTCTTTCTTTTTTTGCTCCTCTGACCCTACACACTGTAACATGTCGAAGTCGCCATGCATCCGATTCCGATTCTAGCAGATTTATTTACTGATCGTTAAGGCTCGTAATGAAACGTGTAAACCACATTACCTGCAGTATTTGTACTTGTGTATCTTTGCTGCCTGAAGTGTGTCATGTTTTTTTGTCACTAATAGTTTTAGGCAAGTCTAAACGTGTGCGTCAGAAAATGATATCGATCCAGACCTCACTATTAACGTTTTCCCTAAACGCTTCAAGTTTGCATGTACAATCCTCATTCTGTCAACTATCACCCGTCAAACTGCAGTCTCCCAATTGGACTGCATTGCTTTTAAGTTCGTTTAAAGCCCTCAGGACCTGCCACTGAAACTTTCATGCATTGTTTAGGAGCAGACCGGAGATTTGTGGGATAACGGAGAGCCCTGTTCACATTCAGAAATCATCCTGCTGTGTGGCTCTTTACAGCAGCGTTGAGAAGGAGATGAAATCACGTCAAGGCACATTTGCTTAATGGTCCGCAATAAAAGAGCCCTCTTTATTTTAACCCTAGGACCAACCGACATGAAATCGCTTGCTCTTTACTGCACTGACAAGGACTTTTTGCAGAGAGCGTACCCTCACTTTAGCTGTTGCTTTTGGACGCTGGGTGTAGCGTAATACCGAGAGAAAGGAGATGACTGAAATATTTAGATACACTAATAGCCTTATGTTGGAGGAATGTTAACTGCTGCGTTTGAAATTCTGCTACTAAAGTCTTGCAAAGTTTAAAATCACACACATTCACACTGTCCTTCAAAATCGACCAGGAACTAGACTGTAACTACGTCTTGCTCTATCAAGCGTAGCCCAACTATCGCTGTAATTACTACATACTACAGTCTATATTTTTTAAACGTTTAGTTGAAAGTGTCTGCTAGCATAACAAACCACAGTGTCATTTTATTATATCAGCGATATTATGGAATGTGTTTGTGCAATATAATTAATTTAGGGCTATCAGTGATTACAATCATCTCTTTTGAAGAGCACAAAACGAATGCACAGGATGTGGACTAGACTAGCGGAACCCAAATTAGAAATAGGTGCAGGCTGTTGACCTTTAGCAGGGTATATATCAGTGAAAAGTAGCACTTCGATTAGACCAAATTCTAGAGAGAAGTGCTGATTTCGAAAAGCCATTAAGTGCGTTTGAAAAGGGAAGGAGTGGATCTGTTTCTCATAGCTTGAATGTTTACGCACTCCCGAGTCTCCTTGGCTTCCAGTAGTTTTCAGTCATCTTATGGGATTTGTTTTATTATTTATCAAAGTGTACGTGCAAATAGACTTGTAAAAGTGAAATGATCTAATGACAGTTGTTTTTGTCCTTTTTGTATTTCAGTATTATAAACTCTCAAACAAAGTATTTACACTAGTCATTGACATGTATTGGCCTTTGATCCCTAAGGCCCTTAATGTCATGGATCCATGAACCCTACTTAACGGTTTGTCATATACTGTATGTCCTTCTAATATCATGAACATGTGTCGCATTACAACCTCAAAATCAGAAAGGGAAAAAAGAAATAGTTTTGCTTAGAGGCATCTATTTTTTAAGACCATTAAGAGTTCTGACATTTATTATCATGAGACATTAAAAACAAATCTGTCCTGACTTAATTCTTTTTGCAATTCCCTGATTATTCTCTAGTCATTTTCTCATTACTGTAATACAGTATTTTTATTGTTTCATGAAAAAATCTAATGGAGTAATTCAATTTATGGTAAAGGCAGTATAACAAATACTGATATAAAATAAAATACTGTTTCAATTACTTGAAATGAGGTGCATTTTTACAGGTTTTTAATATAATAAAAATGTATAGAATATATATATATAATAGAATAAAGAACTTAATGGTCTTAAAAAAAGTTTCTTTGATCAAAATATTATTTTTTTTATTTTGGGGTGAAATTAGATGGATTTTGAGAGATTCACCCCTAAAAGGATTTTAATGGCTAAGGAACCCTGTCAAACTCTCATCATGTTCATGACATTTCAGCCTGATTCTTCACCCAATCATGTCCACCATCAGCTGTGTAGTTCTTTACATATCCGTATATTCCATCATTACATAACCAATCGTCAGATCCTTTTGATGCTAATGGGGTTTAAATTGGTGAAAGCGTATTACCGAAGCCAAACATAACCCTGAAATCCAACTCGACTGGCCATGATACTGAATTTGTGAGTGTGCTTTTACAAGAGAAGAAAAACAGTGACAGAACTGTTATCCACTTTACCCCAGACCGACTGTTTAACGTCTGTGTTTTTTGTTTGACTGCGATGCTGTGCACATTGTTCTTAAGCTAAGCTCCATTGCCCAAGTCTGCTTTGGCTCTCTGCGTCCTTTTCTTCCTGTTTTCTTTTTTATCGGTTGTTCGTCTCGTGTTTTTGTTTGGATACTGTTGAAGTGTTCACAAGCCTCATTCACCTAGCCTCAGTGTTTGTCATACAAAGAGCTTTCAGAGCTTTTATCTGGTCATTTGTGCACTTTGAAAAGAAGTCAGAAGCACAAGCGTTCATTAACTCAAGCAGGATCTCCCTCGAGTGAATGTCTGGCATCGATCCACCCTCGGTGTGAACTTTAATGCCATACTGTGGTGTTCACCCTCCATCATGGTTTGTCTGGATAGGAGGAGGAGTGTCTGTTTTCAGTTGGAAATATTTAGTATGTATTGCCAATCTATTTGTGGTAGTGATGTGTTTGGATCTCTTGTTTGCCAAAGAGAGGAAGTCTAACTTTGCAACATTTAAGACGGCGGGTAATTGGCGTAAAGTAAGTCTGAAGGATCGGACTGAACTGAAAGCTTCAAGGGAGCGCAAGAGAATATGAGCTGGACAGGTGATGAGTTCTATCTCTCTTTCTCTCCCTCTCTCTCTCTCTCTTCCTCTTTTTCTCAAAAAAGAAAAAGTAAAAACATTGCTCCTTTGATTTTGTGTTTGTGTTGTGTGAAAGTTTTAACTGTTTAAAGACAACTCAGTTTTCGTAAAACAAAAGAAGAAAAAAGAACTTAAAACAAGTGGAGACGCGCGTATCTGCCAGAGAGATTACTGTAATCAAGGAAGATTTGAGAAGCCTTGTTACATTTATGGGAGAAAACTGCCAACAAGTTCTGGTATTTGGAGCCTATTTTATTCATTGTTGGTGTGTTGTTGTGCTTATTGTAAATATATGTGTTTTCGATTGTCCTTTTTTCCTCTGGGGTGGTGAGGGATCAAGGCAAGGGCTCGGGTTCACCTGCGAAAGAAAAGAGGGAGATGAATACAGAGTATTTTGTTATTGTCCAATCCAAGGGTGACACAGTATGTATATATCTATATTGTATATATGTGATGAAAATGCGTTGGCTTTTTGTGTGACACTACCTTTTACCTGTACTATGGTTCAACATTCAGTGTTTCAGTGTTTATATTCTATTTTAATCTTTGTTTTCTGTTTGATTTTGTCCTGGTCATTACTTGTATTTGTTGTTTCCTTTATTTTCCCCTTTTTGTCCTTTTTGTTATTGCACGGTTTATTACTTTTGCTGTCCAATAAGATGACACGGCTTCTCTTTGTATTGGTTTTAGTGCTGTAAAATAACTGAAGTGTCATTAGGATTGTCAATACCACCCCTTCCCCGATATGCATGAATGGCACTTAAAGAAATAAAATATGTTAACTTCACTGTGCAATCCTTGCTGCTTTGTGATATTTATTTCATTATTTTATATATATATATATGCCAATTCAAAACCACATGTACTTGCTGAGAAGCCTTCAAAATGCCTTAATTTAATTGAATTTATGATTTTGCTGTGTTATCGTGTCAATTTGTTTGTTTTTGAGCTCAAATATGTGTATACAGTGTGTATATATATACTTTTTTTCACTAATGACAGAAAATTGGTTAATCGCGCTATCCAGCGGTCCAATATTTATTAACATTCACTGTCATCCATCACAACACTGTATATGAGTCCTCTCTTCCGTGTAGCAAATCTACATATACAAACACATACATTAAGTCGTATTCTACAGTACTCATAAAATCTATAGAATAATAATAATGAAACTAAACATTCGGGTAGCCTACATAAAATGATTTCATAATTATGTCGGTAATAATAATAACAGGAATGATAATACTATTGTTTCTACTACCATCATCATTACCAGTAATAATAATAGAGATTATAATGAAGTATTCATAATATGACATTAATAATATATACAGCAATATAAATATTTTCATTATGTGTATAAACATACATATTATACATATTCAGATACATATTTTCATTTCCCTCGTTCCCCTATACGCTGGTTGTTTTTTTTGACTGTTGCTCCCACGTGTTTTACAACATCTCGTGCATGACACAGTGTTCTGAAATATGGAGGACCAAAACTGCAGAAATAAATAGATTAATGTAACAATTGGAAAACAAATAAAGGAATTAACGTCCTGATAAGACAAATATATATATAATCCTGACTTTATTTTTGTATTACTGTTTTTCCTTTTTTGTATTTATTTTTGCATTTCTTATTGTTCTTTTTAGCTTTATTTATTCTTTCATTTATTTTTATATTTATTCATAAATTAATCTGGAAATATGTAATACATGTAGGAATTAGTAAATATAAATGAATGCATAAATAAGAATAATTGAAAGAATAAATAAATAAAAGTAAAAAAGAAATTGGAAACTAAATGCAGAAAATAAAAAATGTGTTCTGTGTGAATGGCCCCTTACACCACGGACTGGTGTCATAGCATCATAGTAATCGATTATAGTGAAAATGTGTTTTGTATGCTGTAATGGACCATATTTTTCTTTAGTTTTTCTTTAATTTAATATATAGGCACAATTGTTTTAAAAAATCCTATCAAGATTTAATGTTCACATATCCATTTATTTCATGAGTAACCATGCATGTAATACACAGGACAAAGCATTCCGATGTCCTTATCCCAGATGTCCACATGCTAGCTAGGCCTATATCATGATACATGAAAGCAACTGACCTTATTGTGAACTTTTAAGGTTGCACTCTCACATTAACCTTAAAATCGAATTCATTTTTCATCAAAGTATTCTGTAAACTCAAGTCTTGTATGGTGCACATGCAGCTGTCGCAATAGGTTATAACAATCAGCTTGTTTACTTGCCTGTTTTTGCTCAGCAGATCTAGGTTAGCCATCTTGCTTTTTCAGTAAAAACCTATTTCTGATGACAAGACAGCCGTTGACTGGATGTTCTTGGCTTTGAGAAGCTTTTGCAACACTCGAGATGCTGTAGCGTTTGAAGCACCCTACAAGTTAGCATTTCCTCACACTTGTGTATTTGGTGCACTCACCACAGTGCTTTGAAATCGCTTAAGCCTTTGTAATCCCAGTTTCCTCCTGAAGAGCACACGCAGTCCCTTGGTATTTTACAGACCTATTTTGAATTCGACGATCTGGTGCTGTCACTGACTTGGTGGTCTATTTCTAGTATCTGAAGCTTAGTTATGTTCAAAACCACCTTAACTCAAATCCACACACACATCGACCCCGGTAAACGTGATTTCACCTGTACATGTTCCTGCATAACCATCGTTGCTGATCCTGGAACAACATTCCATTAAACCAGATTTGAGGGAAAAGTTTTTATTTTATGTCAAGTTTAGGGTTAGGTGCTTCTACATCAGTATTATTCATCTATCATTTCCCTCTGCTTTTAGAGGTAAGTTATGGGTAAGGATAGGGATAGGGTTAAGACTAGGGTTCTGGGACCAACACAATATGTTGATTAAGGAACATGTCTTACTTGACAAAATCACGGTGACCCATCAACAGATCAATATATCTTCCTCTATGTGCTGTGGAAATTAAAAAAAGCTCTTTCTCTGCCACAAATATATTAAATGTATGGGAATGTGAACTTTGGGTAAGACTTTGGAGGGTCTATCAAGACAGCAGTAATCAGATCTAGATTGCTGCAAAAGAAGACAATCATTATGAACAAAACGTCACCTCGATGTTCCTTCAACAAGTAAGTGTGAAATGCTGCATTTTGTCTTCCTCCTGCTTCAGATATTTATTTTGCTGAAATCAATTGCTTCCAGGTGACTTTAAGATTGTGGTTTGTGAAATTATTCAACAAATATATTTTTGAGTGCTTTACTTGGACAAGTAAGGGATAATCCACGGCTAGCCATGCATTAAAGGATTTTAATGCACGACGTAGAGGCGAAGAACCACCCGCGGCAAAGCGGAGGTCGACCTGCCTCTAGGTCGTGCATTAAAATTCTTTAATGCATGGCTAGCCGTGGATTATCCCGCTTATACCTCGGTTATTTGCCAAGTTAATAAGAAGTTAAAGCTGTAACTGATGTTTACAATGTAATTTTTCAAGAGACGTGTAAAAATGACGGTTATGTTCTTAAGTTACGGCTCGTTAGTTCTAGCACTCCGTCCGCTTTAAATAAAGTAGAGCCATCGGATTGCTTTTATTTGAATGAATTATCACATTTATTTAAATTCATTATTAAAAGAGAGAGACAGAGAACTGAAAGAGAAGAGAGAGAGAGAGAGAGAGAGAGAGAGAGAGAGAGAGAGAGAGAGAGAGAGAGAGAGAGAGAGAGAGAGAGAGCTGCGTGCGCGAGTTACCTATGCGTCTCTTCTTTAAAGTCTACAGTCCCATTAAGTTAGCCTATATAGCTAACTTAATGATTCATGGATTTATTAAAATTATTTATGAATGATAGGCAACACTGACGGTGACAAGGAAAGCTTTATTTGAACCAATCATGTCATTTATTTAAATGAATTAGCTGTATGTCAAAGTACCAAACTTTTCTTACACGGGTGATGAACGCTGGTGTCTTTTCCATTTTTACTGTAGCGCTTTAAAACTGATTTAAAGACGGCATTGCTTGACTTGAAGTCTTTATCCCTTATGATGTTGTATTTTGTAATGTGACGGTTTATACCTGCTCCGAGACGCATCAAACTTGCAACACTGTATTCGCGTCCAGCGGTAGACTGAACAGAGGCATAAAACTCCCGAAATGTCTCATTTAAAAGAGAAGCAGAGTAACGTTAGGTCTCGAAATCACAATTGTTCTGTCTTTGGCGCAACAAGTCACTGAAAGTGTTAACTGCCCATTTAGTTGTCTTTTTCGTATTGACCTCATTTTTGTCGTCTTCGATCTTATCTAGCTCTGTCTTTTCCCTCAAAAAAAAAAAAAAAGCCTAAAACGTATCTAAAGCCGCGTTTCCACCGCAATTACCAGGAACTATTTGTCCCAGGAACTTTTTTCATAGGAACTGTTTTTGCCCCAGAACGGTTGCTCACTGCGTTTACACCATGGACTAAAGTACCGGGAAGATTAATCTGGTGACGTTGAACTGCGTGCGACTGCTCCTCCCAGTCTGCGCGTACTTGTTTTGAGTTTTAACCTGTTAACTGGCACCCCCCTTTTTTTTGCATAGACATAAAAATCACTATCCAAACTTAAATGGTTGTAATTCAGGAATGCTTTGGAATATAGACCTATGGCTGGTCTTGTTTTAAAGAAGACATTTTCCAGATTATTGTAGAAGTCTAGAAATTGTAAAAAATGAAACAGAAAAAAAGTTATATAAGTTTGAGTTTATGAAATTGTGTAATGTAAAAATATAATGATTAATATTTTATATAAAATATATATATTACAAAATATATTTTACTCTAAAACTGCAAGAAAATTAAAGTCAAATATCTGAACAAGTTGTATTCCAAATTTTAGGTTGATATCTCAAAAAATGAGCTTTCAGTAAGATTTTATTCGGGCGCAGTACCCAACTTTTTCACTAGGTGAACACCAGACTCCATTACTGCCCATATAAGGGCGCCTCCATTTTCATATGTTTTGAGTGATCTGAACCATGTATTTCCATAATTTTCATACAATTTATGAAGTAGACATCCTATTCAGAAGTAGTATGGGTGGTTTGGCAGTATTTGATTTGAATTAAACCTCTAATAAACCTCTCATAAAGACTACGTTATAGCGTTATAGCTCGCAGCCGCATTACAAATCGAGAATCCATACATTTTTCTTTATATTTAAAACATTTTCAGACCTTTTTTTCTCATAAAATGGAATTGGTGTTATCTTTTGAACTCATGGCATGAAAACAAACTGAGGTTTCTACCAATCTTTCATGATTTTTCATGTTTATTGTTATTTCAAAATAAAGGCCTAAATACTCCTAATGAATATGAAATATTCTTGTTGCAAATTGATAAATTTCTGCTCCTCTGTAATATATTTTAGATAACAGCCACCAAATATGAAAACTAGAGATTTTAAGCTTTCAAATGATATATAGTTTGGCAATATTACTTTAGGTTTTTACTAAGATATTATTGTTTTAAACATGCAATGGCAAATGGGCCCGCCGGCGGGTCCCATGCAGGTTAAGAGGGTAATGAGGAGATTCAAGCTGTGCTGTTTTTGTGTGCGATCTATTGGTTTACTAACGAGGTAATTAACAAAACGGCAGAAAAGAGACGAACACTAATACCAAAGCGTATTCATTTCAGAAAGCTCGTAATGCTAGATAGACAACGTTTGTTATCAGCTATAGCGGACATGACCGTGAGATGGATGGGACGAACGCGCGCCATCCGGCAGAGAGAACAAGGTAAAAGAACCAATCAGCATGTTCAGCGCACAAGTCCCACCCCGAAAGTTCCTGTACTCTGAAAAAGTACTACCTCGCCAGCAGGGACTTTCTGGGGGGGACATTTTTACCCGGAACTTCATTTAGACCCTGGTTCCTGCGGTGTAAACACACGGAGTACCACCCCAAAGTTCCTAGTTCCTGGGGAAAGTTCCTGCGGTGGAAACGCGGCTTAAGTAATATACAGTAGTAGGCTATTTCGTTGTCACCCTGCCTCTCCAAATGCATAACTAATGCAATAATGCAGTAACAGCTGAAAAAGTACTTGGGTGTGTGTTTTATTTTATATATACCGGTCAATAATGCAATCGCTGCTGTCTGTCCATAGAAGAACATGACAGCCCGCGTATGTTTTGGAACTTGGGGCTTACATGAACCACGTGACAGCCATCGCGAGCGATCAAAGAGCGTCGCAATTCTTTCTCTCTATGGCTCTGAGCCTATAACGTTTTCATATGTGTCTCTCTCTCTCACTCTTTTGCAAGTGTAACTCTGTTACTATGGTTACCAATGTTTATAGTAGCGGATTAATTTCGAACTGTAATCAAACTGACTGGAACTACCTGTGCATTAAACGGTTTTACTGCACACCTTCCAGCCAATCAGAATCGAGTATTTAAACAGGCCGTGGTATAATGGAAGATATAGCCTAGAATGTCTGAATGGATGATGATCGTCAAATTGTGCTTGTTTCCAATCAAGTCAACATTTTTTTTCTATTTTATCTAACATTAAATTATATTTGTAGCCATATGCGACAGAAACCTTATATGAACTTTAGAAATAGTCATTTTTAAAGCTGCAGTCCATAACTTTTTTCGCTCTAGCGGTAAATAAACAGAACTGCATGCGTCTTGCAGAAGAACATTGTAGCCGGATCTACTTCTCTCTGTTTACGTCTATGAGTCACGCGGTTATGGGCTACTCCGCAGTGGTAGGATCAGATGAGACAGGATAAGACAAAAACACGGTTTGGAAAATGGTTTCATACTCGTTTGTAATATAAATTTTGAACACAAAAAAAGTTACGGACTTCAGCTTTAATTTGTAAATTCAGCCATGCTTAGCGTGTTATTAATACTGTAGAGGTTTTAACCACAATGTACAATCTAAAAGTTACCATTATTTGGCAACTTTACAATAGGAGTCCATGGGATCAGGAATTGTGTGGATTTTGAAATGCTGCATTGACCAACAGAATGCAGTTTAGTTTAGTTTAGTGACTGTGAGATGTGCTTCATATAGACAGTTGACCTTCTTTACGAATAGCATATACAATTTCATATTGCATCTCTTCCGTTTTGCAAATGATGTAACATTGCAAGTGTCAGCATGAAAGCTACTGTATGTTTACCTGCAAAAGAACACAACATAAAAATCCTTTTGGACACAGAAATGTATCTTTACGTTGTGTTTAATGGGGGATTTTGCAGCATATAGTGTCTGTAAAATATTCCTTCTGTGCAGCTTTTCTGACAGGATATCAAAACTCCTCATGTGGTTATAAATAACATGTGACTTTTGTGCTCCTCCACTTGGAGCCTGCGCTGAGTGCGCTCCCTTCTTTTCCTGGTATGTTGTATCAGTATGATCACAAATTATGAACAGTATGGTATGTCCTGTGATGAACAGGGTGTTAAAGAGAAGCTCCAACTGCAGCAGAACAAAGTTCTCCATAAGAAGAAACCATGGCAAATCAAATTTCTTCATCTTCTGCAACAAAAGATGTTTCAGGTGATTCTAAGGAACCTTTGTAGAAGAGCCTTTAAGAACAATTTCATGCAATTCAGTGGTGCCCGGGATCCCACAAACTTTCCATGTTGAATGCAGTGTAATATTTTGTGCGCAGTCTCAACACTGCCATTGTTTAGGAGAGGTTAGATGAGTAGGTCTCGTTCTGAACGCTGCATTCTTCTCTCCATAATGATTCAGCAGGCAGAGCCATATCAAGAACAATTCTGCTGAATCTGCTCAGTATGTTGATCGATGCATCATAATCTCCATCTTCAATAATAGCATAATGATACAACATACCCTATTGTGAACAAAGTGATAGTGTCAGATCGAAGTACAGGTTCATATCAATTCATTACATATGTAATGCATCTTTTTTTTTTTTTTTTAAATAAGATGTTGTAGAGAAGGGTTTTCTTATCCATGTTATTATCCCAAGTTAAATAACTATTTGTCATATATAAATCTGTGTATGCCTCTCTTTCATGTAGTGGAATAACAATTGTTAAATTACAAATTCCCAAAGTATGCCAATAAAGGCAGACACCTCATGTTACCTTCTCTGGGGACATATATAGTACAAGCACACACGCGCGTGTGTCTAGCACATGTTGCGCAGAGGTTGTTGGGTCAAGCAGAAAAACTATGTCCATATGTGGAACATGCATTACTCTGAGAGGCATATGTCTCACTCTCTCATAACACATTATATTTATGTGGGGAAATGTTGGGACTGGATTTATTTGGGATGTGGACTGTTGTAAGCATCCGGACTAGAGACAGAAGGACATCACAGGCGTAGACATCTCTCTGAGAACAGAGGAAGGGCTCTGCATAACGGTCAGGGTGATGAATTATCCTAAAATATTTGAATTCTGTTTTTATGACTGAATACACGTTTAAAACAAACTGATCATTTTCTCTACATGCTAAATGTTATTTTAGATCTGACTAAGAGATTCAAATTAAGGACTGAGATCAAGAGTTCCTCCTAGTGGCCGACATTACTACAAGCCTTCATAATAATAATTTGGGAGGAAAAGGATTCTGATTAGGAAAATTTAATATTTTGAATTTAGTGCATGGTTTAGTGCTTTGTTCTTCACAATTACTCATGATGAAATCTCATGTCCAGTGCAATTTTTGCATTATAAACAGAATATTTTAAAAGGTCTATATATCAGTTCTACAAGACGAATGAAAGAGCAATATTTTTTAAACCAAATGACAATCTGGATAATGTTTATCATCTGATTGTCTCTAAAATTGCTTTGTTGACATTTCCCTGCAATATGAACAGTATCGACTATTTTACATAGGCTATAGATAAAAAAAATGTTCCTCTAATTTTAAGGAGGTTGTCACAAGGTGTTTTACTTTTTTTGTGTCAAAATTAGTGCTAATCTTTAAATTAGTCTAAATATGTGATTTTTCCCACTCTCATTTAACTTAAGACCCTTAAAATTAAAATGTTTGCTATAGTTGTTGGATAAACAAGTGAACACAAAACCACAATGGCATATTAAGACACAAAAAAAGGAAGAAGCCACCAACTACAACAAACATATTATAGATTTTAACTGAAAGAATAAACTGTGCTCTCCGCTCTTTTTTTTCTGATAAATATTGGTCAAATTGTCACACGTGTTTCATATGTTGTCATTATTTACAATTTATTAATTTTAGGTCAAAACAATTGGGTCATGTAATGTTGGTTTAAAACGGTCTCTTTTTTCTTGGGCAATAAATGTAAAAATATCCAGTAGCTTTGTTTGTGTAGCTAAGACTTTACACATAAACTGACAAAAAATAAACAAACCTTGAGAAATATTCACTGGAGAAAAAAAAACTAAGTGTAAAATGAAACACATTAGTTAAACCATATACTATCCAGGCACATATCGAATACTGAAGAAGCTGATTTGTGATGGTCCAGGTTTCGCCAGCTTTACTTTCACCAATGGCCCATCGTGATGGTTGTGTGCCTCTCCCAATTCTGCGAGCCGACCGACCAGTTACATTGGGGAAGCTCTATAAGCTCTAGTCTCCATCCGCCATTTTCAGCACATTGGAAAGCAGGTAGACCAAAAACTACAGTGCCGGTAAAAAAAACAACAGGTAAGTGTTCAAGAACACCATGCTCACATTTTTATTTCAATCAAGCCTTTGCAACGCTGCACTGAACGGCTGGGAAAGCAGGACACCTTGCTCGGAGTGAGTTGCATCGGGTTTGTGCACTTCTGAGTGCTCGGATTGATGATTGATAACAATAAAATCTGTTTGTCCTGCCAGTCCACAAAGCAACTCTAGTGCTCTTTTGAAACATTTAAGAGAACTTTTTC
This sequence comes from Rhinichthys klamathensis goyatoka, assembly GCF_029890125.1. NCBI lineage: Eukaryota > Metazoa > Chordata > Actinopteri > Cypriniformes > Leuciscidae > Rhinichthys > Rhinichthys klamathensis. The sequence goes on from NW_026606624.1 coordinate 2,558,050, forward strand.
TCTCATGGAAGATTCCTCAAACGAAAATGTGACCAGAAGAGTCTTTAGCGCGATGTGTGTTTGTTTGCCTGAAAGTCGGGATACACAACCTGAACAGCTTTGCACGAGCTACTGAGTTAATTCACGATTTAACATCATCTGGTTTGCATGACAATATTTTAAGCACGAGGATACACTTTCAGTCTGTTTTGCATACAACCCGCAGTTGTTTTGCGATTTATTTTATTTAAGTTTATTATAATCATGTTGTGGGCATTTAAGTATTGTATGTCTGTGCATCACAATCCACCTACAAATATCGTGTAAGTTTTTGCTGGTGTTTCTTTTAAGAATTTGGAAACTTTTTCGCTGTTGGTTAAACCATCTTCTGCTTTGGGTGCTGAAACGCCTTCTTTCTTTGTCCCACCGCCACCGTCTGTTATTAACAAAGATGACACCACAATGAAATGCTTCTCATTCATCTCCTGGTTTTATTCATGCTCATGCCTCGCAATCTTTTTCGTATTCTTGCTTAGTTTCGAGAAAATCTGTTAAAATACAATAAACAGTTGTAGGACAGTGGAGGGTGTACAGATGAAATTCATTGGTAATACTGGGGTGAACTTAAAGATGCACTCAGCAATTTTTTCTAATCAAAAAAAGTTGTGAAAATGAACAACACTTTTGAGAAATATAATTAAAATGATATACATTTATATGATTTAAAGACTGAAGTCTGATATCAGTTTTGTAAAAAAAAAAAAAAATCTGCATAGAGTGGGTCGCACACTCATGTTGACATGTTAAGAATAATACATTTTTAAGGCATTATGATTGTATCTTCTTACCGTTTTATTATTACTTTGCTTTATATTTAATTTGATTCATTTTTGTGTAATTGTTTTGTCTTCCATTGAAGTGCAATGGTAACCGTTTTTAATATATATATATATATATATACAGTAGGCCTATATACGGTGGCCAAAATGATTAGAACGGTAAGATTTTTTAATGTTTTCTTCTGCTCACCAAGCCTTAATTTATTTGATCCAAAATACAGCAAAAACAGTAATATTGTGAAATATTTTAACAATTTAAAATAACTGTTTTCTATTTGAATATATTTTAAAATGCAATTTATTTCTGTATTGGTAAAGCTACATTTTCAGCATCATTACTCCAGTCTTCAGTGTCACATGATCCTTCAGAAATCATTCTAATATGCTGATTTGATGCTCAATAAACATTTATTATTATTATCAATGTTGAAAACAGTTCTGTACAATTTCTTTTCAGGATTCTTTGATGAATAGAAAGTTCAAAAGAACAGCATTTATCTGAAATAGAAAGCTTAGAGAAACCATACCTTAAATAGAACCAAACCTTAAATAGAAATGAATTACAAGATTCCGACTTGTAAAAAGCTTACACATCCTCATAATTACAACTTGTAAACTCTGAATTGTCTGAGAGCTCTGACTTTTACCACATGGCTGATGCAGATTCGCTTGTGCATTGATAGTGCTGCCATAGAAATCCAGAATTCTGAGTCTTGAGGACGTCACGACGGGTTGTCATCTTGTAATTACGGTTATTACGACATGCTGTGGATGCAACTAGTTTACTAAAACATGTATATGGGTATGTGTAGTATAAAAACATAAATTAAAAGGAACAAAACAGCTTTGGTGTAAGCGGCAGCAATTAGTAAACAAACCTCATGCATCCAGACCAATAGGTGTCAGTATAGTGTTCAAAACCACTGGGTAACAAATGGTACTGGTAACAAAAAAGAACCAGTTTATGAGCAAGGGGGTAATCCATCGACCGGAAGTTGAAGCCGGCCGGGTGCCGCCATGTTGTAGCAGAACTTCACTTGCGTTAGCATTTCCATTGACTCCCATTCATTTTGGCGTCACTTTGACAGCGAATAACTTTACATCTGAGGCGTTTAAAGACTCCATTTGTCCATTATTTATTTCTAAAGAAACACGACAATGTATAAAGGGCTCCATTACCTTCTATGTTATGGCCCCGTAGAAACAGATTTAGTAAAAATAGGCCAACGATTGCGTCATAACCACTCGACTCTCTGTCGCGCTGTACAGAAATTACCGTACAGACAGGAGGAGAAGCTCGCAGGCGATCGGGGGGACGTCCCGTCAAGGGAGAAGCCCATAGATAATGAGTCCATAAAAGCAACGGAATACTTACTCCTGCTCACTCACGCCAAATAACTCTTTGCTCAAGTTCCCCATCTCTGCAAGATTAACGTTGGCAATTTTCACGCACAGCTACTAGAAGATTAACGTCTGTCAGACAGGTTGCTCACGTCATCAAGCTTAGTTTGAGTCGGTTTGAGTCTGCGCGTCAGGAACGGAAGTGCTCAAAAATCGCTAAAAATGGGCTTCAACTGTCTCAACTGAGTTCCAATGAGATGGCTCTGTCCACTTCTTATACTGTCTATGTTTATGAGCTTAACTTTAGAATGATCGAGTGCACCTTTAAGGAATAAATCGAGGAATAAAATACTGGTGCCAAAAGGTATATAAAGTTGGTAGTTATTAAAGTTATTCCACACATTTATGAGACTATGACTTCAGAGGTCACTGCTGCAGACTAATCATTTTTTGCTGACAGACAAAAGAATAAATCCTTAATGACTGCAGTATAGGCCTGCTTGAGCACAAAGACTATTACTGACCACGAGAAAGGATCTTTCTGTGGCTGTGTGACCACACGTAGGCTTCTGCAAATTAGAAATCACATCTATTTTTATTCACTATACTGAGATTTGAGTGTAAAGATGTCATGAATTATTTCTGCAAGCATCCATCTTGTCAAATTAGAGGGGGGAGTTTGAATTGGATGTTTTAATTTGATTCCAGCAGCTTGTTTTATCACACTTTCTGTTGTGCATTCATGCTCCCACCCATGTGAAAGTAAAAGGCAGCGGAAGCCGAGAATCTGTCTCCGACCTCCACACTTATGTAACAGCGTCACATCAGAGAGGCCCCTTGTGTGTCATGCTGTTTTCTCAATTTCCCCTTATTCTCTGTAGCTGTCATCCAAACCTGATGACAATGTTCTACTTACCGTCCTGTCAGCTCTCGTTATTGCTCTGTTCTTATGCTACGAGAAGAATTCTCTGCAGACCCACAAAAAAATGGATCATCATTTGTCTGAAACTGAGATTTGCACCTGAATGCCTGACTGACTGAATAATGTTTTGTTTTTTTTGTCTCTCAGATGAGGCTGGGTTAATTACACACAGAGTGTAATGCTGGTGTGGCCCCTGGTAATAGATACTGTTTAAAGTCTAACCACACCTGTTAGATCATCACCATTTGGTGTGAAATACACCTTGCGGGTGACTCACCTGAGAGATGATCTCAGATGTTAGAGGAGCAGCTTGATTATTTGTTGAAGTATTTTGTGTATGAATTATGCTGTACATATTAATTATATACACTTTCATTCATTTTAGGCCGTGAGACAGAGTTGATTGGTACCATTTTGAGGGATTAAACTGCATGATGATTTTTGTGTAGGTATATAACCCTGTATTTGAAAAATGTGTGATAGCATTAGATTCAAGGTAGTTTTTGGTTACGGAGGACGATTTTCAAACATATGTCAAGAAAAAGGATAAATGAATTTATCTTTAAATAAATTTTATAAAATTGTATAAATTGTTATACATTTTTATAAATTTTTATAATAAAAAAAGATATAAATTATTTTAATAAATGTTTTAAATTATAAATTTTTCTCTCTTGTAGTCACTGAACACCTTACCTTGAGGTAGGATGATATAAGTGTTGATTTCTAATGAAAGCTACCATGGATCGGATGCTATCACACATTTTCCAACACTAGAGATGTGTACCTTCATGAAAATCAAAAAGAAATTTAATCCCTCAAAATGGTACCGGTAGCCCAAATTTGGGGTCCCGTCTCATGGCCTATTATGTTTTTGAAATAAGTCTCTTATGCTCAACAAGGCTGCAGTTATTTGCTTAAATACAAGCAATATTGTGAAATTATTGCAATTTAAAATAAACTTTTTTTTTCTATTTTAATACAGTTTAAAATGTAATTTATTCCCGCAATGTCAAAGCTAAAGCTGATTCTTTGATACATAGAGTGTTTGAAATTACAGCATTTATTTCAAATTCTTTACAGTCAGTTCTGTATTTCCAAAGAAAAATGAAAAATGTTCCAATTATGAAAACTTCATAACGACCCCAAACTTTTGCATGGTAGTGTAAATGAAAGAAAAGCAAATATCAGAGACTTTGAGTTTAGTGCGGGTTTTAAAGCATGTCTATTCATGCTTTCAGCTTTGGGATTGCTTCAAAACAAGTCCCATCCTGCTTCATAAACATAAAGGATTATTTTGTTCTACATGGTTAAAATAACCGCTTCTATTTTCTGTTTTACAGAATCCATGAAATAAGAAAAGTCTTAGGAGTCTCAAATTCAATCGAGTGTTAAATCCTTGCCGCAGGTATGGTCGAAACAATTTTTTTCTGATGTTGTATAAATGCTTTTCCTCTCAGAAAATTCATACTTTTGCTTTAAAAGCAAGTACTATGCGTATTGGTTATGGTGATACAGTTAAGGAACATATTGTAAAATGTACCCCCCCCCCCCTTTTTTTTTGAGGCTGTAATGGCTTTGCCTCAAGGAGCATATGAAACCTTGGATGACATCCCAGCCCATGTGTGGAAAGGGCTGCCAAACAGCATGAAGCTGGGACCGTCAGCTGTTAACCCAAATCGCATTGGTGAGTAACAGCGTGGCTGAGTACTTGTAAATTATGCTGTTGATGAGAAATCATGTTCATTATTGCAGTATTTTATTTTAACTCTGCTTGCTGAAAGACTATGAGATGTCCCACATATTTGACTTTGAAATATTTACAAAGTTTGCCTGTTTTGCTCTACACAACCATCACTTTTGACAGTTGCCTTGTGGTTTAGCTGGTCAGCATTTTGAACCAAAGGAATTGAGAATGCTAAACAGTTGAGTTGCACACAGCGTAACTGCAGTCTTGTTTTGTTCTACGTTTAAAATGGAGAATGTGCAGTACGCTGTGATGCTGCCCTAGAAAATATACAGATAAATGTTTAATATCGAATGCTCCAAAAAATGGCTCTGTGAGAGAGTCTCAGGAGATCTTAAAGTGGCTCATTCTGATTGAGGATTCATGCTGAAAAATCCATCTAATAAAAGTAAAAAAAAATAAAAAAAAGATGATTGAATGGCGAAGAAAATAAATTTCCCAGTGTTTGCTCACATATGATTTCTCAGGACATGCTGTCAATGTCTCTCTACAGGTGTATGGGCATCTAGATTAATACCTAAAGGCAAAAGGTTTGGACCATTTGTAGGAGAACGAAAGAAGAGATCTCAAGTGACAAGCAATGTTTACATGTGGGAGGTATGTATTAGGTATCCCATTGAGCAGAAGTCTGAATACACTGATCAACACAAAGCATATTTGGACCAATATACAGTACCATTCAAAAGTTTGGGGTCAGTAAGCTTTTTAATGCTTTTGAAAGAGGTCTCTTATGCTCACCAAGGCTGCATTTATTTGATCAAAAATACAGTAAAAACAGTAGTTTGCAGTTTTAAAAAAAACTGTCTTCAGTGTCGCATGATCCTTCACAAATCATTTTAATATGCTGATTTGGTGCTCAATAAACTTTTCTTATCAATGTTGAAAACAGTTGTGCTGCTTAATTTTTTTTATGGTGAATAGATAAATATAAAGTTAAAAAGAAACTTTTGTTACATTTATAAATGTAATTACTGACATCAAAACAAAACAATTTACTGACCCCAAACTTTTGAGTGGTAGTGTAGGTTTGAGTGGTGGTTCTTAATTAAATACATATTGTTCCACAATCATTAGGTATATTTTCCAGCTTGGGGGTGGATGTGTGTAGATGCCACAGATCCAATGAAAGGAAACTGGTTGCGGTATGTGAACTGGGCGCGCTCTTCTCAAGAGCAAAACCTCTTTCCACTGGAAATCAACCGAGCTATTTACTACAAAGTGTTAAGGGTAAGAGCTGATGAACTGGTTCGATTTTCACCATGTTGATTTCCACCAAGTAATGTTTTATGATTGTAAAAAGATTAAGCCTGGAGAAGATGCATACAGCGGTGTAGTACACTGGTAAAGGGGTTTTCAAACTTTTTTATGCTAAAGATCCCTAAAATATGATTCCCTTGCAAGAGACACTGCCTACATTTTTAGCAACTATAATACCATTCCAAAGTTTGGGGTCTATATATGACTTTTGTAACAAGAAATTAACACCTGTATTCAGGATGCATTAAATTGACAGTAAAAAAGGTGACCGTAAATACTTTTACATTACAAAAGATTTGTTTCAATGTTCTTTTAAACTTGTGTATTCATCAAAGAATCCTAAAAAAAAGGGTCATAGTTTTCACAAAAATATTAAGCTGCACAACGGTTTTCAACTTTGATGATCATAAGTCTTAATAATAAAATCTTTCTTGAGCAGCAAATCAACATATTATAATGATTTCTGATGAATCATGTGACACTGAAGACTGGAGTAATGATGCTGAAAATTCAGCTTTGCCATAAAAGGATTTATTTATTTTTTTAACTGCAAACTACTGGTTTTACTGTATTTTTGGTTAAATAAATGCAGCCTTGGTGAGCATGAGACCTTCCTCAAAAAATCTTACTGGCCAAACTTGACCCGTAGTGTTTGTATTTTCATGTATAAGACAATATGTTGTAAATGTAAACAAAATGTAAAAGCATTTCTTAATTCGCTAGTATTAACTTAATGACATCATTTTTTATACCACTATTAATGTTAGATGTATAACGCAAAGAGAACCATATTCAGTTGCATTAGCTATGTGGTTCTTTTCACAGTAATTAAATATTGTAAAATATGAATGAGAATGTTGCAATAGAACTCACACTGAGCAAGCAAAAGGAAACGGCAACAAAGAGAAACCATGTAGTTTCTCTTACAACACAAATACAAACTGTTCTTGAAAGCATGTACATTGCAAGGAAGGAGAAATGAATACTTTTACATAATTTAATTAAGGTATTGTTAAAATAGGGCTGTCAATAGAATAGCAATGACTAATATCAGGATTGTAGTGTGAGTTTTGTTTTTTTATTAATATTTTGTTTTTCACTGTCATTTTCCCACCCCCCTATTGCAACCCCCCTGGGGGTCCCAGGACAGTTTGAAAACCCCTACACTAGTATATAGAAGCACTCAATGATAATAGACATGGACTAAATAAAACAAAACTCCAATTTTAATTGCATAGTGTGGCATGGATATTTGAAAAGTAGTAATCTGGGACAAATATAGAATGATTATAATTATTATTGCTGTGCTCCTGCTTAAATGTATGCACATTAAACTTTTGTTATATGTAAATATTTTATAAATGTACCAGTAGAAATTGAAATAACTTTTTTTTTTTTTTTAAATGCATCTTCTACACTTAACGTAGTTGACAGATGAACAAAGCATCTTTAACGTCAATTAAAATGTTATAAAGCTTTCTCATACGGCACTCCAGTTTGTTATTGGGGTCTGTTTCTAAATGCCTGACAGAGCGTCAAGGCCTAGATAGTATTTCATCCTATGGCATACCAAAAACCTCGACTCTGATTGGTCCGTCTACTCTCCGTCAGCCAATCGGACCCGACGAAGAACTTCTAGTGTGGTACAATGGGGAAGACAATCCTGAGATAGCAGCTGCATTAGAGGAAGAAAGGACTAGCAACCTGAGCAAGAAGAGTTCACCTAGAGCAAAGCGAGGTAAAATGAAAACACCACCTCTTACTGCTACTACCTGCAGTTCCCCCCCGATAAAAATTAGTGTCTAATTAGTGTCCGAGAACATATGTTTATTCTATTCGGAAGTATTCGCAGTCGTTAGCTGGAGCTAGCATGTTAGCCACCTGGCTATTCTCCCATTTCATAGGAAGATTATTTAGAAACCGGAATTACAGATGACGTTCTGTTTTAAACAGCTTTGTTAAACAGAAAAACACACCGGGACAGAGCCAAAGTGCGATGAATATAATGTACTCTTCCTCATGTTGATGAACGGGTCAGTTAGCCGCCTTGCAGACTCGGACCTTATTTCAGTGCCTCAAAATCTAATGAACTTCTCGCCTAGAGAGCATTTTGAGCATCACGGGCACGGTCGAGCGTTCGATTCAGGACGTTTGAAAGATTTTAAACCCGCCTGTGATGCCCAAACATGTCATCTAGATAGGCAGCTCACAAGGTTTGGAGACACAGCCCATGTCTGTCAAAGATGACCTTCGAGACCCTCCTCGCAAAGCATTTTGAATGAGACCTAACGTTAAATGAGCCATAACATAAACACAAAGTTTCACCTCTAAAAACTCCTAGTATGAGAGTCTCATTTGTTTGTTCGTCCATAGCTCATTTTTTAATAATTTGTCACACATCACTGCATTAAGTTTGATGCTCTAAGCTTGTATGTATTTTAATAAACTTTTCTTTTGGAATTTATTTTTCTATAAAATATTACACAAATATATTTGACTTTAAATGTATATATTTGGTCTGAACTGTCTTTATAGACTGTTTTAATGACTGAAAAGGACAGATGCCCCACCTAAAAGAAAAGGAAAAGAGCATTTTGCTGGTCCTTTCATTGAGTAACGTTAGGCTAAATGGGCGTTTGACTTTCCCCTTTTCAATGACAAGTGCAGCTAAATGCATGATGGTTCAATTTAGCTAGTAATATTTTTAAAAGAAAGGTTGGACATAAGTAAAGGGGTTCTTGAAATATTTGACCTGTTAATGATATCCAAAACTTTGCTGTTAGGGAAAATTGTTAGGAATTTTGAAGGATATGATGTTTTGTTTTTGTTGAAATTTTATTTTGTATGTTAGAAAGTCTTTTAGCCTTTAGGTTTAAGTTAAGTTTAGTGCTAAACAATTTGACAGTGAACCTTTTGATGTTATTAACAAGTCAAAACACATTGTAACTATATATGTGCACATCAATCCTTTATCTGACAAAAACCAGGGTCAAATGACATTGTAAAAATATATGCGTACATTAAGGACAATTCTAATTACCATGTTGTTTAGTGCATTAAAATATGTAGTGGTGACTTTTGTTTGAAAATGTTCTTGATTGTGTACATGAAATAGTAATAGAATAGCATTTAAGGACAGAGTTGGATGTGGATATGTGGGAATGACTATTTGACAAGTATGGTCAGATGACTAAGTTAGCAGCATGTGTCTGTTTTATGAATTGGGTTTTGTATAAGATGTTCCCAGATGACCTTGTCACAAGGACAGCAGCTGATAGTTGGTTTCTTTGCTTGGCTGTGACAATTTCTGTGATCCATTGTGTAAATGTATATAAAAATGTTTACATGTCATTATGCAGCATTTATACTTCATCAAAGGGACAGTTCGCCCAAAAAAGAAAGATTCTGTAATTTACTCACATCATGTCACTCCAAGCCTGTACGACTTTTTTTTTTCTTTTCTATGAAACACAAAAGGAGTTTTTTTTTTAAGGATGTCTCAAACTTATTGTTTTTTCGTCCATGCAATAAAAGTCAATGTTCTTCTGAATATCAGTCAGGAAAATCAAGAAAGTCAGTCATACAGGTTAGGAACACCATGTGAGTGAGTAAATGATGAGAGAATTTTCATTTTTGGGTGAACTATCCCTTAAACTTTAATTTTCTACAATCGCCTGTAATTCAGTAACAGTTAATGCACACTACATTTAACATGCAGTTACTGTGGTATAGATTTTATTATGGGCATTAAAAATGTGAGCAACAAGCATTTCTTTGCCTGTCACGCACAATGCAGCAGATACTGAGAAGTCAGTCTGGTTTTGTGGTGAGCTGCTAGTTTAGAAAAGGCGGTGACATACTTGTTTTGGATCTTGCAGGTGGAGCTCTTTATTCTAGTTAATGTACCAGATGTTCTTTCAAATCTTGGTTGTTCATAGTTTTCAGTTTATATTTATATATTGCTACTTCGATGATGAAATATCAATAATTTATATTGTAGGTTTTGACGGCCATGAAAGGAAACCTAAACCTTTATTAATTGCTTTTTGCTGGCTTTAGTAAGTCTTGAAGGTTGTCTCCTTTTCTTTTTTTTCTTTACTAAAAACAGATTTGTTTCTCCCTAAAGCAAGGAGGAAGCTGTCGGAAAAAGCCAGACAGGCTGATTTGGGTGGATTCTGTGAACCGAATAAATCGAGTGCCGCTGAACCCTTATTCACAGTGATGCGGGACTCAGAGGAAGGTAGGTTATGCTTTTCATCAGCCTCTGGCAGGGATTTGTGCTGTTCACAAGTCTGTCAGCTCAATCATAATATTTTTTGTTATGGTTAACAGTTGGGCTGCTAACATTTATTTTGATAATCAATTAATGTGTCATTTATTTCAATGGTTAAATGGATTCAAAAATGCCACATTTTTTTATTATTCTGTGTTTGAATGAAAAGCATGTTATTCTACATCCTGCCCAAAATTGTCTTCCAAACAATGTGCAAATTGAATGCTATGAAAACAATTAGAGTGTAGGCTGTAATATATATTATGTGCAAAGAGGTTTAAAATATAAATGCTACATTACAAATTATAATATATATTATTTTTTACATTTATATTCAATTCCATCTTATACCTTTATATTAAATTCTCTCATTAAAAGACCAAAATACCATTACATGTAAAATTTTAAACTTAAAGTTCATGTCCAACAACTATTTCACCAAAATGAATGTTTCAGTCAGAATTATTGCTCTTTATTTTTTTGTTTAAAGCACGTCCACACTTACAGTTTAAATTAACAGAGACTTGTTTGATTTGCATAGCCTACATTTCTAACATTTATAGATAATCTATAAATTTTCAAGATAATCATAAAATGTTAGTTATGCGCTGGATTATTCATGTTTCAAACGCATTAAATAGCACACACGTATGTCCAAGTACTTGAAATGGAAAGCCGCATTAATCTAAATGCTTGTGAGTTTAAAACGCTTAATATAAAACATTATCATGTCTGGTACAGTTTACGGTGTGCATGGCTCGCTCTGTTATCTCCATTATTTTTCAGATGAGTTTTGTCCAACAAAATGCATTTTTCACTTCTCTAAAGAAACATCACTGGTGGTGGTTTTTGTGCACAGCACACAGACCTGACTAATCCGTGATGAAATTTGTTTTGGATTATTTCATTACCAATTTACTGGAATGGTTGACAGAGTGGTAGTGTAACAGAATTATGTTTAGATTAATCATTTTCTTATTCATTAGTCAGTTTTCATTAGCTTGAGCAGTTACAAACACTGTGTTAGGTAGTATTTAGGGGCAGAGCACCGATGGTGTGAGGACCCTTTTGGAATTGCTCCGTTTATTATTTAAATATATTTTTCTTTTGATTCAGGGCTTAATGATGAGGAAAGACCATCTTCACCTCCAGAGTTGGAACAGATTGCAGTTTCCCAGTCAACTTCTATAGAGAGTGAAAACCCTGTCCTGTTTCACACAACAGAGATGAACCAGAGGGAAGGATTGGATGAGGAACATGTAAAGGTTGATGGGCAACTGTTAAATCAGTGCCCACAGCACCCCTCTGAGGCAGAATCGGTTGATGGGAATGAAAAGTCTCTCCAGCAAATACATTCGGGCAAACCTGCAGAAGAAAGCTCTGAGAGTCCACTGTGTGATACAGGGTTTATATCTTCTTTAGCGAATCCTGAGTTGGAGGCAGATGGGGATTTTGAGGATGACCCCCAGGGAGGAACATACCCCTGTCAGCACTGTGAGCGACATTTCTCCACCAAACAGGGCCTGGAGCGCCACACTCATATTCACACTACTTCAAACCTTCAAACTCATACGTTTAAGTGCCGGTACTGTGCCAAGCCCTTTGGCTCTCAGGTAGGCAGGCGCAGACATGAACGTAGACATGAGAATGGGAGTAAAACTTTAAATAGGCCTGGGTCACTCAGCGGAACAGCGTTCCTCCACAGTCCTACAATGCCCAATGATTCTGCTACTTCTGGCAGTGCGTCCACTCCAAGCCATGCAGTCGTTATGAACACACAGAACGGTCCTCCTCAGCTAACCTCTGACTATTTGAAAAAAGAGCCTGGTGTTGAATCTGACCGGCCTTTTATTTTAGATGAGAATGGGGAGTCAAAAGAGCTTCATCCTTGCAAGTACTGTAACAAGGCTTTTGGCACACACACCAACATGCGCAGGCACCAGCGTAGAATCCATGAGCGGCATCTAATGCCTAAAGGTGTTCGCCGGAAAGGTATACTCCTGCAGGACGGCTCCTCCCAACACCAGCACCATGAACAAGGGCAGCCCGTTTTGCTCCAGGAAGAGTCACCAAGTGCCAGTCCACCACCTATTTATGTGCCCAGTGTGGAGACCGAGGATGAGGGAGAGAGGGAGGAGTGTATGGTTGATATCTCTAACAACATTTCTGAAAATCTCAGCCATTACATTGATGGAAAGATACCATCTACAAGCACAGTGAGCAATTGTGAGGTCATCGAGGTTGATTCAAGCACTGCAGCGTTGTTTGGCCTTGATGCTCTTATTTTGAGTCCCAAACAAATAAGTCATGCTCTTAAAGTTGAAACACGGACTTGTCCAGTGAAGGAAGTTTCATGCATGTCTCAGACAACTTCTAAAAGGCGAACTGCTACACCACCGCTGCTGCCTGCTGTGAAAGTGGAGGCTGAAACGGTGTCCTCCTCTTCCTCATTGTCCTCCCCTTCCTCTCAGTCCTCTTTGTTGGTAGGAAACATTTTCTCCCAGTCAACCGAAACGTTAGCTTTTCAAAAGGAGAAAACGGTTTATCTCTCTCCAAAACTTAAACAACTACTACAGGCCCCGGACGGTCAGAAAACAGCCATAGGTCTAATTACCGATAATAGATTGACCACCCCACTTTCCGTAACTTCACTGCCTACTGTCCAAGGTAGGTTTAAAAGAAGAACCGCCTCCCCTCCCACAGCTTCACAGAGTAGCCCACCACAAAGAAATGACAACATAAGCTCTGCAGCTGGGGTTTCATGTTCTCTGAAGGTGCCAAAGATTGAGACCCACTGCATGACTCATTCTTGGAGTTTGTCCAGCAGTGATCATGGGGACACTGAAAGCCTGACAGGAAAAGACTGGTCTCCTTCAAGAAGTGGAGGGAATTCTTGCAATCAGCAGCCGCTTGACCTTTCAAATTCCTTCAGTAAAAGAGACAATAGTGTAAGCAGAGGATCTGGAGAGGCTGTGCTTGACTTAAGTATGAACCGTAAAAGTCCTGTTGACCATGAAGTAAAGACATGCTCAGCCACACTACCACCTCATGTGAAGAGGAAAAAACCTAATACCAGCATTTTAGAAAAAGTGTTAATGAACGAGTATGCTGGCTTAAACTCACCTGGAGAAGAAGGATCCAACACTCTTGGAAGTCCTGATGCCCTTTCGTCTTCTGAGAGTGCCACATGTGTAGCCCCTTCTAGTCCTGGATCAGGATCAGAGCCCCTTCCTTGTGAATCAACCTCTCCTCCCTCCCTGACCCCTATGACTATTAATCCATCCTCTCCATCTTCCTCTAGTATAGCTTCATCTACTCCCCCTCCTCCAGTCTTACCCACTATCCCATCTCCTCCGCCTCTATCATCGCAGCATTTTCACATGTCAGACACCTTATCACCTTCCCCTTTTCCGGTGTTGTCCCCTAAAATGTCCCCAAAAGCAGTTGATAGTTTAGAGGAAGTGTCTGATTCATCTGCATTAACAGAATCATGCCATGATGCATTAAATTCCATTAATGAATCAGACCAAACTGCTGAGCAGTTAGACCGTGCGATTTCTCCACTGCCTCAGGATGCAAAAAGACATTGTACAGCAGATTCATCTTCAAAGTCAGAAACACTACTTGAGGGCTCAACCCATGATTCTAAGCCTCAGTTTTTAAGAAATGCAGACCAAGCAGGTTCTTCTCACCTAGAGTGGGATACTGCTTCTGAAACCAGCCAAAGCCATTCCTCTGAAGGAACTCTCCCCCAAGACCTCAATATTAAAACAGAAGATCGACACAAATCAGAGCCTTCTCTTTCTACAGTACAATCAACTACTAAGGAATCTTCACCAAACTTCCTCAGTGAATTGCATTCTCAACAGAAGAGTTCAGAGGTCGATAACAACTTGGCTGAAGAGGATAAAGGGAAAAAAGAGGAGCCGGTTGATATAACAAATGGAGGTGACACTTCACCTGGGACTCCAGTCAAAAATTGTGATATTGAAACACCAGAGCGAGAGAATTTTGTCAAGAGTTTTGTATGTAACGTCTGCAAAGAGCCATTTCGCTCCATCAAAGACCTTAGTGGCCATATAATGGAGCATGCGTCAGAGTGGCCTTTTAAGTGCGAGTTTTGCGTTCAGTTATTTGGCAATGCCACTGCGCTCCTCGAGCACCGCTCCTCTCTCCACGGGGTGGGAAGAATTTATGTTTGCTCCATTTGCTCAAAAGAGTTTGCCTTCCTCTGCAATCTCCAGCAACATCAAAGTGACCTACATCCAAGTCAGAGTTGCACTCACACTGCCGTTGAAAACGGGAAGCTCAGACCTCAGAACTACACGGATCCTGCTTACACAAATGTGGAGAAAGATTCTTTTGATGCTGAGGATTCTTCTGAGGAGCGTAACAGTGACACTAATAAGGTGGAAGAAGAGGAAAATGGCCATGAGGACCCTACAGAAGAACTATACACTACAATAAAGATTATGGCATCTGAGGCTGGTAAACCGAAAGGTCCAGATGTGCGGCTTGGCATTAATCAACACTACCCCAGCTTTAAGCCTCCACCTTTCCCGTACCACAACAGAACGCCTGATGGCTCTGTTGCCTCCGCCACTAATTTTACCACACACAACATCCCCCAAACATTTAGCACTGCGATCCGGTGTACCAAATGCGGAAACAGCTTTGACAACATGCCAGAGCTACATAAACACATATTAGTTTGTGCTAATGCTAGTGATAAGAGACGCTACACCCCTAAGAAGAATCCCATTCCTCTCAAACAAGTTGTGAAACAGTCTCCAAATGGTCTTTCCACCACAGGAGCTTCTACTGGGCAGAATGCCTTTCGCAGAATGGGTCAACCAAAAAGGCTCAACTTTAACCAAGATATAACCTCTAAAGCAAAGTTATCAGCCCTCAATAAAAAGAAAAACCAGCTTGTTCAGAAAGCCATATCTCAGAAGAACAAGTCTGCTGCCTCTGCAAAGAAACCGCCAACCCGGGTAAAAGAAGAGGAGACTCATGAGGTCCATGCATGCCCATACTGTAATCGAGAGTTCACATACCCAGCCAGCCTCGCTAAACACATCGCTTGCAGTTGTCCACAAAGACCTGTTGCCAAGAAATTGAACAAAGGTGCACTGATGCCTCAAGACAAAAACAGGAGTCTCCGAAGTCGAGCCATTGAGTCTGAAGTCAAACAAGAGGCAGGTTCTGGATCAAGCGCAAAGCCTTTGGGAAAAACCAGAGCCCGGAGCTCTGAGCCAATTGAGAATGAAGCTCTACCAGCAATTAAAGGAAAAGAACCTCAGGTACGTACAAAGAGGCCAGCCTTGAATATGGACAACACTGCCCCACAAACTAAGAAAGGCAAAAAGAACAATGAGCCACTGACTTCCATTGCTCCTGCAGTTACTGATGACTCTTCAACACGTCCACCTTCTAAGATGCAACGTGGATCTAAAGAGGTTGTTGCCAAGAAGGAGGTTGTTGTCAAGAAGCAAGTTGTTGTCAAGAAGGAGGTTGTTAAGGAGGTTGTTGTGAAAACGCACCAGTCTAAAAAGGAGGAGCGTTTTTCAGCAAGGACACGGGAGAGAAAAGGTGGTCCGGTGACACGCAGCGTACAGATTGCTAGTGCTTCAGCTCCTTTGGAATTGAAGACTGAAGACCTCTCAAACCATGAACCAGGGCAGTCTGAGGTAATGCAGAAATTCATTATTAATTTATATAATGTGATTTATAGTTACATTTTATAGTTGTGAGTTTTTGATTTCATCATGTTTTTTTCTCTTATGTTTATTTCAGGAGCCTCTATTGAAGTTAGCCAGGTAGAACTCCACGTTCTCTAAAGGATTGCTTGAGTTAATGACTGGAAGGGGAACTTCTTTCAACTGAATTGGATTACCTTGATCATAGCCTGAATGTTCAGGGGAACCAGGAGTTATCTCCCTGCTCATCTTTTGTGTTGGCCCATTGGAAGTATCTTCTCAGTGCACTTTTATAAATAATCCTTTGGATGTCTAACACCCTCCCCAAGTGGACTAAAGAATATGATAAATAAATCTCAATCAAGCATAATATTACTTATGTAATATTTATAAATGTTGACCTTCTGGTTTTAAGATATTGCAAGAGGCAATCATTCAACAGTTTCTCTTAGGCTGATTGACCATGTTTAATCTGTAAGGTTTTCGGATCCAGCAGTCTTCTAATGCATGTACTTCTGTATACAGTATGATTGGACTGATCCTTTCTCCATGTCTGTACTCCATTTTGACCTGCTCCTCTTTTATTGAGAGAAATTATTTGAAGAAGAGTATATATATGTATATTTAAGTAAATGTAATCCTCCACAGGGAATGTTTATCATACTGAGGCTCTCATAATCTGTGAGGCTTTTTTGTTTTTACTTTGTTGTTGATGTTTTTGTTTATTTTGACACAGTAAATGAATTGAGCTGTTTGATACAGTCAGAGTGAGCAGGAGAGAACGGTTTGCTGTATGTAAAAGGTGTTCGACCTTCACCTGAACCAGCCAAAACCATAAGCCGTTTTATTCTTTTCTTTTCTCTGTTCCTTTTGTAATCTACAGATTCTACAGCAGGGCTGCTGGCCATTAAAATTACACTAAAACTTCAACTGGGAATGACGAACTGTCTTCTGCACTTGCATGAGATTAATTAAAAGTTGTAAGTGCCATTATTACAACCCAAATTACCGTATGTAATTGCCTATTACATACATATTGCATATTAGTGATCTGGTAAACCAGGTTGCTTGTTTCTATGAAAAGCACTTTATTTAGGCTAATTTGCCTTTTATGGATTTCTCAAAGTTTGAGGTGATTTTACAATATGTGATGACACCTGCTTGAAAACTAAAAACACCTTTAATTTTTACTGGTATGCTTATGTACGTCACACCCTGAGTCAACCTCAGAAATTTGCTTCCAGTCTATTAAGACCTAGTTAATCTCGCATTATTAATATAATTAGCCGTTATTGCCATGACACCATCACAAGCACTCAGACTCTTTGGTAACCAAGCATTACACAAATGTTTTGTTTTTATCGTTTCCCATTTTATAAAATGGATAAGGCCTCTCTGCTTTAATAGAACATCAACTGCACTTAATTCTTAGTGGTCTACCTCCTGGCAAGCTTTGAACTGATGCGTTTTCTGCCTTTGGACAGCGCAATCCCTCTCACTCCTAAGCCTGTCTCTGCCATGTCATTTTCACTTTACAACCTGGACAATGAGGACAGGTATCTAAACAAGTTCTGAATGCTTGAAATGGGTTTTTTTTAAGCAAGGAACTTATATTACAATATTTCCATTTTGCAGTATGTCTTTGCTGTCCTGCATTGATATATTTTTGGGAATGAAATGTTGGCAGTGTTTTGTGATTATGAATAATAACCTTCACAAATGTAAAATGCATTGTCTTAATTGATATATATATATATAAAAAAAATTAATGTATACTTGATTTTAGCTTTTAGTTTGCTTCAGTGATACTTCAGAATGTATACAGAGATAAGGTACCTGTCAAATTAATTTTTCACAAATGTTTTTCAATTTTTAGTATTGATCATATGCATATCACTATCCATTGACCGCATTGCTTACTGACTTATCCAAGCTTTTGCATTACCTATTTCTGTTAGTACGTAATCACATTCAGATTTTTTGTCCATGTCCGATATCAGTACGTTTTCTTTAAATCGCCTGGCTTGTGAAATTGAACCTGTCTTATCGAGAGCTCGATCTTTCCAGCAGGATTCAAGTTTTATTGTGGCTTTAAGAATCTCGTGTTTGACCATCAAAAAAGCCATTTGAGTGAAATAGAGTTCTCTTCTAGGCTAGCTAACCCTGAGTAAATACTCATATAGCTGTAAGGACACTAATAACACGTCTGTCTTGCCAATTTTTAAATGAAGAATAGAATATTGAGTGCAAATTTGTTCTGTTTCACAGGAGAGATCTTCATGTAGCAGGGAAAGCAAATCTTGTTTATGTTTCCCCCATGCCATGGTGGCGTTCTTTATGGTTCCTCCATGCTGTGTATTGGGGAGAAGAGGTGCATGATGATATGCTCAGCTTGACAGGATGAAATATTGCCTCACTTAATCCTGACTGCTGTGCAAGGTAGCATAGCCCTAGTCATAAAAATGCAGCTTCCGAGTTGGTCGATGCATTACATTAAGATGAGGAAGTGACGCTTAGGTTAGAAATCATCTCCTTTATAATTTCTCCAGACCTATGTTTTATTAAACACAATATTTTTTTTACTTCTAGATATCTCAAAAGTTTTGCTGTCATATATATTTTAAACTTTTTCTGTTAATGCTTAAATGTTTAGTTGCATTTGCTATCCTTCAAACTTGTATATAAAAATGAAGATTTTTTTTTTTAGGTGGGAGTTACATTACATTTATTGGATTTATCAATTAGGAATTGACTGAATTATGAAACAGCAGAATACAGTGCGAGGTTGTTAAAACCGCCTCAATTTTGGCATTTGGTTAACATTAACCGGTAGCCTGTGTGACCTAAATGACATCTGTGGAAAAATTAAGTAATTTCAGAAGAGCAAGATTTTGATTTAAACTCTTTGATACCTTATGCACCAATTAATTGTTCTTATTAAGACCAATAACTTGCATTAATTATGTAAATGAGGTTTTGACCTTGCTATAGTTTTATTGATCTATGTATTGCTGCAAAATATTACTTCTTCCCTACGTTCAGGGACCATTAGAAATAGCATTGCCTTACGTAACTAGGTAGGCCGAGGATATGTTTGTGCTGATGTACATGCTATCAAATACCTTTCTGCCTCTCTGAGGGGAGCAGAAGAACAGTGAAATTGAGAGAACAGAATCACTCCTCGGCAGGGAGAGAGAGTGATCTGTTCTGGCAGGGGAGTGTATAGGAGGAACAGCTCTACCCTTCCCAGCTGACAGCTTACTATCTGCATGTCTCTTCAGTTCACGTTCAAAAAGAATTTGATTTGAGCGAACCTTCAGTTAGACAGAGGGATTTAATTCCAGCGAGCTCCAGCCACTTGGCATCTGCCTGGTCTGTCAGTTGGAAGCTGTGAAACTAACTGTGCCTCTTGTCACAACTAAATTTCAGAGTTTTGCTGATAGAAAAGGAAGAAAAGAATGTTAAATCACCTTTTCTTTCACCACTCTGGCACCGCAGGATGTCCTTGTGGAAACCAGTCACCTTTCAACTACACGACAAGCTGATGTAGCTGGATGTTGCATAACACCAGGTTGACCGTGTTTCCTTTTAAAACACGAGGATATGGTTGCACTTGCAAATCTTCTATTTTCTTAAGGCAAGGAGCAGATCCGACTATCACACTGACCTGACACACAGCTTCCAAAATCTGACGAATGGGAAAACCGCTAAAAAATAATGCTGAAGTGTTTCCTCCTCCCAAAGGTTATAAAAGAACAAAGTAGATAGAAGTACTTTCTTTTTTTATCTAAAAAATTTAGCTAGGTAGGATTTTCACAGCTCTATTGGATGAATAATTTGTCACAAGGAAAATTGAAGGTTACGCTTTATATTAAGATTATGTTGTTATGGTATAGGCCTAATATGGGTTAAGGATAAGGGTTTGATTTAGGGTTAGTTGCTTGTAATATAGCCTAGTAAGTACAAAACCTGTGACTACGTCGCGTTAAAATAAAGCGATACCAAGTTGAAAATGTGCATAGGCCTATAATATAAAAGATAAAAATGTAACATTTAGATGGATTGGTTGAATAATTATTTAGAAATTAATGTTTAGAATGTGTGACGATGTCACGAGTGGCATCTGTATGATATGTTTCCCTCCAGGTTTGATATTTTGTTATATAATGCAGACATTCCTACGTGTCCAAGTGTACATGTTGGGTGTCACTGTAGGTGAACACTTCCCCTAAAGATTTCTCATTGTATGTCAATTGTTATTTTTCCACCCATGGGTAAGTTACCCAAAATGAACTTTCCTTTTCAACTTCTCTCTCCTCCACAGGGGGAGGAATTAAAAAGTAGAGCTGCAAGAGTTGCAAAAAAATCTTTTCCCTGCAGCCGCGCCTCTTATGAAACGGATCATCGAGTTGAGAGGAGCGAGCAAGCAATGAAAGGGAGGGGTAGAGCCGAGGCAGAGGGAGGAGAGAAGAGGGCACACGCACCCGATCAGAGCACAACAAACGGCAGTCCACCCTGAGCCTGGGGGAACCGAAGGCTTCTCACTCCGTCAGCAGGACAGAGCACACTGGACCAGGAGCTTCAGACTCTGGAGAAACCTGCCAGCGAGGCACAACCTCAACACATGATCATAGAGCAGCAGGAAAAGGCAAGACATCATTGCTCTGATTCTCTCTCTCTTTCAAGCTCGCTCTCCGCACACACTCTCACTCATTCTCCTTGACGCACACAGACACACTCCCTCATTATCTTGCATGTGAGTGAGGCTATTTCTCTCCATCCTGAGCAGAAACCTCTGTGCTATTCTTACACAGCTGCAACGTTGCTCCAGCTGCCGTTTTCAAAGGGAAGTGAAGGCAAACCGGGGCTTTTCTGCGTGGCGTGTCGTTCAGAGACTGACCCATCAAGCCTAGTGGGACATCCCAACCATGGAGAACACTCTCACCTGTACTCCCACCACCTTTTCCCAGGTCTTCGGCCGGCAAGGACAGCTGATGCAAGCTAGTAAGTACCCGAGATCTGTCATATTGGGACCAAAAAAACGCACTTTGCCAGGTTATGTCAATTTGTAGGCCTGGGGGTAGTAAATATGAAGTGGACAAGTGCTTGCTTATGCTCTGTGAAAGCTCTGCTGGTGAGACCATGGTCCACTGCATATCCTGATCTCTTGGTTTAGGCACCCAGCATGCAGAGAGAAACCCAGCTCTTCTTCCCCGCTGCTTTCAGCCCGCTAATGAGCTGCACACAGTCAAGAAATGTGTCTGCGGGTGTGCATCTCTCATCTTGCTTATGGATATAGTGATCTTAATAAGTCAGTCATGAGGGCTGGGGCTGAAAGAGCAACATGAAAGTTAAGTCAAGCTAGATTTTTTTTTTTTTATGGAGAACTTCACCAGTGTAATTCTGAAAAGCAATAATTCCTTGACAGCTTCATAAATATTGTACTCCTAAGCATTGATGAATTATGAATTTTGTCTTACAAAAAACTCCCTGTGCTATAAATAGATGCCGCTTCATAACTTATGTCTCACAGATTGTACTTCTGCATTTAATAGCTTTGTACAGGTTTTGTATGGAAGTGGCTTGTACAAGATTACCAAAATACCTCTGATCCTTGTCTTAATTTAGAATGGAAATGGAAACTAGTGACAAATTAGCTCAAGACAACTCATAAAAATTTGGAATTAAACACATGTAACATATTCAAGTTTATAATAGATAATATAATTTAATATAAATAATATATTAAATCTTTAATTTAATGTGTAAAACATTTAACATACATACACTGTATGATTTTATTTACATGCCAAAACACAAACTGATCACACACTCTTTTACACCATGAGTTTTTAAAATAATATTTAATATTCACATATTTTAATTTATTTTTCATTTATTATATAAAGGAGTATGACTTAAAACCTCTTTACATTTATTGTACTTTTTATGTATTATTATTATTATTATTAGTTTAATAATTGATCAATGCTTGAGAGTGAGACTGCAATATTTATAAAGCTGTCAAGAATGTACTGATGATAGTTTTTGTAAACTAACTAGCTTTAACATTATTTTAGAGTACTTCCATAATGTTTTTGTAGATATCTCTGGCTTATATCAATATCTTATATTAGCTTATAGCAGCTTAGATGTCGGTGGAGAGCAATTAAATTAAAGGAATCGTTCACCCAAAAATGAAAATTATGTCATCATTTACTCACCCTCAAGTTCCAAACTTTTTTTTTCTTCTGTTGAACACAAAAGAAGATATTTTGAAGAATGTTGGGAACCAGACAGTTGACTGCACCCTTTGACTTCCACTGTAGGGAAAAAAAATACGATGGAAGTCAATGGCTACCGTCAGCTGTCTGGTTCCCAACATTCTTCAAAATATCTTCTTTTGTGTTCAGCAGAAGAATGAAATTCATACAGGTTTGGAACAACTTGAGGGTGAGTAAATGATAACAGATTTTTCACTTTTGGGTGAACTGTCCCTTTAAGGAGACTTGCAGCAGGACGCAAATGACTCAAACAGCAGTTTGTAAATGACCGTGATACTAGCGGCAATGACAATCCAAGCTGATTTTAATTTGATGTCTAATTCGATGTCTCTACACATTAACATGACAATTAGCAGAGCAATGCCATGCTGCTGAATATCTGTTGAAAAAAAAATGATACGTTCTTCTGGGAGAGTTTTAAAGAACGTGCATCTACATATTACAGCAATCCTGGAGAATATCAGACAGTGATGATGGTCCATTCTGGAGTTTATTATTACATATACATTTGCCTTCGTTTTTGATAAATGCTTTCTTTCCAAAGCAACTCACAGGATTGCTTCCACGTGTAACGATACAAACTAAAAGGGTTGTAATGCTAAATATAGGTTTTGCAAACATGCAAATTTTATATTCCATGTGATGATATGGTTATCATCATGCATAGAAAAATACCATGCAGATGTAGCCAATGTCATTGGGTTTTACGCCATGATTTCAGTTATTACCTCCCCAGACTGTGCATGATTTTTTTTTGGAAAGGATATGTCCTTAAATTACTTCCTCTGGGTGAGAGATTTCTGCACTTTAAACCACTAGAATCTAATTTAAAGTTAATCTTTACCCACAGTAAATGCATGCTTGCTGGAAAAGTTTGTCAATTTTGTGTGCTAAAAAATGTGCATTATCGGAGTGGTAGAGTGTGTGTTAGCAGGGTGTTTGGTGGGAGGAATGGCAGCAGTGAAACGGGACGGGTTGGGGGTGTTGGGTTTGTTTGAATGAAAGTCTCTCTCTCTCTCTCTGTTCGCTCTCCAGAAATAGAAGAAAACTTTTATAAATAATGCCCTTTGTTTGCTTTATTTCTGTGAACTCATTAGCTGTTTGGTATGCAGGGATGTATTAGTGTCTGCAGAGTGTGTGACATTGCCATGATTAATATTCTGCGTGTGGCTTTGGAGCGCTGAAACCCCCTTTACTGAATTTGTGTTTCTGAAGTGCCTAAAGATGAGACTCCTCTGCAATATCTGAGCCTCAGAGGTGCCGAAACACTGTATACCATCAGCCACTTCTCTGTGGCTCTTTGCTTTGAATGTCTCACATTCTGGATCATCCATAATGATGAGATTTTGTAGTTTCGAGACATTCTGATGTCTCGCTCCCCGTGGACGCACTGGACGTGGATTTTTCTGAAGTTTCTGCCTTTATAAACAATGAACTGATTTGAGAGGTTTTTTTTTTTCACTAAAATATTAATTTTTCCCTTTTTTTCTAATTTGCATTAAAGTCTTCCCAGAGGAGGATGTGGTTCTTTTCGGCGCACTTTCACCTCGAACAATTTTCTCTTTTAACATCGATCAAAGTGCCCTATGTTTGCTCCTTAAGTGTTTTTAAAGATCATCTTCAAGCGATGCAAAAGTATCCACAGTGCAGATTTCATTGGCATGGCGCGCCACTGCTTTTATGTTCTGTGTTGGTGTTTATATGGGTATGCATGAGCATGGCTGAGATCCAAGTCTATGAACTCACCCGCCGACACACAGACTGTTTTGGCTGACGTAATAGACGTGGCTGGACCGGGCGGTGAGTGTGGGCTCATTTGTGTGTGTGTGTGTCTGCAGATGTTAGTGATAGCACAATATGCAGCACCAGTGACTGTAATAGGAGTTACACGGTCTCGTGATGGACCTCTTTTCCTTCACTGCATGTTTGATAGAGAAGTGCTTACTGCAGAAATACGCCTCGACACGGCATACAAATTATGAATACACATGCATACATGCTTATATTTATCACATGTCTCTCTGGAACACTTGATTTTGATTGGTCAAATATTTTTTTGTATAATAGCCATTGATTTGTAGTAGTGCCAACCGATTTCCTACAATATGCCAGTTTCATGTCGCATCACACCACTCTCTTTTTTTCTCACAGAATAAAATAATTTCAGCTCAGATCAATATTTCATGTCCATTTATGTGCAATAAATAATAATTACTGACTGTACATTAACTCTTAATGGGTTAGTTCACCCAAAAATAAAAATGATCCCATAATTTACTCACCCTCAAGCCATCCAAGGTGTTCGTCAATATGTCATTCGTCGGGTCAGAGGTCACTCTTCGGCCGGAACTCGACTCGTGTACGGCCGTTACCGGAAGCCAATGATTATAGTTTATAAAGTTATAAATATGGCCATGATTCCAGTTTCATATAAATATTTTTCTTACAAAAACGCATCGCTTCGCTTCAAAAGGCCTTTATTAACCCCCGGAGTCGTATGGAGTACCTTTTTGATGGATGGATGTGCTTTTTTGGGCTTCAAAATCTTAGTTATTATTCACTCCCATTATGGTGGTTGAGGAGATTCCCCCTTCTATGTGAAGCGCTTTGAGTGCAGAGAAAAGCGCTATATAAATGTAATGAATTATTATAAAGCTTAAAGAACTAGGATCATTTTTAATTTCACTCCGATTTTTGGCTGAAAGAAGAAAGTATATACCTTGGCTTGAGGATGAGTAAATGATGGGATAATTTTAATTTTTGAGTGAACTATCCCAAGTATTTCTCCATAATTCTTATTTATACCTAATGAATAACGCACAACCAGTTTTAGACAAAAATATGTAACAATTTGTCATTTGTAAAAAAAACAAGCTGGGATATATGTAATGATTATCTGTTATACTCTCTCTGTGAGGCTTGGTTGACCAGAAAGCATAGAAATCAGGTTCTTTTGCACCGAGCCCAAGAATAAGTCACCTTTCTGCATCATTGGCCCAATGTAAAGGAGGTAATATAGCAGTAAGAAAAAAATAGCATCAGCAGAATTGTCTAGAAGTTCTTTTCTGCCGTCACCTCTAACAATAAAGAGAGGGCCGATCTGTGTCCCTCTGGAAGGAAGTCATGATCTTGTCCTAAAGTCCTATATTTGTGCAGACAGAGCATAATCAGAGCTCTAACATTGACGCCAAAAGATACTTGGACACCAAGGCCAATCTTAAAAATATTTGAATATTATGGCATTACGTAGATAACAAAATAGCATATAAAGTAAAATAATTCAAACACTAACAATATTTAAGAGATGGCACAAGCACATTTCACAATAAAAATGCTGAGGAAAAAATATATAATTATTATATTTTCCAAAAATGACTCAAATCTGAAAAATGCTATACATAATTTATTATTTATTTGCAGATAACATTTGTTGATATTTTTACATTTTTTTTTACCCGTTTCTCATCTATTGTGAAAATAAGTTTTGGGTCCATTGCATATAAAACACTATACAACATTGTTGTTGTCATATTTGACATATTTTGAAAGTTAGTAGTTTCTGCTACTGGCATGTTGTTAGTTGCAATGTAATGACAAACAACACAGTGTTGCCACACACACAGCTTGCATATTAATCTGACTATTCCTCCCATATGTTTTCAGGCATATTTTCATGGGACATTAGATGCTTACAGACTGTCACTTTAATATTGTACATATGTTGCTCACAACAGAATGTTACTCACAACACTGTACTGTACTGTTGATAGATTGTGAAGAAGAAACTATTGCAAAAATTGATTGTCTTCTTGAACCACTCTCTTTGCTGTGGTTATATCTTAGGTTTACTGACAAATCTTTATTGACCCAGAGTCATTAGATGTCCCTCATGAGGCCCGATAATCACTCCATCTGGGTCAATAGATGCCCAATCCGAGAGCTTCTCTTTCTTAATCACTATTATTGAATCTCACAACTATCCGACCATTGACTTGAGAAGCAGCCAAGGTGGAAAGGACATTTTTCATTTCTAATTACTGTCACAGAATGACAGCTATAAGTTGTAGGGTAGCCCTAGCACCTTTGTACCAAGTGCGAATTTGCTGATCGAATGCCGCAAATATTAATTCCAAGAACTTTGGTGTTCACAATTGGAAAGAAATCCATTTTTCTTCTAAGTCTATTTGAAAGGAACTGGTTTTAAGTGGCAACGCAGCCGTTAGTGCAGAAAAGGCTTAGCTTACAGGCAGCGCTCGTTGATTAGAGCGTTCTCATGAATTTTAAGCAGGGGCCAGTTTTGTTTGAATTGAAGCTTTGGAGTTTAGAGATTTCTGAACTATTTTACTTATAATAAGAAAAGTGATGTAACTCCCTCTAAACTGCAAAAAGTACACACAACCCTTCCCCTGGAGAGTTTCCATAAGGAATAAGTTCAGAAATGATGTAGACAGAGCATCAGCCTGTGTGGATTTGCCTGATGCTGTTTACCGTGAGGTTAGGTGTGTGATTGTAGGCTAGTCTGCAACTTGGCATGCCAGTTTTATCCAATTGACGGGTTACTTTGGAGCCTTAAATTGCTTTGGATATCAGTCCCTACACATGATGTTCTGAACTGCTCTGAATAGTGTTTACATCTGAGGGAATATATTTTGACAGAGGCAGCTGGCAAGTCTTGAGCAGCTAAAGAACTTCCTGCATGCAAATTTGTTTTCTTCTGAAACCACTTCAAAGGGATCCCATAATATGTCTGTGGCAAGTGCGTCGTATTTGTAATTTATTTATTTTGAAAATTTGACACGTCTTCCGGAATGTGGGATTAAATCCACGTATATTTCGTTTTCATTATGTAACTTGAAGACTGCTTAATATTATCAGATCCTTCCCCGTCGCTCTCTCTATCTCTCTCTTATTTTCCTCTCTGTAGACTTTGTGCTGCAGAACCTTTTACACAAGGGTCAATTTCACACCTTTCTGAATTTATGCATTTGGGAACTACTGTAGCATTTTCTCCCGTCTTTGTTGTACGAGAAACCTTGCACTACAGTTTTATAGCAAAAGGCTTGTTCTGAGATTAGGTTTCTGTCATGCTTTAGTAGCCAAGCATCCGTTTTTAACATCTGCAACAGCAGATTATGCTACTCTTTCCTCTCCATGGAGAGAATCATTTTAATCACTTGGAGCCTATTTGGTTCCTCTGCCTTTACATAGGATTTACTGTGTAACTCCCTTACTTTTTGCATTATATCTGGCATATATATAATACTTATTAAAATATATGTACTTATTTTATTCAGAAAGGATGCATTCAGTTGATCAAAAGTGACTGTAAAGACATTTATAATCTTACAAAATATTACAAATGCTTTTTATCAAAGAATATTACACAACACAACTGTTTTCAACAATGATAATAATAAAAAATGAGCATATTAGAATGATTTCTGAAGGATCATGACGCTGAAAATTCAGCTTTGCCATCACTGGAATAAATTACATTTTAATATAGCTATAATAAAATAAAAAGCAGTTGTTAGACATGTAGCCTGGGTAAACATAAGAAACTTCTTTCAACAACAAAAAAATCTTACCTCAAACCTTTAAACAGTGTGTATATTTATAGGATTCAAATATATGGTTTTATATCTAAATATATAGTTAATCCAAATATATCAAATTTGTGAACTCTGTAATGGATTGAGTACATTTTTCAATTGTTATTCTGTTAAAAAAAAGATTTTTGTATTAAAAAAATAAAATGTGCATGTATTAAATACAAAATAGAGGCATTGTCACAGTGGTCTCAGGCTTTTGGACCCCTATAGCTTTTCAGATGGACAAGCCTTTAAAATGTGCAGCTTCAGTAACAAATCTCAAAGCTTGAGCGCTGCCTACATTTACATTGTCGCCTCGCCATGAACATTCTTGACAAAATGGATGTCAAACATTTAATAAATCATTCACCACCTCAAGCATGAGCCATAAAATGTGATTTTGGTTGATATAACCTTTAAGAGTGTCACATTTGCTGGAATTTTCCATTCAGTAGCTTTTTGTTGGTTGGAGAACCATGTGCATTTGCTATAGGAACATATTATTGTTCTTTTTTTCAGTTAACACTGTTATCTGTTTTAGTCTTAGACACACACCGCTCTCCCATCTGTGTGCAAGACGTGACTTGAATATTAAAACAGTACATTTTACTGCTCAATAGTGATGAGTCTCCTGACATCGACTTGGGTAGATGTGTTTTTTCTCTTCGTCAGATGCTATTGGCTAAGCCTGTAGGATCGGGACATATTAAAGAACATGGGAGGAAAATTCTGCCTGCTCTTCATAGATGCATTATGAAAACTGTGTTGAATGTTATATGCTTTGACTTTCATTTGACTTAAGGCTCAAGCTTTATCTTAGCTTGTTCTGCCTCATCCTTTGCTCGAGGAGGAGTGCTGCTGTCATTTGCTTGCAAAATAGCAGATATTACCAAACAATTCAGCTTGTGTTGACACACAGGGATTGAGAGGTGTGACAAAAGAGGTTTATTTTAAGCAAGATTAAGCAAAATGAGGACACCGCTATGAGTTCTGATGTCAGCAGCCATGTTGGCTTTGCTTGGTGACATGTAATAGACTAAAGCTTATTAGTGATCAGTCACACTTTGGGTTTCCTCCAGGCAACGCTTGATTTAGACATCTGAGGCAGAGCTGGGGCAAACTGTCTCGCTGATTTGAGATGATTAAAGGTATTACTGTGATGAGAGGTACATTCGGAAGCCTAAGGGTTAAAGATGAACACTCAGTACCCAGCCGTCTTTGCTAATGCCCATTGCTTGCAGATCTTCCTTGTTCTTGATTTCATTCATGATCAACATAGTTGACAGAGTTTTTTGCCAACATATACAACCAGCTTTTGGTGAACCTTGATATACAGCACAATTTATATAACACCTGATATTCAGTAAATAATCCTGAAAATAAACTAAAGAATCCAATTTCCATAGAATCCATAGTGACAAACATCTTATAAATGAATAAATGTAACCATTTATTGCAGCTTCAGAAATGTGTAAACCCCAAAAAAGAAAAAGAAAGAAATAATACATATAATGCAATAGCTATACTGATTTCAAGAAGCATTTATTATTATCAATGGTGAAAAAAAAATCAATATAAGAATAATAAGAATGTATTATTTGTTTGATTAAAAATACATAATACAAAAAACTCATTCTAATATGCTGATTTGGTGCTTAAAGGAGTAGTTCACTTTAAAATTAAAATTAGCCCATGATTTACTCACCCTCAAGCCATTCTAGGTGTATATGACTTTCTTCTTTCAGACGAAAACAATCAGAGTTATATTAATAAACACCCTGACACTTCCGAGCTTTATAATGGCAGTGAATTGCAACAATCAGTATGAAGCTCAAAAAACACGGCTCTGGGGGTTAATAAAGGCCTTCTGAAGCTAAGCGATGAGTTTGTGTAAGAAAAATATTCATATTTAACAACGTTACAAAGTAAAATTCTAGCTAATATGCAGTAAATGGCCATATACAGTATACTTGCGTATACAGCGCAACTTATGACGTCAGAAGTAGCGTAGTGCGTTATGGCGTAATGTAAATATCAGCAATCTGTCTTTTTCAGACACGTGGGTTTGTTGTGTGTGACGTCACCGCGGCGCCATTTTTGAGGTATCGCTACCATGATCGCTACTGACTGTGAGCATTGAAGAGATTACAAGAGTAGAGATAACAAGTAAATAACTCGCAAAACTGGAAAAGCACAAGAAAACTGAGAAAATGCCTTACCGCAATGAACTCGATAAATATGGCAGGTACGTTATTTGGAGAAATTGTCATCCATTCAGAACATAGATCCATATATGAGCTGACTGCAGTAAGTTGGAGTGCTGATCCCGCATTGCTTTCTCATCCTCATACTTGGGCATTGTCAACTATCTTGTTTATGGTATAAGCGCATTTAACAGTGAACAATTTAAACACTATAAATCTCTTAAGCCAGCGGACATTTCTCCAACGGCAGTTTAAGTTACTGTATCCTTCGGTAGGAATGTAAATAAATCATGTAAAGTTAGTAACAGCAAATATAAAGCTCAGAAGCGTCAGGGTGTTTATTAATAACTCCGATTTTATTCGTCTGAAAGAAGAAAGTCATATACACCTAGGATGGCTTGAGGGTGAGTAAGGCCACATTTTCACATAGCCGGGTATTTAGAGAAATGAATAGCCCCCCCCCCCCCCCCCCCCCCACCCCCTCCGTTTTCAATAATAACATCGTGCACACAACATCGTTTTCTAAAAAGTGGTCATTTACATCAACCCGCATAAATACGCCGTCGAGTGCCATCATAACTATAGACATAATAACTATGCCAAACTGGGCGCTTGCATGGCGTTAAGCAGTTTCTGGCGCATAATGTGACTGTAACGATCACCAGCTGGAGTGCCCTCGAGAGCCACCAGAGGGCGCTCCACAATAGACTATGATCACTTCCTCACAAACTACATTTCCCATACTCACTGCCTGGACTCATCATCACTGATTACATTCACCTGTACCTCATTGTCACTGATTGTATTCACCTGTGTCTTGTCATCCTGCTAGTCTCAGTCTATTTATACCATGTTCATTCATTCAGTCACCGTGAAGACTTGTTTAAGTGTTAAACTGCATTTCTGAGCATTATCCTCCCGAGTTTAATTCCTGTGTTTGACCTTTGGATTGTTTATCGTTGCTGAGCCTTCTCCGCCTGCCCTGACCCTGGACTGTTTCACTGGACTCTGATTCTCTCTGCCTGCCTCGACCCTTTGCTTGTATCTAGTGATGGCCAAATGAGGCTTCCTGAACCACTGAGGCTTTCCAGCCCATTGGTTCACCAAAAGGTTCGTTTACCTGAAGCCTCATGAAACAGTGTGCTCCCTAGTGACACCTGCTGTGCAAAGCAATGTATCGCACACAAATCTATTCATCCTGAGCAACCAAATTGTCATGGTGTGGGCACACCCTTTTTCTATTGCCTGTGTATTAAATAAAGTTTTTTACTCTGCTTGTGTTTACCTCTGCACACACAACTCACACACACATAACTTTGTATTCAGTAGTTCTTTGGGTTAGTGATGACAGTGAATGCCCCAAATGAGTGTCAAGAAATCACTGAGTGCAGTGCTGACTGAGTGCAATAGTGTAGTGATTATGGAACTGGGAGTACAATTATGTAGTGCTTATGGAACTGGGAGTGGAACAGCAAACTGCAACAGGGATGGGAACATTTTTACTGATTTTTATTTAAAAACAAAAGTTTTTTTACAGTATTTGGATTGAGGCGGTTTCTCTTTTTGGAAACCACCTCTCCAGCCTTAGAAAACACCCTTTCACAGGGCACCGATGATGCCGGACAACATAAGAACGTAAGTGCCAGCTTATATAAATTGGGATGTTGGAGCTTCTGTTTGTTCCAATAACCCAGCGGATCCTCAGTCCTTGCCAGATTTGTCTCTGACAAATAACGGTCCACCTCAATAGTAGCATCTGCGGTCACACTGGAGCTCCGTCTGCTGTTATCCACTGTGCTGTCCAGTAGATGCCAAAGGTCACCTATAATTATACAAGGGAAAACACTCACTTCTCAATGGTTCACATTACATGACATTACAAATGTGAAAATTCACATAAGACATAGACTACTTACCACAGGTTGTAGATGGCCCAGCTTGTGAGGCAGGTACTTGAGCTGGGGGTGTTGTTTCAGAATTTCTGATAACATTGGCACATTCTGACTTTAGTCTTGTAATGGCTTCTTGGAGCTTCCCTGGACTTAGGAACCCTAGTTTTTTGAACCTAGGGTCCAGCAATGTAGGCATCGTCATCACACTAATGGATTCCATTTGTAACGCATGCTCTCTGACGCGACGGACAAGGTTGTCAGCCAGCTGCCTTGCCATATTTGATGTTAAGCCCTCGGATTTTCTTACTATTGTGTGGTTCAGCATCTTCATTAGGGGAATAACCTTTGAAGCAGACACTCTTTTTTCTGCAGAAAGCTCTACTGTGGCCTGGTGGAATGGGGCCAGTAGGTCGAGAGCATCCTTCATTGTTTCATACTCCAATGAAGTAGGAGGGCTTACATCTGTCCTCAAAGAGGCTAGAGCTGCCCCCACTGGCTCTCTCAGGTCATAGAGCCTTTCCAGCATGCTGTAAGTGCTGTTCCATCTAGTGTCCACCTCAATAATCATTTTCAGAGCAGGCCTCCCCATCTGCACCTGCACTTGGGCCAGTCTTTCTTTTCCTGTTGTGCTGGTCCTGAAGTAGGTTACAAGCTTCCTACATTTGGTGCGAAGCTCATTTAAGCCTGGCACATCATCGAAAGACTTCTTGACAATTAAATTCAATGCATGTGCAATGCATATCGCATGCCTAATATTCAATGCCCTCACACAGGCAATCATATTGGCAGCAGCATCCGTGACAAGGCACCTCACCTTATCCTTTATGCCCCACTCCTCCATGGCCATGGTATGGGCAATAGCCAAGTTGTCTGCCGTATGGGTGTTTGGGAAATGTTGCACCCCAAGCAAGATTGTCCCAAGCTGGTCATTGGCATCAATAAAATGACAAGTCACAGCCAGGTAAGCCTCCATGTTGATGGACGTCCACATGTCGGACGTAAGGCTAACAGCAACAACATTGTCCAATTTTTCTTTGGCCTTCTCCTTAGCCTCCTCATACCGGGTGTCAACCATGGACTTCAAAGCCTGAGAATGAAAATATTAATTGTTACTATTCATTCTGACTTTATAACAATAAACTACTTTAGTCTATTCACATACATACCTTTCTTGTTGGGAGAACATAGGATGGATCCAGCACATGCACAAGCTCCCTAAACCCCACGTCATCCACAACAGAAAAGGGTTGGGAGTCTTTGATGACCATGTTGACCAAAGCCTCATCCACCATTTTCTTTCTGTAATCTATAACACAGTACAATGCTGGTGTATTGTAGGAGCCTAACACATTATTTACATAATAAAAAAATTAAGATTAAATATTACTTTGACTAGTGGCTGGTCTGTTTGCAGCAGGTTGTGCATCCTCATGCATTGCACGATAATGCCTAAGCATTGAAGAGGTGTTGTTGCTGTAAGTCAGCTCTTTATGGCACAGCAAACATTTCACCTTCAACATGCAGATAATACACATTGTGATTATACAGCGATATGGTGAGGATTATGTGATGTTATGATAATAAATTATATAAATGTATACAAACCTTGTTATGAGCAATCAATTCAAAATGCTCCCAGACAGGAGAAGTTCTCCTCTTTCTTGCTGGCTCCATTGTAAGGGCTCTAGGTTTGCCTTTAACGTTTGCACTCTAAGGCTTTCCCTACAGTCTAGTCTTAGAATAATAATAATAGCAATAATATATATATATATATATATATATATATATATATATATATATATATATATATATATTATATATATATATATATACAATAATAACACTACTACCAATATATGTATATATATATAGCAACTAGAACTAGATATAGGCTAATTTACTCTAATAATCTACTGAACTATGTATACTTTACTCTAATAATCTAATAATCTACTAAACTAAGTATAATGTAATATAATATATAATACAGGCTATGATATATAATGATAACTATGCTACTACAAACTCGCTACAACTCGCTACTCACTACTTCGTACAACCAACACTTCAACACCAATGCAAACGCCTACTGCAAAACCCACGAGAGGCGCGAGGTTTCGAACCACTTTTATCCGGAAGCGATACTCAGAATGAAGCAATGACGTATTCAACACAATCCGAGGCCTCGTTTGTTATCGTCACGTGATTTTCACGGAAACGACACAAGCCTCGAATCGGGGCTTCATCTGGAACGCCCCTTTTTGCTCGACACAAGCTCCGGAGCCTCGCTTCAGATGTCACATCACTACTTGTATCTGGTTTGTCTCTGCCTTGTCTCTGTTGCCCTGTTTGCTGTTGTTGATCCCTGCCTGTTTGACTACTCTTAATAAATGCTGCGAATGGATCCGCTTGTGTCTGCTGCATCGTAACAGAAGACTTCGCCACACCCAGATCCAGCAGCACAGATCTCACCTGATCTTCCCAGCATGAGCCGGGAGTTCGCCGGTCAGATCGCGGCCTTGGTCCTGGATAGCCGTGACCTGTTCCAGTATACCTGGGGGTTTGCCCCTCTCGCTGCCTCCTGCTCTCTCGGTGATGAGGCGATTAAGCTGTGTTACCGGCTAGGGGCTAAGGAGGTCGACCCGAGGGAGCTCCCCGATCTCTCGGGTCTGCAGTGGAGAGAGGCACTCGGCCGATGTCTGGAGAGCTTCCTTCCGCGGTACGCCAGGTCATCACCTGATCTCCGCGTCCAGCCAGAGACCGTCCAGCCAGAGCTTCACGTCAGCCACGTCCAGCCAGAGCTTCACGTCAGCCACGTCCAGCCAGAGCTTCACGTCAGCCACGTCCAGCCAGAGCTTCACGTCAGCCACGTCCAGCCAGAGCTTCACGTCAGCCACGTCCAGCCAGAGCTTCACGTCAGCCACGTCCAGCCAGAGCTTCACGTCAGCCACGTCCAGCCAGAGCTTCACGTCAGCCACGTCCAGCCAGAGCCTCGTCATGTCTCAGCAGAGGTTCATGTCACGCCTGCCGAGCAAGAGGCTGCTGTTCACGTCACTTCTGCCGATCCAGAGACTGTTCATGTCACTTCTGCCGATCCAGAGACTGTCCACGTCACTTCTGCCGATCCAGAGACTGTCCACGTCACTTCTCTGAGCCAGAGACGCTCCACGTCACTTCTGCCGAGCCAGAGACGCTCCACGTCACTTTTGCCGAGCCAGAGACGCTCCACGTCACTTCTGCAGAGCCACTGTCTACGGACAAGATGGCCGCCTCTGAGCCTGTGTCTACGGACAAGATGGCTGCCTCTGAGCCTGTGTCTACGGACAAGATGGCTGCCTCCGAGCCAGTGTCTACGGACAAGATGGCTGCCTCTGAGCCTGTGTCTACGGACAAGATGGCTGCCTCCGAGCCAGTGTCTACGGACAAGATGGCCGATTCAGAGACTGTTCACGTTACTTCTGCCGAGCCAGAGTCTGTTCCTGTTCCTGAGCCAGAGCCAGAGTCTGTTCCTGAGCCGGTGCCTGTTCCTGCGCCGTGGCCGCCCGAAGGGTCTTCACCGCCGCGGCCGCCCGAAGGGTCTTCACCCCCCTGGCCGCCCGATGGACTGTCTGCTCCGCCCTGGCCGCCCGATGGACTGTCTGCTCCGACCTGGCCGCCCGATGGACTGTCTGCTCCGTCCTGGCCGCCCGATGGACTGTCTGCTCCGCCCTGGCCGCCCGATGGACTGTCTGCTCCGCCCTGGCCGCCCGATGGACTGTCTGCTCCGCCCTGGCCTTCCGTCCTGTCGCAGTCTCCAGGTCCTCTTCTGCTCCACGGACCTGTCCCTCCATCCCGCCCCCGGATCCGCCTCCATGCCACCACCCATGGGGGGGGGGGGGGCTATGTAACGATCACCAGCTGGAGTGCCCTCGAGAGCCACCAGAGGGCGCTCCACAATAGACTATGATCACTTCCTCACAAACTACATTTCCCACACTCACTGCCTGGACTCATCATCACTGATTACATTCACCTGTACCTCATTGTCACTGATTGTATTCACCTGTGTCTTGTCATCCTGCTAGTCTCAGTCTGTTTATACCATGCTCATTCATTCAGTCACCGCGAAGTCTTGTTTAAGTGTTACACTGCATTTCTGAGCATTATCCTCCCGAGTTTGATTCCTGTGTTTGACCTGTGGATTGTTTATCGTTGCTGACCCTTCTTTGCCTGCCCTGACCCTGGACTGTTTCACTGGACTCTGATTCTCTCTGCCTGCCACGACCCTTTGCTTGTATCTGGTTTGTCTCTGCCTTGTCTCCATTGCCCTGTTTGCTGTTGTTGATCCCTGCCTGTTTGACTACTCTTAATAAATGCTGCGAATGGATCCCCTTGTGTCTGCTGCATCGTAACAGTGACGTTTTAAAACCTAAAACGCCGTTTCTCCCAGTTGACACGGCAACATATAACCGGCGTTATCAGAAATCTCCACTTTGGCCGGAGTTTTTAGAAATAATCGTTTTCTGTGATAAAAACAGGTTTTTCGTGTAGGCCAAACCCTTATATATACCCAAAAATATCTGCGCCTACCCTTCGTGTAAACGGGGCATAAATCATGGGCTAATTTTCATTTGTAAAACGGCTGCATTGTTTGACTGTTTGCCAGTTTTATGTACACTGTTTTTGTTGTCACATTTAGTGACTTATTGTCTTGTGATGTCAAGATGATGTGTTTGTTCTTCTAAAAATGATCTGTTAGTTGATTGTTAGCCTTGTTTGTTTCATGTACGAAGTTTGGACGTCTGTGTGGAATTTAAACATTTTTTTGTTTTCATTTTTTGTATTCATTTCTATTCATTTATTAACATGAGATGGAACATGTAATATTGAATAATTTAAAACCATGTAAATAACTTTTTTATAGCTATTTAATCTAGATATATAGTAGTTACAGCGATGGTGGATTTTAAGTGATGAACATTTTAAAATCAGTCAAAACATTTGACTTTTTATTACAATTCAAATAATGTTCCACAGGCAGCTTATTTTCAGTACACGACAGGTCTGTCAGTTTTTGACATCTGAGGCTGCAGCATAAGTTCATTGTGTGCAGCCCAGTGAAGACATATGATTGACTCAACATGGCAGTAACATTTTGTTTTTTTGACATAACCTAGCTATGGGCAATCGACATGTCTTCTGCAGGCTAAAAGCTCCCTGTGCCCTAAAACGCCTGGATCAGCATTCTTCAGCTATGGATGGAAGTAAACAATCACAATCCATAGTCTAGGCAACCTATAAGTCAGATTTATGGAAGGGAAAAGCCACCCTCTGCACTCTTCATAACCATCCTTTGTTTTGTCTCTCCATCAGACTGAATAACGGGAGGATGAGGTCATATTCTGCAGCGGCAGGCGGAGGGGAAATGAGTCAGGGGTGAAGAGATTAATTCATGCAGGTCTTGGTCTTGTGCAGGATGAGTGATCCATCTATCATTGAAATGAGAGCCTGTTCTCCTTGCACTTTGAACAAAGATGTCTGGATTATGGACTGAAATGAGGCTGCTTTTAGTGAGCACAGCATCTTCAACAACCCCCTTTAAATATTTTATAGGTTTTAGTTTGAGTAGATGGTACAAAAAGCATGGCCTGAACGCCTGATACATTGTTTCCTTCCATTTCTCCTTAATTCAAACCAGATATTGTTTGTCAGCTTAAATAGTAAGTCATCAGGTAAATAATTCATAAGATTTAATTTTTTTGAGTGTACATCCATGTTTAGGAATGGGTCTATGTCGAGTACTCTTAACATATAAAACATTTTTATCTTATATTGTTAACTTCCATTTAAAGGTACTGGATTTTTTTTTTTATTGTTTATATATATTTTTTGGAGTGAAAATAGCATAAGAAATAGTCACATTATGAGATTTAAAAGTCACAATTTGAGAAATAAAAACATAAAATAAATGAAAAATGTGCAAAAAATTAAGAATAAAAATGAGGAGAAATTAAAAATGCTGTTTTTACCTTATATTTTTTACCTTACATTTAAAAGTACATTAAAATAAATATTGTTTATATTAAAATGTATATCATTTTTATTCACAAATAAATAAAAGTTAAAGATAAGCTTAAATAGAATAAATACCTATGCTATTCTATATGGAAATATGGAATGGAATAATTGTGAAATTAGCATAAGATATAAAGTCACATCGTAAGATATAAAAGTCACATTATGAGAGATAAAATAATAAATAGCCTAAATGAACAACGTGCA
The DNA here is from genome assembly GCF_029890125.1 of Rhinichthys klamathensis goyatoka. Lineage (NCBI taxonomy): Eukaryota > Metazoa > Chordata > Actinopteri > Cypriniformes > Leuciscidae > Rhinichthys > Rhinichthys klamathensis. The sequence continues at coordinate 2,596,339 of NW_026606624.1, forward strand.
AAACAAATTAAGATAAAAAGATTAATATAAAAAAACATGTTAGCTTACATGGAAACCAATTAGAATATTGCACATAATCTCTGTATAAAGGCTATTTTATTTATTTATTTACTACATGTTTTATTATAAAAACCAAGTGATGAAAGTCTTAACAAAAATGCCTGCTGTGAAGACAATGTGCTCTGCTGCTGCAGGTTATACTGATACTGGTTTGATAAGCAACTGAGTTTCTCTTACATAGAGAATCATTAAAATGGATTCTCAAGCGGTGGGATGCATGGATGGCCAAACATAGCCAAATATACCATTAAGAATCAAAATAATGTCGCACTTGGATGTGCTTGAAAACACATCAAGTGTAGCGTCAGTTCTGGCAGGTCACGTTTGTCAAGCTGGCATCAGCTGACTCTCACCTGATCCTACCTATATGAATACGACACCTATCACTGTATACATATATAAGCTCCTTCAGTATTAGCAGCAGCTATCGCGTTTCTCAGGAGCCAATTACCCTCCTCCATCCCCAGCTCCTCCTCTCGCCCAGTCAGGATTTGGCATTCTGATTCCCCATGAATCGGACTAAAATTCTCTAATTATGTTGTACATTAAAATGAATTAATGATATCTGCAATACATTCATGTTGTTTCTGGTCTGTTTACCCTAAGGAGGGTTATTGCTGCTCTCTCCCCGCTCTTATCCAAGCTAGACTGCATGGATGCGCAGGGAGTTCTCGCCCAGAACGGAACCATATCGCCAATCCTAACTGTATGCTAACTGTCAATCATATTTGACAATAATGGTCCTGACAGATACCTATATTCATTTTTGGTTAGTCAAGAATGACTAGCTGATTTCAGCCATCTTTGCTAGCTGCCATTTTGCAAACTTCAGCAACTAATTGCAAGATGATTCATAGGCAGTGTTTTTGATTGGAAAAAGAGCTGAGAACTGTTGTGATCTCTCAGGAACCTGTTTCAGTTATGTAGTTAGTACATTTAATGCCTGCTATTCCCAACAAACAAACAAACTCCAATTTACAACACCTGTGCATGAGTTATGACACGAACATTTCTGTGAAAAATGATCTTTGCATAACAATGCACTGTTTCTAAATTACATGTTTAGCACCCTAAACAAATCCCTGTTGCGCCGCTAGGTCTCGTTTTCTTTCGTCTAGGAAAAGTTTTGACGCTTGCGTTCTCTTTTTAGAGGTGTTGAGAAGTGCTGACCCACTTTCCTCCTCTTAATATGACAGGCGCTGGCATTCACACACAAACACCCTTAATTGGCTCAAGCCTTGTCACAGGTTCTCCCTGTAGTCCTTGCTTTCCAAAGGCGCATCATCGAGGCATTAAAAATCGACGTGCGTTGTGTCAGTGCTAATCTGCCTCAGGGACGCCTCTACCTAGCCATATTTATCTGTTCCTCGCATGTAAAAAGTTCCTTTTGACTGTTCTCTCATACCGAGTCTCAGCAGGGAGAAATTGCATATATAGGCGGCATACTTACATTTACAATTATATTTCATTTAGCAGACACTCCATACAATACTTCTTCTCTTGTATGTGGTCAGGTGGTTCTAAATTTCCCTAGTCTGCATGTAAAAAAGCCAGCAGCGGCTTCCATCTCATGAATACATTTTGAATGTGGAATATTCCACAGTATCAAAGGTAATTTGATTTCACTATCACTCGTCAACATGAACCGAATGTCAGCTGGCATTTAAGATCTTCATCATTGTGGCGTGCCCCTTTATATTCAGAAATGCCTGTGGCAAGACCGCATTGTGGAAAAGAAATGGCGCTTGTCCCTGCGAGTATGCAAATGCGATCTGACCTCTTGTTTAGTAGGATCAATATGGACGATTAGGCAAGCACCCTGTCCCACACAACTGCTTATCTACCCTATATTGTTACATGCTTCATTACAAGTGTAATTGATGCTTTGTGCTCCTTGTAGCTCTAATGTCAATTTAATTCTCTCTCCCTTTGTCTCTAAAAGGCCCGGCTAGCATTAAGAGGAAAAAGGGGGAAAATGTGTAATGCAATTCAAAGGCATCCAGCTAGTCCACTGTAAGCCCTGGGCTGGTTATCAAAGGGTCAGAAGAGGCTTTTATCTTCAAAAGCTTAGTCAGAGCTTGTATTGCAATCTGTTTTTCCAGAGGCTTGAATTCAGTGAGAAGGCATCCAAAGCATGGAGAGCTGTACTGCGGGATGTCTCACTAGGTGGCGGACTGATCAAAGATTTCACCTGAGGAGGGCAGTCGCTCCACTTCTAGTGTGACACGGCTGCATCCCGGCGGCATGCTAACAATGAAGTATTTGCTCAACTCTACGTGCATACTTGACCTCAATTCCCCCCCTCCGTGAGTAACTGTGCTGCACTGGTGTCAAATAATTACATAAGGACCATCAATGACCCTAAATGATATTGAAAATCAGCTTTGCTCACAGATCATTCATTTGGTCTGAGTTCGGACTGGCATGCTGTCATACTACTTTTCCTGTAGAATGCACAGTATTCTATGTTCAGAATGGCATTCAAGTAGAATGTACAACACCATTCAAACATTTGTGGTCGGTAAGATTTTGATACATTGTGAAATATTATTACAATTAAAGATAACTCTTTTCTAATTTAATATATTTTAAAATGTAATGTATTCCTGTGATGGCAAAGCTGAATTTTCAGCAGCCATTCAGTGTCACATGATCCTTCAGAAATCTTTCTTATATGCTGATTTGGTGCTAACAAAAACGTTATTGGTATACTTATTATTATCGCTGTTGTGCTGCTTATTTTTGTAGAAACCGTGACACTTTTTTTTTCAGAATTCTTTGATGAATAGAAAGTTTATAGAACTTTCAACATTGTTGAAAGAAAATATAAATCTTTTGTAACATTATAAATGCCTTGACTGTAACTTTTGAACAATTTAATGTGTCCTTGCTGAATAAAAGTATATTAATTTCTTTCAAAAATCTTACCGACCCCAAATAGTGTGACACCATTGGTAGTGTGTACTGTGCACAGTATGCAAATTTTCACACTTCACTTCATATTTATATAGTATACTTTGTATTTTATGCATATTTGTGTATGCTATATTTGCAAGGGCACACTAGCATACTAGTATGTATGCTGATCACAGTATGAACATTTTCTGTATGCTGAATGGCATATCACTATACTGCACAGTTTTTTCCTTCAATATAATGTGTATAGTATAAAAATGTTCATTATTATATGTTCAAAATCGCATACCTCTCTGACTATTTCTGCAGTATGATTACTGTGCACAGTATGCCTAATTGTAAGTATGCTGTTCATAATGGAATACCCCTCTTTTACTGTAATATTGCTCTGGCTACTGTCTCCCAAATTAAAATTTTTAGCAAATGAACAAGAAGATATTTCAACCACAATATTAAACATCTATTTCTCAGACTGTCAAAGGTTATCACATTTTTCAATAAACTTGAATTAAAAATTGATCTCTGAGATAATGAAGCATACTAACATTGGAAACATTTGCATAATACACCCTGTTACACATGTTTTTCAAAAAAGTAGTATGCAGAAAGCAGTATGCCAGTATTCCATTCCTTACCTAGTCTTTCTCGTTATTCTTTATTATAATTACAATAAAATGTGTTGTCAACATAGACATATTTATGTGTCTGTGGTTTAATCACTGTTCTTCATCAGGTTCATGTTCATTCCTCGTGTTGCTTGATTTGCTATAACTTTCAGAGCCATATGGGGGCAATATTGTCTCTTTGGAAAGTCAGATGTAGAAAATTCCATACCTGTCTCGCTCATCCTAATATGATTTAATGGTTGACTCTATAAGCGTATTTAGCTGAGTGTTAAATAATAAAAAAGGTGCCAAGACGCCTCCAATAAAATTATTTTCTTTAAACAGTGAATCAATCAAGCAGCAATCTGAGGGATATATTTTGTTGTCTTTTTCTCAATCTGGTAACACTTTTAGTGCTAATTGCAGCTGCTGAGGTGTAATGAATTCGACTAAATATATTATAATAACGATGCAGAATGCATAAAGATCCGTTTGATTGGCATGCTTAAATCTGCATATATCAAGATAATTGTTAAATCATGTGATGGGAAGCATTTTGAAATGCTGAAAAAGCAAATTGAGCTGAAGCATAGCCATTCTTCCCTTGAAGTTCACAGATGGGTGTGAGAATATTCTTGATGATACTGTTGAAATAATCCAAAGAATGAACTCTGACTGCAGTCAAGATTTCAAGTGTTTGCTTTGAAAATCCCTGAGCTCTAAGCAGTTGAATAGCAGTTAAATGCAAATCATTCAAGAAGAAAAACATACAAGAAGGGAACAGTTCAGAACCCGTCTGAATGCTGTAATTGGGAAAATCGAGACCACCAGCCCTTGTGTGACCTGTTACAATGGGCTGAGGACAAATTCAAATTGCACTATGGGGTTAATCTACTTTTAAGAGCAGGTCAGTGAGAAAAAAAACTTTGCCATGTAGTTTAGGTGCACCCATGATTAAGTGTGACAGGTAAAGACTAGTTCTCTAAGGGCTTGATACAAATGTTTTAGTCTGTGGTTAAAGAATCCGGGCTACGGGTCTTCTGAGGTGACTGGTTGACATTTGCTAAATTTTGCTTCATTACAGAAATGCACTCAACTCTCTGACTTATTAGTAAGTCTATTACCTCTAACATTTAATGCATATTTATTCAACGCTAACATTATTGCGTTTGTAATTGTAACAGTTGAGTACATTAGTAACCTCCATTAGTATGCTATTATACGCTTCAGTTTGTCAGTATACATTATGCATTTAGTCACTGATCATGGGTTCAATTCCCAGCACTACAACAAAAAATGTTTATGTAACACATTTATAAATATTGATATTATGTAAAATAAATGTATATGACTTAATATTTATAATGTTATTTTATTATTAAAATAGTATAATTAGTCATAATTTAAAATATATATATATGTATATTTTTTACTATATACAGTGTATATATATATATATATATATAGAGAGAGAGAGAGAGAGAGAGAGATTTTAAAGAGATAATTGACAAAAGATATTACTAATTTGTGACCCTGGATCTCAAGTAGCACAGTTATATTTGTGGCAATAAACAACACATTGTATGGGTCAAAATGATTGATTTTTCTTTTATGCCAAAAATCATTAGGCTATATATTAAGTAAAGATCACGTTTCATGAAGATATTTTGTAAATTTCCTACTGTAAATATATCAAACATTTATTTTTGTGAGTGAATGCAGCACAATCGCGAACATAAATGGACAACTTTAAAGGCGATTTTCTCAATGCTTCGATTTTTTTGCTCCCTCAGATTCCAGATTTTCATTGTCCTATATTGTCCTATCCTAGCAAACCATACATCAATGGAAAGCTTATTTATTCAGCTTTCAGGTGATGTATACATCTCAATTTCATAAAATTGACCCATGTGACTGGTTTTGTGGTCCAGGGTCACATTTATATATATATATATAAAACTATAAATGACTTATTTAAAATATAGTAATGTATATATAATATGGTAATACACATAGGTATTTATATAACACAAAAGTTATAAATAACAAATATGTTTTATGATTTTCATATCAAATTAAAAAAGTGCTGTCAAATTGATTAATTGCAATTAATCGTATCTAACAAAAATTTGTAAAGATATATATATATATCGTATAGGCCTATATATATATATATATATATATATATATATATATATATATATATAGAAAGAGATTTAAAGAAATAATTACAAAATTATATTAATTTATATATATATATATATATATACACTCACCGGCCACTTTATTAGGTACACCTGTCCAACTGCTCGTTAACACTTAATTTCTAAGCAGCCAATCACATGGCGGCAACTCAGTGCATTTAGGCATGTAGACATGGTCAAGACAATCTCCTGCAGTTCAAACCGAGCATCAGTATGGGGAAGAAAGTTGATTTGAGTGACTTTGAACGTGGCATGATTGTTGGTGCCAGAAGGGCTGGTCTGAGTATTTCAGAAACTGCTAATCTACTGGGATTTTCACGCACAACCATCTCTAGGGTTTACAGAGAATGGTCCGAAAAAGAAAAAACATCCAGTCAGCGGCAGTTCTGTGGGCGGAAATGCCTTGTTGATGCCAGAGGTCAGAGGAGAATGGCCAGACTGGTTCGAGCTGATAGAAGGGCAACAGTGACTGAAATAACCACTCGTTACAACCGAGGTATGCAGCAAAGCATTTGTGAAGCCACAACACGCACAACCTTGAGGCAGATGGGCTACAACAGCAGAAGACTCCACCGGGTACCACTCATCTCCACTACAAATAGGAAAAAGAGGCTACAATTTGCAAGAGCTCACCAAAATTGAACAGTTGAAGACTGGAAAAATGTTGCCTGGTCTGATGAGTCTCGATTTCTGTTGAGACATTCAGATGTTAGAGTCAGAATTTGGCGTAAACAGAATGAGAACATGGAACCATCATGCCTTGTTACCACTGTGCAGGCTGGTGGTGGTGGTGTAATGGTGTGGGGGATGTTTTCCTGGCACACTTTAGGCCCCTTAGTGCCAATTGGGCATCGTTTAAATGCCACGGCCTACCTGAGCATTGTTTCTGACCATGCCCATCCCTTTATGGCCACCATGTACCCATCCTCTGATGGCTACTTCCACCATGTCACAAAGCTCTAATCATTTCAAATTGGTTTCTTGAACATGACAATGAGTTCACTGTACTAAAATGACCTCCACAGTCACCAGATCTCAACCCAATAGAGCATCTTTGGGATGTGGTGGAACGGGAGATTCGCATCATGGATGTGCAGCCGACAAATCTGCGGCAACTGTGTGATGCCATCATGTCAATATGGACCAAACTCCCTGAGGAATGCTTCCAGCACCTTGTTGAATCTATGCCACGAAGAATTGAGGCAGTTCTGAAGGCAAAAGGGGGTCCAACCCGTTACTAGCATGGGGTACCTAATAAAGTGGCCGGTGAGTGTATATTATGTATATCTAACTATAAATTACTAATTATTTAAATTATTGTATTGTATATAATATAGTAATACATACATATATATAAGTGCTTTCAAATTGATTCATCGCGATTATTTGCATCTAACAAATTCATCATAAAATTTTTTAAATATATAATATATGTGTATGTATGTATATATGTGTATAAATATATATATGTGTGTCAGGGTAAATATACGTATATATGTGGGGGGTGAATGTTGAAATCTGGAAAGGCACAGAATTCCACACCGTTCATACCCCAGTCTGTTCACGCGTCTTTTATTTGTTTATGAAATACTCCACTGTCCCTTCCAACAACATGATGTTCAGTATAGTTCTCAGTGTAAAGCAGTCTAGCAATCTTTGGAGGACAGCCATGGGAAAAAGCTCTCGACTGATAAGAGCAAAGCCTCGCGGCATGTGTGACATTAACATTGATCTGAGAGCAAAGGAGGGCTGCTTTGTCACCATGGAAACCGGCGCTGAGACAGTCTTAAGTTAAACTTTCATTTATTGATGTAGGGAGTTTTCCCCACCCTCATTTGAATTTTGATTATAGCAGCTGTTGAAATACTTTGAATTTTGTTGAGAAAAAAAATGAAGTTCATTCTATCTGCCTTGTTATTGTTAGAAGAGGGAACCAGTAGGTCCTCTCGGCAGTCTTATCAGGGAAGAGGTTTTAATACTTCAATAAATATTAATGCAATTACTGGCAGTCACAAGCACAGCAATACAGTTGTGTGCAGCGAAAGAGTTCAAAGCTGTAATTTCCTCATAAGCCAGGGATGTTTTATAAAGTTTTGAGTTCAGTGGTCTTGGCATATTTTGTCACCAAAGAGAATTTCAGTTGCTTTAAACATTGTGACCGCTTCATACTGAACGTTTTGGAGGGATTAAGAGCTAGTATGTATGGGGAATATTTGAGTTTTCTGTGGTAATTTGAATTCTGATCACATGTGTGGCCATTTATTGTGTAATTCAGTTGACAGAATCCTTGAGCTTATGGAAACAATTCACCTACGGAAGTTAAATGGGAGACATCAGATGAATATTTCTGGAAGGTATAAAAGTGAAACGAGGAACATAAAGAGAATTCAATTTAAAGTTGGTTGTATAAATCTTAAGGGCTGCGCAACTTTTCCTGAACAGTCAGCAGAACTCTTAATGTATCCTAACTGATAAGAGTACATAAAAGCCCGGGTTCAGTCAATGAAAATGGTTCCTTTTATCATTTTCCTTGCCTGCGTCACATTAACAGTTATGCATGATGGACTTATTCAAGATTATTAAAATCAGGTCATCATTAGGTCTCCCTTTAATTTGTTTACTTTCGGTATTATTATTATTTAGTTCTGCTTTGCTTCTGGTTTCGTTTTATCGTGTGTGACTGCTGACGCACAAACTTTTAAATGCTTATTCCCTCGCTCTCTTCTTTAATTCCACCTCTGCCCAGTAAACGTCTCTGACAGCGCGGTTGCATTCAGCCAGTCAGGGCTGTAGTTTGGAAGAGCTTGAGGGCTTGGGGGACGGCAGTTTGTGTATGCCACTGATTAGAGGCTTTGTGGAGGTGCTTACCCAGCCCTATGTTCCTCTCAAAGCCAAAGAAGCCTGTTGCACAATGAAAGTCGAGGTGGTTGAGGAGGCCTCAGGGGAGTCGGCTGACAGGCTGGGAAAATGGCAGTGGATGGATCTAAGCTGAAGAAACAGCAGTGAGGTACTACTGACCTGCTTCAGTGTTTGTTTTAGAGATGCCTGATGTCATGGCTTGTGATGAGCCTCTCTACTAGTCCTTAAAGGGATAGTTCACCCCAACATGAAATTTGCCATCATTTACTCATCCTCATGTCGTTCCAAACCGTCGCTGCATCATAATATGCCTTCTTCAATACTATATAGTGGGTGAAAAATGGTATGTGAGCCGAGTAGTATGTTCGAATTTACAGTAGGCGAAAAATACCTGGATGACCTATAATAGCCTACTGCTTCCGGACAGATTCTGAAGTGTGCATTTGATGGACACTTTATGCGTCCAACTGAGAGGATTGTGAATGGAGGTGAAGCGACGCAACTGCATGACACCGTAGATTACATGATGACAATGACAATATGGCGGATGAAGTATGTCCGAATTTCATTCATACAACACACATTCATTCTGTAGAACATAGTTTTTAACGGTCGCAAAGTAAGTTTAAAACCAAATGTACTATTATACAGTATATACAATTTCAGATGCGGCAGATGTGATTTTCTTTCTTCTGTTGTACACAAAAGCAAAAGTTTATTAGAATGTTGATGCAACTCTTTTACAATTAAAGTAAATGGTGCATGGTCAAGCTCCAAATATGATCAAAGGCACCAAAATGTACCATAAAAATGGTCCATATGACTTACATGCGAATATCAATTTTGTTTCATTTCTATTTTTAATTTATTGTAGTTTTGACTCTATCCTTGTTTATTTATTTGTTTTAATTTTCTAGCTTCAGTTTATTTTTTTGGTAGATTTAGTTTTTAGTGTTGCCAAAATGAACTGCTATTATTTACAATTGTTTAATAGACTTAAATTGATCAGTAACAGTCTTTAATTATGCATTCTCTAATATATATATGTATGTATGTGTATATATATATATATATATATATACTATCCCTTAAACAGTTTAATTTGCGAGAACTATCCCTTTAACGGTTCAGACCAATTTGAGTCATGTTTTCGGAAATCACCACATTTAAAAAAAAAAATTTCTACTGAGGACTGACCTTGTACAACACTGTAACAAGCCTTCTTGTCTGTCTCTCGCTCTCGCTTGGAGCAAATTGCAGAGGTGCAAAGGTCTAAATGGTCACAGATGGCTAACACATGCTAAAAATCCCTGACTCATGAACACAGCCGTTGAATGAAAAGCCGTTGATTTTTATTTTTTTTTACCTTGTCCTGTGGAGACAAAATCATCATGTCCAAAACTGCAAATGCATTAAGTCTCTTTGTATCGGGAATGCAGGTGCAGGCTCACACAGGCAGCCTCTCAGGAGACCATACAATCAAAAGCACTCAGGGAATGGATTGCACACTGTCAAAGATAGCCGTTTATTACGGTGATGTAAACAGCAAAATTGCAGGTTCCTGAGTGAGTGATGCAAATGGTGTGGAATTCTGTTATAATATGCAAAACAAAGGCTTAGAAAACTATAATAAAACTGTCAAAATTGTCTAGGCTTCAACTGCCTGGCAATTAGCATGACTATTCTCATCTGCCATTCTGGAATCTGATTTCACTGTTTGTTTGTGAGGCTAAAAGAACGGGACCGTGCTCCCCCCTTGAAGGCAGTTGCAGCCATTTCTTGTTTCTTTTCTGTTTTGTCTCCATTTTGATTTGGTTGTGTTTTTCCTTGGTAATGGGGTGATGCTGAATGCATTCCCTGGTGCACTCAAAAAACCTGCAAGGGACCAAACATCCATTCATCTAACTCTGCTCCTCACTTTTGAAGTGTGAAGCCATTGGAAAGCTCTCAAATTGCCTTGGCAGACGGTGCCCCATAGTGACTCCTTTTGCTCCCAACAGCTACAGAGGAATCAAAGACCTCATCAGATTCCCCCTTGAACATAATAGTACTCAGAATTTGTTTCTTTCTTGCTCTCATCTTTTGTTCCTTTGGTTCTGGAGGCATCAGAAATGCTGTTGTAGAGCTAAACTGAATTTGAATGGAGGATAAACTGCAGTCAAGTCTCGGTATGACAGTATCATGTTGAGGCTGTTACGAATACTCTGAGGTCGGTAAAGCACACTGTACGATAATAGTCCTTTACCACTGTTGCTTGTCAGACTGTTCGAACATGACCCTGTACGCCATGTCACACTGTAGGATATTCGTTGTCATTCATGTCAGACTATACGGCTGTCAAGACGCATTAAAAACGGATGCATACGTGTCCGGAGTTTTACTTCATCAATCAGTGACACGTTCGGTGACTGTGAATAAAATGGTGGCTAGCAAACAAAAACATAGGATTCATTTTGATCATGGCTTGTCTTGAAAAGAGAAATGGAAAAAAACTAAGACGATGTGTGTGGAGCAAGTGGTGGTTTGGTGTTGTCCAACTAATTGCGTCTGCAGGTTCTGCGCTCCTATTGGTTTTTGATTTGACGGTTGTCGTAGGAGAGGCCACACTGCAGGACTGTGCATTAAATCTTCTGACAGTGCCAGAATTTCGTCGGAGGTAAAATTTGATTGCAATGGTCGTTAATCAGCTCATGTCAAACTAGCGATCAAAGACTTCAGATTTTGGACATGGGTTCCTCAAATCCAGCCCTGGAGGGCCACTGTCCTGTAGAGTTTAGCTCAAACCATGATTGAACTCACATACCCGCAATAAACTGAAGACCTTGAATAACTTGTTCAGGTGTGTTTGATTTAGGGTTGGAACTAAACTGTGCAGGGACCAGATTTGAGGATCCCTGGCCTTGGATCAGGAGAATCTTTTAGGATTCTTAACATTTGTCTCAAACAGCCTCAGTACACCTTAATCCATTATTTATGAAAAATGTGACTTATGTGATACTTAACATTTACCGACTCATAAACATGATTTGGCACCACTTCTTGTCCTCGAATTTGATTGGCGGAGCTACGTTTTAATAAGGCGTTTTTGCATTCCACTGCACTGCTTTTCCATGCATTAGACGTCTTTGCAGGGTTTTGCGTATGATATGACTTTCTAAAATTGTGGCATTCAAGTTAAAATAAGTAACATTTTTAATGTTTGCCTCAAACGCAAAAAAACGTGTTCTGTGATCTGCCCCGTACAGTCTAACAGCACTGGGGCTTTTCATTTTTTGTTTCGCTCCACTATGTATTCGCGTTACAGACAGGCCTTCACTAATAATTATTTTCATTTTATCCCACAGATTGCTTGGTGATTCGTCCTGTTGGTTACACGCCAGAAGGTAGCCACAAGTGACTGTCTTTATGAGTGAGTCTGATGAACTGATTCGTTCAAACACTGATTTATAGGAATGCAAACACCTCTGCTGTGTGTTGTGGAGACTCGCGACAGGTGAATCCAAATGTGGGTTGGTTTGGTACTGTTTTTTTTGGTGGAGCAAAAATACTCAAAGTAACCAGGAATATTGTTTAAAATGTAAGTTACTCAGTGTTAACTTCTTGATTATTGAACTGTTTATTTCAGTGCTTCAGTGATGGTCGTAGGCCTACAACATCACTCTTGCTCATGCTAAATGTAACATTGTTATGACATCAAAAGAGATTTTCAATGAAATTTTGACTATTTCAACATGATCATATATGAGGAACAGCCAACATGTATGACAATTACAACATAATGCTTAATCTCATTTATGCAGTTTATCAAATTCACCTCCATCCAAAATAAACTCTTTTGTGTGAAACTGGCGAGTATCATACATTTGTGTTCAAGCCTGGTTGAAATGCACAACAGATTAGAGATCTGTGTGATTCATCCTATCATCTTATCTTTGGCTCATAAAGAACTGATCTCTCTCGATCCATAAAGCCCTAGCTTGGCTTATGACTTTTGAAATCATTTTCCACTCGTTCTCAGAAAGTTTTTGTATTTTATCTTCTGTCAGAACATTTAATGTGTCATTTCGCTCTCTGAGAGAGGAGTGCGTCTAGTCATTTGCATGGTAATGTGTTCCAGGGGCCACGCTGGCAGGGTGAATGAGTGGGCGGCCCTGTGTTGGCTTCAGCAGGGCTTTTCTCATTTCCTGTCAGGCAAAGAGAGAGAGAGAGGACACCAACCATCAGTTGTCATCATCTGAGAGCAAGATTAGACATCAGATGGCCACAGGCTTGGTTCAGCGATGTTTTTCCCTCTCTGTCTTTCTCTTTCATGTGTCCACCAGGGAATCTGCAATCTGTTGTGTGTGACGACAAACGGTTCTCTGATGTAATTATGAAACTGTCACTTTGAACAGTCTGAACTTTATTTCATTCATCTCCCAGATCAGATTGTAAAGCTTCATCAGAACTGTCATATACACAAAGAGTCACCAAAAATAAATGTTTAACAGAACTTTAACAGCAATGAACAAATCTTCCGGAATTAGGAATTGTCCTATCCTGACAAACCATACATCAATGGAAAGCTTATTTATTCAGCTTTCAGATGATGTATACATCTCAATTTAAAAAATTTGACCCATGCGACTGGTTTTGTGGTCCAGGATCACACACACACACACACACGCAGGCATACACGCACGCACGCACACACACACACACACACACACACACACACACACACACACACACACACACACACACACACACACACACACACACACACACACACACACACACACACACACACACACACACACACACACACACACACACACACAATTATACATATATATAATTATCCTTTAATGGGTGTCCTGGAGTTTTATACAGGCTGTACAATAATAATTGTTGTCATGTTATCCCACAAGTGACCCTTTCCATAAGTTATAGCATAATGCGAGTATGTGGCGACAAGTGACTGTCTTGAATTATTTACTGAATCAATTCGTCCAAAAAACACTGATTCATTTAAGAAAAATAAATAAGTGGCTGCCTTCATGAGCGAGTCATTGAATCATTCACTGATCATAACAAGTGATTCTCTTTATGAAAGTGTCTTTGAATCATTCACTCAAATGATACGTTCCAAATGCTGATTTATTCAGGAACGCAACAAGTGATTTGCTGAATTTGGAGCCTCCTACTAACTACTATTACTATTACTATTCCATAGAAAGATATGATAAAAATAGAGTAGTATGCGTGTGCGGTTCTGAATTCATGGACTCTCTTTATGAATGAGTGATTGAATCAGCCACTTAAACTATTCGTCCAAAAGCACAGATTAATTTAGGAACGCTGAGTGGTCATTAATTCATTTAAGAATGAATTAATTCTTATAGCACAAGCTATAAAATTAGTGTGGATCGCTTAGCTCAGATTAGTTCGTTTTGGGAAAAATTTAAACGAAATGTTTGAGTTTAAATTGATTTAATCTCAGATTGCACACATTGGTATCTTGACAAATATGGGTTTAGCTAGAGACATTGTTGAGATCTGCATTATCGTGCAATTTATACGCGAAAATGAGTTTTTACGTGCATGATATGCAGTTTTCGTGTGCATTTGATACGCAGTTTATTTGCGTGTAATACACACGCACCCCACACCACTACTAAACCTACCCTAACCAACCCATGCGTATCCTATGCACGTAAAAACTCATTTTCGCGTATAAATTACACGATAAACACACTGCATGCTATAGAGGCGCATTAATCGGGTTGGAAACCCAGACACATTTGAGATTACCGCTGTCTTTTTCTCAAGGAAAAAAAAAACATTGGTAGGCAGGACACCTTAAGAATTCTTCATTGACCTGTCAATTAATCCAATTGCTGTTTGGGACAGTTGACATACAAAAGAGACCTCCATTCTTCAGTGGACCTGTCGTAATCTGACACAGGTCTGATTGCAAAGCATCTATAAATGATCAATGCGAAACATAAACTCTCTATTCTTTAGCCGTTGCTGTGAAGGCAGATAGCTCTCTGTCATTACACTGGTATTGAGACTCAGTCTTTATTGATTTGCTCTTGGGAAAAGTCTCTTGGTTGTCTCTATTGAACCACAAACTCCATGACAGACAGCACTGCTGGAAAATTGAAACAGTGTATTGCACTGCGTTTCAGTATGCGATGCCGTGTCACTTTCAATGTCGTGGTTTCATTATCCTCTGTCACATCTTAAGGTATCCTCTTCAGATGCGCACCTCGTAAACTGCTGAATGTGAAATTAGACTTCATTCGTCAGTTGGTACCATAAACATTTTATTTAGCTTTGGCTTTAATTCCAAGATGTGCTGCTGTGCTCGCAGAGAAGAGGCCTGATCATAAATCTGCTCGACACACGCGCTCAGTGCTCTGCAACTGCATTTTATGGTAGGCAGGCCTGTCTCACAATCGCAATGTTTTCTGACACTGACCTTATTGGTCAATGGAGAAGCCCACACACGCTTTGATCTTCTTCCACACGATCTCTCTCTGTAAGGGCCTTAAAACTTAGTTATGACACTGTTACTGCTACTGGGAAACTAATTATCTTTAGTTCCATGAATATGCTACTTATCATTTGAGCTTTATCATTTGTGATTGTGAATAAGGCTGATTGGCTCCAAATTAGTGTTTTTCTTAGTTGTTACTGCATTTTAGGTTATGGGGTTTTGGCATACTCATTTTTTTTGGCATACTAAATTATGTACTGAAAAATAAGTGATCATACAGTCCTCTCTTCATTATAGCTATTCATTATTATCTTCATTTAAATTATTTTATTATCTTTCTAATACAGTATTGTTTAAAAATTTGGGAAGAAAAAGGTTCATAACATTGTGAAAACTAATTAGGCTAAAACAAAAAGATGAACACTAACAATATTATTAATTTATATTAGTAGTAGTAGTAGGCTAGTTTGATTATGCATTCCAAGCAAGGTCGAGGTAACCGAAAATGTTCAGTCATTGATGGACTTTTTTTTAGCAGTGATGAAAAAGTCTGAAACCGTCCTCATTTTGACAGATAACACTGAAGTTGAACTACTGTAACTTGTAACTGTAACTCTCACTCCTGTCCAATTGGTGGCGAGTGCGCTCTTGCTGACTATCAAGTTAATGGTCAAAGAATGGCTTCCCAATTTGCCTTTGGCTAAGCCACACCCTGTGTATGTAGATTGACCAATCACAGCGCAGCCAAGAACGAGCTCCCACAGTGGTCCGACACTTTTTCACAGCGCTCCATTGACTTTAACACAGGCGTCTCATATTTTTGGTCTCGGCCGGCTATTACCGTCGAAGTTTTATCAAAAATATGGTTAAACGTTGTGCCTGGGGCATTTGTAACACAGATACGCGTTTCCCAGAGAGGTTGGAGGTGGGTGTCCGGGTTTTTTTCCCTTCCCAAAACCGAAGTCAAATCCTGACAAGTGTCGTCTAGCACACGCTGCTAATAAATACAACGTTATACTCGCGTAGTCGGTTTGCGTTGTAATAACGATTATAGAAGTGAATAGAGAGCTACCCAGCTTTGCATGAACAATGTTGCTCCTTGATATTGTTAGTCCCAGCCTCCGTCTCCATTAGTAGGATACGCGGTGGTTCATTTTTTGACTGTGACCGGTCTGCTTTTGCCTCTATTTGGATGCCTTCTTGTTCCTTGCGTTTCACCTGTATGTCGCAAATATAGCCTTCGAACGTATATTGCAGCCGCTTTTGCCTACTTCTATCGGACACTTTATTTGCTGCTTTATAAAAGTTGGATAAAATTTCAGCAGGAAGAGTTGTCACAGCATAAGCCATGTTGATACCAGAACCCAGATGAAGTTTGTTTGTCGGACGTAGCAACAGTAACTAAGGGGGGCGGGGCTTAGCCAAAGGCGAATTCACATACTATCCGTACTAAATAGTATTCGAAAATAGAATTAGTAGGCCCTACGTCCCAAATCGTAGTATGTTGAAATGAGTGTTCCAAAGATACCCGGATGGTCTACTATGCCCACAACCCATCGCGAGTTGAACGAGGATTCGGTTAGAACTACAAAAACGAGAGAAAATATGTAAAAAAAAAAAAAACTACAGACATGGAGGACGTGCGAGTCCGGCGGTTATGTAGAGAGGTTTAGATGAAGGGGTTTGAGTGATTAATTATCAGTATCTAACCTGACGAAAATGTATTCAATGTTGGCTACATTATATTGCATCTGCAGCAGCATTGTGAACTTTTGTAAAGATACGTTTAGCCATTAACTTTTAAATGCATCATTATATTCAAATTGCAAACACACGAGGAGAGTTGAAAGACATGAAAGACCCACGACTGGCAGGTGAACGTGCTACAACATTTCTCTCCGAAACGGTAGGAAATAAAATTAGATTGAATGGAAGATTTTAACTGTGACAAGATGATTGACAGGGTACGGTGACATGATGCACGCGACAGATCTGTCCGTTAAAGATGACGAAGTAGTATGTCCCAAAGCTTGCCTACTTTTTTGCTACACACTCAATAGTACTATGTAGGCTACTTTTTCTTCACAAAAAGAGTGCACGATACGGATTTCGGTAAGTTGGGCTGTTTCCTTTAACATATATTTTCTGATGTTCATTCATGTATTTCTTTCTGTAAAGAGGAAGGGATGATCGCGTTCACTCGCGTTTCACTTCGCTTGAACTGAGGCGCTGCAGTGATCTCTCGCGCCACATTAAAGAGCGCCAAAACGGTATTTATTGTTTGAATTTTTTGATAAAATAGACATAATTTGAAAGCTGAGGATTTGTTTCATATCAAAAGCAACAAAGCACAAAGCTTATTGCAATTTATTGAACAAACATTCATGATGAAACCTGAAGTGCATGGATCTGTTCCACTTCTCGTCATTAAATAAATGCATAATCTTCTAGCCTATATGCTTGTCCTGTAAATTCGTGAATACAAATGAAAAGTGAACAAAAACAGAGCCTATTAAATGGCTTATTCGCATTAAAATATGAAAATTTACAAACCTGACCGTCAAAATGACGGATAATGCTGAAGTCTAGCTTGACCTTTGATTCTAAGTTACTTTTTCTACTTGGAAAACATACTATTTTACTATTTAGCTGTATGTAACACATCTTCCTCTAGTTGATGTTCTCTCTCAGCTCTTTGTATTTTCTACCAGTTTTTCTTTCTTTCCATTTTTATTGGAGTTTTAACTGGAGACACTTGAGCTTCTAATCATCTATCAAGGGTTTATGCCCATCATAAAATTAATACTGAAATCTCGTGAGGCCATTTTTGCCAGTCGCAGCACTGCAAAATTAGCATTTCATGCTTTCTAATCTTATTTGCTTTTGGGTAAAAGGTGCATAAAATGAATAAATAATATTCGTAATAGGCTATGTATTTTAGTCCGCCCGTCGTCGCCCCCCCAGTTCAAATATCTCTAAATTCTTAAAACAACACGTTTACTTGAGAATTAAGCAACACTGCATATCAATACTGGTGTTACAAACTGTTTTCAGAGAATATATCTAACTTAATTGTACCACACTGGCAGATTTTTTCAAGTGAAAACATTTAAAAAAAAACAACAACAACACTTATTCAAAATACTGAAACCAGGTCTATCTGCTTCTACATTTTTGGTAAATTTTAGGGAAAAAAGTACAGTGCTGTAACCATTTTGAGTTGTAAGATGAGAAATTCTAACTTGCATTGAGAAAGATAGTGGAAGGATACGAAAGTAGAATGAAAGTAGCAACAGTATGTTATATAGAAATATTTCTGTTGTATATTTCTGTACATACAAATGTTTGACAATTCAGTCCCGGAAAAAAAAAACAAGTTTTTCTGATCCACACAAAGGTGAAAAAGTTTATCACGATCTGTGTTTTTGACATTACGCAATGCACAAACTTCAGCAAAACTTCCAATTCAGCAGTGCCATTTTTAAGCAACTTCTCCCATTTTTGGTGAACGGATTCAGTGTTTTTAAAAACAAGATTCCTGACTTTTATCTCTAGAGTGGGTGAGGATAATAAGGAAACAATGTGATTCCGTTCCAGCATTGTGTTATGCCACAGTCAGCAATAGCAGAGATATTGTGGTATTTCCTGAAATGTGATTTTAGCATCTCCGATCACACGAAAAACAATACCCCCATGGAAAATGGAAGATATACTGCTTGGAAAACTCTCTCTAAGAGGAGACGGTAGTATTTGCTGTCTCTATGTGAAGGTATCTTTCTCAAATCTTAAATGACCCCTGCAATGCTGTAGCTGACTGCACCAGATTTTAAATCCATACCTCAGTGCGAAAGGAAGATAGTAAAGACTCTTTCATGCCCTTGTGCTTGTCTTTGCTGTTAAGGGCCTTTGGATCTGCTGAGTCACATCCTCCCAAATTTAATTAAGTTTTCATTAACTGTGCATTATGAGATCAAACTGGTCCTTGTTTTATTCATCCAATGAATGACTCCATATTCTATCACTTGTTAATAGGGTGGCAGCACCATAGTGGATAAATATAACTGACCTGGTAAGCCAAAGGTTTGAGGTTCATCTGTCTATCTATCTATCTATCTATCTATCTATCTATCTATCTATCTATCTATCTATCTATCTATCTATCTATCTATCTATCTATCTATCTATCTATCTATCTATCTATCTATCTATCTATCTATCGTAATCTATTTTTTTATCTATCTGTCTGTCTGAGAATCGATGTTTGTGAAAGATGGAAATGTTTTTTTTTTTTGTGGACAGAACAGATGGAGTATAAGTAATATTTACTATTTTCTTGAGGTTTTAAACATAGTGAAGCTTATCAGCCAGGGCTGCTTTTCCACATGATGCATTGAGCACTAACAGGCTCCCTAGTTGAATAACAACTGCAGGGGAAGCGCACTAGCCGGACTCTTAAAAAAACAGTTCACCCAAAAATTTTTAAATCTGTCATTGCTTACTCATTCTTGTGTCATGTCATTCCAAACCATGTATGCCTTTCTTTCCTCTGTGGAAGACAAAAGGAGAACAGAATGTTCTTTTCTCAGTGTAAGTGAATGGGATCTGGGGCTGTCAAGTCCCAAGGTTGTGCGTTACACAAATTTAAAATAATAAATTATTTAACTTCACATTTGCGTATTAAATTTTTTTCCCAAATGTTTTATTTTATTTTAAAATGAACTTTTTAGTATATTTTATTATACTTTTTTTTTTTACTATTATTACCAAATATGAATAAATATTAAAACATTTGTGCTCATTGTTAGTTAATGTTAGTCAGTGCATTACTGGTGGGATCTTTTTTTTTTGTTGACCGCGTTCTGTTTTCTATCATGCGACGTGCACGTTTGCGATGACGTAATATGCACGCAAACGCACCAGGGTTCGATAGAATCAAGTTGAACCAGACCAACGCTGCGGTACAACCGGGATCAATCGCGCTCGGTCTCGGACCGCAGCAAACGAGCCCAGTGTAAAAGCACCCTTAGTGTTGCTAATTTTCAAGACAATTATATGGTGTCTGAGAGAGCTCAATGAACTGCAACTGATGAAAACATATGCCAATAGAAAAAAACATCAGCAAATTAAGAAAACATCTTCATCAGTTTGACAACACAGGTGTTCTATATAAGTATTTTCAGTTGTAACGCATTGAGCTCTCGGCCACCATACAATTAGCAATATTACCCGGAAATGCAATACTGATTATAATTACACAAACTCAATAAACATTTTTGCTGGAAAATAAAACATGGCAAAACATTAATGATCGTAATTTTCAATCCATTTTTGCTGATGCTTCTAAAAACGATCACAAGTCACAATATCACAGTTTTGTAGATCATTTTTCCTACCTGACAAGTTTGAAAAGTAGATTTCAGAGAAGAAGATTTCACTGCCCAATATCACAGAAAACGAAATGTTTACATTTGCAAGGTATAGAAATATATGTACATGATAAAATATAAGATATAGCGCTGGCCCAGTAGTGCAAGTGACAGTTCTGACACCTGTCCTGAAACTCTCTCATACCTTAATGTTGAACCCAAGGTAGATTCTATCAGTATTTTTCCTTCTGTGTTCTCAGCAGAAATAGTCATACAGGTTTGGAACGACATGAGGGTGAGTGGATGATGACCTCTTTTTCTGTCTGTCTAATTCTCACTCCTTCTGTATGACCCTGCAGCACTGACTTGTTTACCATCAAAGCTGATGAGTCGAACTAAAACTAATTATTGGCTGTATGTGTCGGCATTAGCTTCCTGGCCAGCTGAGGTCAATGCCATACTGAATACTCTTCCCTGTGATGTTGTGTGGAAGAATTCTGATGTGCCTCGTGTAATCTGTTGGATACGCTGATGCATTGATTGATAGAGGCAAACAAGGGTCAGGCGTGATTGCCCGGAACTATGAATAAATGCATTAAAATGGGCATGGATGTGAGATTTCTACAGTGGTAATGGACTTACAATAATTCTGGCAGCCTTCGCTAAGTGAGAGGGATTAATGGTAAATGGAAGCTTGCGCGGGGAGCTGCCGATCCCATGGGAGAAGGATTAGAGAAAGGCAGACTGCATGCCAATGAGCCGAATCATCTGAAGGGTTGCAATCCAAACACATACCAGCTGAGGTCATGCACATGGGCACACCTTTGCCAATGATGGGAAACCCAGGCTATTGACTGTGATGAAATATTGGAATTGCAACATGGTAAAAAGTTTCAACTTTTTTTTTTAATTCATACAGGTCAAATTCATGTCAGAGTGATGCATACATCGTTTTTTTTTTTTTTTTGCAACGTGCACAAGCAGAAAACACACTGACTGTGTATACACTATAAATGTATTTATCAAAATGTTCCTTTATTATATAAACTTTTCTTTGAACAGATTTCATACTGACTATAAGTAACTTTGCAACTACATGTCAACTTATTCTACTAACCCGAAACCCTAACACCTAACCCTAACTATCTACTACAGTCTACTAATACTCTAATGAGAGTTAGTTGACTTGTAGGCTAGTTGCAAAATTACTTATAGTTAGTAGAATGTCTAAGGTAGACCATCGAAAGAAAGGGAAAGCCAGACGTGCACACAAAAACGAAATCTGACTGAATCTGGACGATTTAAGCAGTTTATAACTTCTTCTTTGGGTTTGGGTTATGTTCTTTGTAGATTAATTACCATTTATATAGGCTAGTATATAAATTACCATTCAAAGGTTTAGGGTCAGTAAGATTATTTATGTTTTTGAAAGTCACTCATGCTGACCAAAGCTGTATTTATTTGATCTAAACTGTGGTAAAAACGGTAATATTGTGAAATGTTTCTAAAAAAAAAAAAAAAAATCTGTTTATATATCATTTTTTCCTGTGATGGCAAAGCTGAATTTTCAGCATCATCACTGCAGTCTTCAGTGTCACATGATCCTTCAGAAATCATTCTAATATGTTGATTTGGTGCTCAAGAAACATTTCTTATTTTTTTCAAATATTGAAAACAGTTGTGCTGCTTAATATTTTTGTGGAAACCATGATATATATATATATATATTTTTTTTTTTTACTGACCCCAAACCTTTACATGGTAGTGTAAATGTAAATTAGATTTCATGTTTGCAAGCATTCTTAATGACACACAATGACAGTTATTTTATAATGTTTGGCTATTACTGGGTAAATGCTCAATGTGTTTTTTCTGTAAGAGCTGCAGAAACACTGAAAGCCCTACACACGTGTGAAAAGGGCTTTTGATTGCTATGGTTGACGCTTGGTCCAAATGGAGTGCCAATGCTGGCTTTATTTTTATGTTCTTTTTGCCCAGAGCAATTTAAGAAAAGCAATAACATCTCAGAGAGTCTCATGGCCTCATGTTATCTGATATAAATGACAAGGCAATTATTCCATCAGTGAAGTTATAACAGTGCTTTATGTATGGGCGGTTGTTGCTGTATAACGTAAACTTGACCATAATAAAATATGAAACCCATATAGGGGATATAGTACAAGTGTGTGCGCTCAGGAATGATTCTGATCCATCTTTCATTTGCTCTCTCCAGCTGTGCAATCTCTGAACAGCCTGAACGACCAGATCGCTCACTTCATGGTGAAGAGACCCAATGCCATGAGCCACGAAGAGGACACCTTTCTGCCCACCGAGAGAGATACTTTGAGCCAATCCATGGCTCTAATGAGACACCTGCTCATGGATGCACAGGTAGGAAGCATCTCATTATATCAGTTAGGGTGAGAGTATTTGCCCCCTGGAATTGATGGACGATCAATTGCCCTCCAGGGGCATTTTTACCTTTGTAGGGACAATTTTTAAAATATTACCTTATTAAATGTATCAGTTGTTTTTTATGTCAAATACTTCAATTTTACCAGTTACAATCAATCACAGTGCTATTACAACGAAAGTCATCTTTATACTGCAAGGTGGAACAGAATCTGCATCTGACATGCCATTTATTTTTATATACATAGACTGTTTAATGCTGCTTATGTACATGTATTTACACAAAAATTGCATAATGTAAATAGCCTATAAATTAAAAAATAGGAACTCATTAGAGCAGGGTTTTTCCTGGCTCAAAATGAGGCGGATGTGTTAAAATTGTAACACTAGGGGGGTCCGGGGGCATGCCCCCCCGGGAGAAAATTTTGTACATTTTAAAGATAAATTCATTAATCTGGTGCAATTTGAGTCACTCGAATCTGTTGTTAAAAATAAATAATAATCCACCCGCCAACCACCCATATTCTTTGATTTAGATATCTGCATCTGATCATCACATTACAATTATTCAATTAAGCATGATAATATGGTAACATATCACACAATTAACATTTATTTAAATTAAAAGTTCTTCTTTTAGCAAAATTACATTTTCTTTATAGCTTAAACAGAAGGCTTTACTCCCTTTAAACTTATTGTCAATGTTTCATTTTTGAAAACACTCTTATCGGAATAATTTTTTGTACCTTTATAAAGGGCATTTTCCCCCTAATTTTATTTAATGTATGCTCTAAATTTCATTTAAAATTCTTACATTTTATCAATACATTCAATTAAAATAATAAGACACTAGGCTGTTACCAATCAAATTAAATAATTTACATTGAAAAATTATAACTGTATTAAATGAGATTATTTTGAATATTTTTTGAATATACAAGGAATGTTGAAAAGAATGATACTTTGAAACTAAACCGCCAGTAGGAGGCGGCAGGCGGCCGTCTTAATGAGCGAGTCATTGAGTCATTAATGTAAACGATTCGTTCAAACGGCTGATTGATTCAGAATGAGGCGGTTTAATAATGGGCAATTGAATCTTTGACTCAAGCGATTAGTTCAAAACGCTGAATGATTCAGTAATGAATCATGGATGAGTGTTGCTGTGAGACGCGATATGGTTCTGTTGTTTGGAACTATTTTCGCTGCTAAAACAGAACAAAAACAGTCTAAAAATGTAAGTAACTTAATTTTAACTATTTGTTTATTGAACTGTTATGAAATCTTGGTTTCAATCGTGATGGCATTCAGGAAAACAGCACTCTGGTCGTGTGTAGCCGATATATTGTTTCTTAACTATAATTAATGTTATAAATAACTGCGCGAGACTCAACAGCGCAACTTTGTTACCGTCCGTACATTAGGTACCATGATGGGAGTTCCGTGTCTTTATTACACTCATTTAGCTGTCATCCACCCTCGATTGAATGGAATGTTTTTATTACTCGGCCCGCTCGACCCGCGGATTATGATCCGTGCAGCACTATCGGCAAACTAAACGGTTAGAGAATGAACACAAGCGGGAATCGCGACAGAACTGTCACGGTGGAAAAAGTGTATATGAGCACGTGACTGTCTGGCCGAGTTTTGTCGAGAGGCGGAGGCTGCACGAAATTTGACGGAGGCGGCCGCCTCATAATTGTCTATGCAGGAAAAACCCTGCATTAGAGGGTAAAGCTGCAATATCATGACAAAAATAATTATTGTTGTTTATTGCTCTTGATATTGTAATAATTATTTTTTGTGGGGAAAAGCACAAAACAAACTAAGAACCATTTAACCGTTTATTGCTTATTACAGATTAGAAAATCAAAGTTTCATATTGGTAATTTCAGTAGCATGAAAAACAAATTGGTTATTCAAACTAGGAAGAAATTATATAAAGAGAGCAATCAAAGAACTCTGAAGCGATCCAAGATTTCAGTCTAATGCGAGTAGACCGCTTCAGTGATTATAACGGGAGTTTTTGCGAAAGTGCATAACTTTAAATCTCTTGCATCTTTTCTGACTTTGTTGTTTATAATGATGAGAGAATTTGCGAATACAGATTTAGAATTCAGTCAGTGAGCATGCGTACTAAATACCTCAGACGATTCAAAATGCCTTTGATTGGAAATTGCATTCATATGCTCAACAGAAAAGTGCATGATTGGCTATAATGCTCAAAGCTGCACACAGTGCATAAAAAGAATAATGATGCAACATGAGCAAATCTACTGTAATTGTAATACAGCAATCAATACTTTTCAATGATTTCTCATTTCACTTTAATCGTAACAGCCGTAAAAGATCTAGCTTATTTGTGCAGGGGCATTTTCTGCTAGCCTGGTCCCACCATGGTTGTGCCATTTAGAATTGAACTGAGATTGTTTTTTTAATTTCATTTCAGTTTCTGAATTTGGATCAAATTTGATTTGAGGTAGCAAATAGGATTCAGAATTGTAATTCGAATTAAAATGTATGGAAGTAAATGGAATGAACTGACTAACTCTAACACTCCACTGTTTAGTTTTTAATGAACTATTGAAATTTAATTAAAAAAATTATCAGATACATTATTATATATATTATAAAATGTCTTAAATTAGATTATTTACCTATCTGTTGATAATGCAATATACTTTTTTTTAATTATATAATATATTTAATTGTTTTGACAGTAATAAACTTTAGAGAATATATATCTAATCAATTGGGGAAACATTATTCAGCA
This sequence comes from Rhinichthys klamathensis goyatoka, assembly GCF_029890125.1. Taxonomy (NCBI): domain Eukaryota; kingdom Metazoa; phylum Chordata; class Actinopteri; order Cypriniformes; family Leuciscidae; genus Rhinichthys; species Rhinichthys klamathensis. Next base: position 2,622,015 of record NW_026606624.1, read on the forward strand.
TTATAAGTATTCTACTGTACATGTCAGGGAATAAATCAGCATCATTATTCAAAATGAATGATGCAATAACTATACATCACAAAATCTGTGTAGGATTAATTAAATTCCTGTTAAATTTCCCTGTTGAATGTATCTGAATTCAGTACATTCCTCATTCGATTCAGATTCCAGTTCAACATCCTGAGTGGCCTATTCCATTAAGGGGAGACACGGCAGGCAAAAACACAGTTTTTTTTTTTCACTGGTCAATTTTAAGATTTTGGGCTATTTTTTTAATTTTTTTATTCATTTTATTTAAATAGGGACAATGCACAATTTAACATTAACCTTGTTTAACCCTCTGGGGACGGATTGGGCAGTACCGCCCAAAATGGCATACTTTTACAAATGTTTAAATATCTTAAACTATTAATGATAGAGAGGTGCGGTCTTTTTTTACCGTCTTCCTCAGATTCCGCTGAAAACAGTGATAACTTACCCGGCTTGTAAATATACACACTTCCTTGTTGCGCAATACCACTATGTAAAAGGCCAATGAAATCGATGTTTGGCAGATTCCGCGAACAACAACCAATGAAAAAATTGCCGATGGAGAAATATTTTTCTTATCCAATCAGAGGAAGGTTACCATGACGTATCTAGCAAATCAGAGGACTCTGTAGCCTTGCAAGGGGTGGTACTATATAGTTAGGGATATGACGCAAACAGCGTTGAATGGACGGAGAGAAGGAGAGAGAGCGAACGGAGGCTTACGGAGCGGATTATCAGAGAAAAATGAGAGCGAGACAATTATAATATATATATTTATATACATACAATTATAACATTATTTATTGTTTTAGCACTTTTATGATGGCAAGCAGTAAACGATTTACGGTGGAACAAGCTCTGGAACAATTACTGGAGAGTGACGAGGAGAAAGCATTGCTTAGAAAATTCTAAGCATTCCTAAGAAAAACGCCTGGGACTATTTGTAAATAAAGTTAAATTTTTCATTGTTCTTTACACATTTTATTTAACAATTACACATGTCTGTCAAGCAAAGGCTTTGACAAATATATGTTTTGTTCAAAAACTGTTCACTATTGTTGTGTGATGTGTGATTTTCAGAAATAAATGACAAAAATCTAATTTCCGTTTTTGAAATTCTCTAGTTTATTGTACATTTTTCACTCATACTTCCTTTATAAACACATTACATGCATGCTTATGTTAGCTTAGGGTCTTCTGAATGCATAGATACCAAACACATAGTGTTCCATCTCCATTACATATGGTTTATAAGCCCAAATGTAAAAATAGAGGAAACGGACCAAAAAGGGCTTAGTCCCCAGAGGGTTAAAAACAAAGAGAGATGCATTGTGCCAGGTTGTAGCACAAGTGCTATTTTCCGCCCGTAGTCCCTATTTGTCTTTAATAACATGTCTTCTTTCAGACTTGTGGTGAAAAAAAGTCCAAAATACACATTTAGGTCTTTATTTTACTACACTGTGTCTATTTGCGTCTGTAGATTTCTCCTAAATTCAACAAAAGTTGGCGTTCTAAATCAACATGCTGCTCCGCGATCGCTGTCTGCACCCTGTCATCACATATACCATTGGAAAGCTCTCTCTCTCCTGTACAATGTTGTCGGATCCAAATATGGTAATTTCATTTTTTATCAGCAACCAATCGTGAAAGTACAATGGGGCATTTAACTCTAAAAACAAAATCTCATTGACTGATGTCAATTCTTTAAAGGCCGTTTTCTCAAAATGGGGTTTTTCTCATACTCTGAGCCATAAATCTCAACTTCAGCAGCACTTACATACACCAAACTTTCCAGTTGTATTCCTATCTATAGTCTTAAGGTTTTTACAGAGGGGTTTGTTCATATCATTCAGATTCTGATTTATACAACATTTTATACCTAAAAATGGGGCGAAAATTGATTTTTTTTATAGCTGTTGACAGTTTTTTCTGATTAATGGTGTGATAAAAAGAGATATCCAAAATCCCCTCTGTAAAAAAAATTTGAGTCTATAATGTCAACAAAATGAAACAAGAATTTTGAATCTGGCTTTATCCAATGTTCAGATTTCTCTTCTGGAATTATATGCAAATTAGCGCATATTTAATTAGATAATACCTAATTTGCATATTTAAACATAAATGTTCTAAAAACTTGTAATACAAAAGATATTTGTCTTAATGTCAGTTTTTTTCCTATTCACCTGGTGTGTATCCCCTTAAATGTTAAAGTTCCTGTAAAGTCAATTCCAAAAATTAATTCTAAACATATTATAAATGTTAGAAATGTATTGCTAAAATATATTGCAAAGACTGTGAACTGTGAAGTACTGAATTGTGGAGTTAGAACATTAAACAGTTTTTCACCATTACTATGTTCAGGATTTTTTGGGCGGGGCTAAAACGGGGGCTTGACGACGCACTGGAGCCTCTGAGCTCCTGGACACGCCCCTACTTGATGACGCACTGGTGCCACTGAGGCTGGCCCCTCCCCTAACAATATAAATAGAGCACATTCGCATCAGTTCGCTGCTCAATCGCGAGTTACTGTCAGTACTATTACAGCCTACAGTTTGCTAGCTAGCTATGCCTTCGTCACGGAAATGCATACTACCTGGATGCGATCACGTACAAAACAGATCGGCGTCCTTATTTAATTTTCCGAAAAACGATCACATCAAGGTCACATCAACGATCATCGCCAACACCCGCCTCTGTAGTGATCATTTTACACAGGATAGTTTTATAAACTTTTGTCGGAGACAACTTAGATTCACTGATAATCCGCTGTTACCGAACCGACTATCTCCCGCCTCGGCCTTCATCCTCCCGTGGTTTCAGCGCAGCCAGTGGACACGCCCCCAGCGTTTGAGAGCAGAGAATTGCTCATTTTTTCAAGATTTTGATAGCTTATTTTATTTACTTGGCGGCTTTTTTATCATTCAAATTTGGCTGGGTGGCTAATAACACATTTTTCTGTGGTGTGACAAACTCAGAACACATACTTAATTTTGACTTTACAGGGACTTTAAATGTTAGATTTATCTATCATTTCATAATAATTTATTAACATATATTACTACAGGATCATAATAAGCATTTTACAACAGAAATTCGAACAAAAACTGTAAATCAATTAACACTGAGCAATTAATTATATACATTTCTGATGCATCTGCAGCTTTCATGTTCCTAAAGGAGCTGAAAAATGATTGTTATTCATGAGAAGACGAGACTCAGAGGGAAGCGTGTGATGACTCATTCCTCATTATTTTCAATGGGAACAACATGAAGAAATTTCAACACATTAATCAAGGAGCTTTAGCCTTAGGCAGACCTCTGTGGCATGACACTTAACTCCTGATTGTATCTATGTCACACAGGCTTTAATAAGTAAGGACAACACCTCCATCTACGCCACTGGATCCAATAATGGCTCTCTCTGGACAGACACTGTCCACAGGCACCCTAAAAACATAATTTACAATCATAGAAAGATGTCAACTCAAACCTCTGGTTAATGCCCAGAAGAAAACATGTGACTTGACTGCAGTTTTTCTAGTGAATTTTCTCCACCATCTGAGTCAAAAGTGAGACAAAAACATCTCTTATGAACCAAACTGCTGTTGTGCTCTTCCCTCAATGGAAGCATGTGCACTACTGTTTTATGGTCAGTAAGATAAAAAAGAAAATAAATTAATACTTTTATTTAGCAAGGATGCATTCATTTAATCAAAATTGACTGAAATCTTTTATAATTATTATAAATGTCTCTACTACTACCAAATAGCTGTTCTTTTGAACTTTCTATTCTTCAAAGAATTCTTAGAAAAAGGTTTTCCATAAAAGTATTAACTAGAACAACCATTTTCAACATTAATAATAAGAAATCAACATAATTATAATGATTTCCGACAGATCATGTGACTCTTAAGACTGGAGTAATGGCAAAGCATTTATTTAGATAGTACTGGGATAGTCCTATCCCAGTACTATCTATCCCAGTCCTATCTCGCTGCAGCGATGTATGTTCAAAAGTAAAGTGTGTAACAAACAGACTGCAGTTTAGTTTGGTGCCACTAGGGGTGCAAAACATCACACATTTCACCTGGCTATAAGTAATTTATTTAAGTGCTTCCCTTATCTGTATTCATATGCTTAATGCTGGAGATGTTTTGGCTCTGCTTTCGGGGTCACATTGAGGTTCATGCATACAGGGTCGAGGAGAGTCGATGTCGAGAAGGACCAAAGCATTTTTAAATGTCGTAATTTGAATAACTGAATGTCACTTTATTGAAAGAGGTGCATAAATTATTTAGTGCACCCCTCTTCTCTGCAACATTCCAAAATCATTAGGTCTCTATCCTTCTTTGACAACAGATACTGCATTTAATTGGCATCGTTCTTTCCGAACTGGAAAACAGTGAAAAGAATTATCAAAGGAAGCATTTGCTTGTGTATGTAGTCTGGGACAAAACATTCTGATATGCCTTAGGATGTTGGATAAAAAGTATCCACTACCCGGTTTCACTGTTGTTGTTGTGGGAAACTAGTCTCTCTGTGCTGATTCACTTAATTGTTTCCTACTTCCATCTCCGGGATGTATGTCGAGGGAATATTTGTCCGCAGCACAATGCCTGTCAAAGGCTTTAAAAAAAATTCTTTCCTGAACTTCACAATCTTTCCTTCTCATCTAACAGAGCTGTATACATACACAATAGAAACACCACTCTGGCTAGAAACTGTGAATGCAAAAGTAAAAAAAAAACATCCAAAGTCTGCTAAGTGCTGAAGAAGTAACCTGCTGTGTGCTTGTTTAGGCAGCTACATTGAGTTTGATTGGTGGATTTTACAGTTGATTTTCCCTGTGCATCTTCTCATAACTCTCGCTCATCCTTGTTAAATGATGAATGTTCACGCTGACAAGACGTAGTCATGTATTTGGCTAATCAATTAGACACAACGCAGATACGTTTGATTGATAACACGGCTCGTCCTCATTTTTCAGAATATATTTCTTACTCGCAGTGTCATTGATTAAGGACAAAGTAATTCAGCAAAAGGCCATCGCCTTCAATTGTGGGAGGCTACGTGCCAACTGTGCAGAGAGATTGTTAGCCCCAAGTCGCTTTTGCTTTCAGAGCTGGAGTACCAAGACTTTATGATGGATGAGCATGAATTTATGAATAGATACTGGGGCACAGGTGCTGCAAATGTTAAATAGGTTGCACAATTTGGTTGAAAAAAATCTAGTTGTAATTATTCTGATAAAAATAAAAACCTTTTTTCTGTTTTCTGTGCTTATTTGTAGGGCTGCGCAATTTTGCCAAAAGTGATGTCCGGAGGGGATTAGTTTGGGGATTTGCTTTTAATTACCCAACAAGGTCAATTAAACCACCAAAATATGAGGAAAGTATTTTATATTTCAAAATATTTTAAATGTGACCCTGGATCACAAAACCAGTCACAAGTAGCACAGGTACAGGTGAAACTCGAAAAATTAGAAGATCGTGCAAAAGTTCATTAATTTCAGTAATTCAACTTAAAAGGTGAAACTAATATATTATATAGACTCATTACATACAAAGTGAGATATTTCAAGCCTTTATTTGTTATAATTTTGATGATTATGGCTTACAGATATGAAAACCTTTTCACAATATTCTAATTTTGAATTTGGGGTTTTCATAGCTGTAAGCCATAATCATCAAAATTATAACAAATAAAAGCTTGAAATATCTCACTTTGTATGTAATGAGTCTATATAATATATTAGTTTGACCTTTTAAGTTGAATTACTGAAATAAATGAACTTTTGCACGATATTCTAATTTTTCGAGTTTCACCTGTATATTTGTGGCAATAGCCAACAATACATTGTATGGGTCAAAATTATCGATTTTTCTTTTATGCCAAAAATCATTAGGATATTAAGTAAAGATCACGTTCCATGAAGATATTTTGTAAATTTCCTACTGTAAATATAAAACATTTATTTTTGTGAGGGAATGCAGCACAATCGCGAACACAAATGGACAACTTTAAAGGCGATTTTTTTTTATTCATCATTATACGATTTTTTTGCACCCTTAAATTACAGATTTCAAATAGTTGTATCTCTGCCAAATATTGTCCTATCCTAACAAACCATACATCAATGGAAAGCTTATTTATTCAGCTTGCAGGTGATGTATAAATCTCAATTTAAAAAAATTGACCCATGTGACTGGTTTTGTGGTCCAGGGTCACAAATAGGAGGAACAAAACACTAAACTTGGTTAAGGTATTAATCTAACAAAATTATTTGGCAAAAAAGGTGTAAACTACAGCCCAGGTTTTATTTAAAAAAAAAAAAAAAAAAAAAAGTGCATAGAAAAACAAAAAGGAAACTCACAGGAAAAAACATTGACTACATCATAATCGATATTAATATTTTGTTGGTTCTCTCTTGTTTTTGCATGTGTTCACAATTTCTTTGTTTGACAGCCTGGCCAAAATTTATGTCTGCACATTTTGGCATGTTTCACTATGTGAAAATGAAACTGAAAATGCAAGTTTATTTAGCTACCATGCATTAACACACTCTAACGAAAATGTCTTTCCCCAAGAAAGATTAGAGAGTTGAGGATTTTTTTGCCAAGTTGAATATGATTAATATTTTGTGGAAGAAATTTGCATTATAGAAAAACAATATTATTATCTGCTAGGGGTGTAACGGTACATGTATTCGTATTGAACCGTTTCGGTTCGAGGCTTCCGGTTCGGTACGCATACAAACCGAACGATTCATTGGACCATTTTTCTTGCCGACAAAATTTGCACTGGCGCGATCACCACAACGTTGCGCAACATCAAATGGCAAACGTAATGAAAGCGGAACGAAACTGCGCTACTCATTATATTGTGCTTCACGGATCGTTTGACCAGCAACATCTGTGCAGCGCGAGCCGATCTCGATCAAGCGACACTGTTACAACACAGCGCTAAGAGATCCAGTAAAGAAAACATTTGAATTCGCCACTGAAGTAATAACATCGCTGCGAGATCTAGTGAGAAGCATTCACATTTCTCCGTTATTAACCGTAGATCTCTATTAGATCAAACAGCGCTGACGTGGAAAGTTGGAAACCAGGAGAAACATTGTGCCGTGAATGAACTAGTAATACTTTACGTCCACAGACCAGCAACATTCACCATGGATTTAATATAGTAGGCTAACACTAACTGTAACCAGTTTGGCTGGAATAGTGAACTGCTTTCAAGTACTTCACACATCTTTTTCCAGCTCTTCAAAACTCAAATAATATATAAATAAATATATATATATTTAAATGTTATTTTTAATGTGATGACCAAAACATTATTTGTTCATCCTTCAAAGATGACCCCCATTTATAAACCTGAAAGTTTCAAGATGTAGGAAAACTCAGTTATTTAAAAATATTTTTTCTTTTAACAAATAAGAAATTTCTCTGGCATTTCTTTCTTTTTGCTGTATCGAAAACGTACCGAACCGTGACTTTAAAACCGAGGTACGTACCGAACCGTGATTTTTGTGTACCGTTACACCCCTATTATCTGCACATCTTTATGTTTGTAATCCTTCACTATCAAACAGGGAAATGAAACTGCAATTTCAGAGATTATTGAGAGGATAAAAATCACTCAAGGCAATCAAAGCACCAGTTCCCTGGTTTTATTTGTGTAATGCACTATAGTATTTAGATAATTGCATTGCTCTGACAACATGAGTTTAGAAGCTTGAGGTTGCAAATGTTGTTCCTTCATGAGTCTGGGGCTAAAGAGGAACCCCAGATGAATAATGTGTCACAGAAACTTCCATCTGGCTGTTTTTACTACACGAGCAGTGCCAGCCAAAGCCTGAGGGGATTCGCTGGCTACATTAACATACACATGAGTCTAAAACAGTGACATCATGAGTCCTGACTGAGAGTTTGCTTCCTTCTAGAGGTTTTTTTTTCTACTTATGAGTAGGCTGGGAAGCTCTCCACACATTTTGCAGAGCCTAGAGAGCATTAACTGCCAGGGCTGCCCTTGAACAACATTACAGTCCAATTCATGGTGATAATGGACAAGCACTCCTGTGCAAGACTATATTGACAGGCTCATAATCGTGGCTGGAAGTCAGGCACATTTCCAGTATACCTGGAGGAGATATGTGATGGAAAATGTTCCAAGGTCTTCAGTCAACATCAGCACAACGCTCAAGTTGCATCCAAAATAAATAGGTCATTGTCCGACCTCTTTCTCCACTGTCAGGTAATTTGGGCATCATGGTCCCTAAACCTCCTGTTCAAGCGCATTTCAACTTTATATACAGTAGTGCACGTTAAAGCGTTAGTTCACCCAAAAAAAATTTAATTCTGTAATTTACTCACCCTTATTTTGTTCCAAACCCGTAAGACTTTCGTTCATCTTTGGAACACAAATGAAGTTATTTGTAATGAAATCCTTAGGTTACTGACGTAACCCCGGTTCTCTGATAACATGAAGTGAGGTATCTCACTATGGGAACGCCTCTGGGCGTGTCCGATCGCGGAAGCACCAATTACACCACGTCTGCCAACTATGGCAGACCAATCGCTGCAGCGATCAGGGAGTCCCGGCTCCCTGTAAATAAACGCAGCTACCTGCCGTTTCGTCATTCTCCGCATATCTCTTCTCCGTGCGAAAAGGCAATGAGGGCAATGTTGTGAGATACCTCACTTCATGTTATCAGAGAACCGGGGTTACGTCAGTAACCTAACGTTCTCTTTCTAACATTCGTTCGGTATCTCACTATGGGATATAGACAACTCCCGTATTGCCGATATGCTGACGAAGCAGACTGAAGAAGAGGGGATATAATAATACTGAATCATGATCCCAGACGGAAGAAAAACAGAATGATATGGGGACAGGTGCCCCCTTATTGAAACCATCTAAACCTCCTCCTGACTACTTACTCCCAAAACTGAGTGTGCCAGAGAGGGTTCCGTTACATCCAGTCTATAAAAACGGATAAATGTGTGCGGAGAGGACCAGCTGGCCGCCGCGCAAATTTCTTGAATAGAAATACCCTTGAATAGAGCCCATGATGTAGCCATCCCCCTAGTAGAATGCGATCTTAGCCCTACTGGTGGCTCTATATTCATGCTTTTGTAACATAAACCAATAGCCTCCACCACCCAATGAGAAAGGCGTTGACGGGAAATAGGTTTTCCCTTGTAAGAGTCAGCCCCTGAGACAAATAGCTGGTTGCTCTTACGCAATGAGTGGGTTCTCTGTACATAACTGTACAGCGTGCGAACCGGACATAAACAGTGTAACCTCTCCTCTTCTGGTGAAGAAAAAGGAGGAGGATGAAAAGCTGGCAAGTCCACTGCTCTTACGGTATCCGCGTGATCATATACTTTGGGCACGAACGCCGGGTTAGTTCTGAAATAAGCTCTTTGACCACCCGGAGCGAACTTCATACATGAAGGGTGAACTGATAACGTCCGTAGTTCACTCACTCTCTTTGCTGTTGTAAGAGCAAGTAACAGAGCCGTTTTTAAAGCGAGCAGCTTTAAGGCAATGCTATCAATGGGCTCGAACGGGGCTTTTGAGAGCGCGCTCAGGACCACAGACAAATCCCATGGCGGGACCAGCTTCATTGATACTGGGTGTAACCTACGTGCACCTCTCATAAAACGACAGACTAGAGGGTGTTGACCCATGGTAGCCGAATCAATGCCTACATGACATGCCGATATGGCGGACAGATAAACCTTCACCGTGGAAAAAGCTCTGCCTTTATCCAGGAGGTCTTTAAGAAAACACAGCACATCTGAAACAGAGCACAAGAACGGAACAATGTTCTTATCTGCACACCATTCCTCAAAGACTCTCCATTTTAGGTTATATAAAGAACGAGTCGAGGCCGCCCTCGCGTTCTGAATCGTCTCAATAACCCTTGGAGGTAATCCGGCTGCACACAGATTCAACCTCTCATGGGCCAGGCCCAGAGAGCTAACTTCTGAGGGGAGGGATGGAATATTTCTCCCCGTGCTTGTGAGAGGAGATCCCTGCGCGTTGGTAACTGCCAAGGCTGGTCGTAGAGCAGTTGCGCAATCTCCGCAACCCACAGTCTCCCCGGCCAGTACGGCGCGATCAGAATTAACACATGTCCGCGCTCCCGAACCCTCCGTAGTGTCGGCTCGATCAAGCTTAATGGAGGGAACGCGTACAGTAACACGTCTGGCCACTCGTGGGCTAGCGCATCCACACCCAATGGTGCATCGTCGCCGACCAGAGAGAAGAACAGGGGACATTGTGCGTCTTCGCGCGATGCGTAGAGATCTACGGCAGCCTGGCCGAATCTCTGCCACAACATGAGGATCACCTGGGGGTGGAGTCGCCACTCCCCGTACAGGGGATTCCCTCTGGACAATAGATCCGCTCCCCTGTTCATTATCCCCGGGACATGCGTCGCGCGTAAAGACAGGAAGGTCCTGTTGCTCCACATAATCAGTTTCTTCGCTACCATGTGAAGCGTCTGAGAACGCACTCCTCCCTGCCGATTTATGTAGGCTATCAATACAGAGACTCTCCAATGACAGAGAGCGTTTGTGCATTCTGGTGAGACGCGCACTCTGCGGCTGAGGCGGCTCTCGGGGCAAATGCCCTGTGACGCTGTCCAGTTTTGAAAATCTCTCAAACGTAACAGCCCCAGGGGAACCCCTGACACAGTTGAGGCCATCAGACCTAGTAGCCGAAGACACATCCTGAAAGAGACTGATCTCCCTCGTTGGAAAAGAGCGAGGCAGCTGTGAAAAGTCTTGATGCGATCCTCTGATAGGAACACTCGAAACGTCACAGAATTCAACCTGAGACCCAGGTAGACAATTTCCTGAGAAGGAGATAGACAACTCTTCGCTTGGTTTATCTTGAAACCTAATCTCTCCAGATGCGTCACTAGTGTGTGTGTATCGCTCTCTGCCTGCCGTCGGCACGGCGCGCAGATAAGCAGATCGTCCAGATATGACGAAATTCTGATCCCTGATCTCCTCAACGGAGTCAGGGCTCCTTCTACACATTTGCTGAATACTCGAGGCGCTAAAGCTAGGCCAAAAGGTATTCTCGTGTACTGGTATGCTGTGCCCTGATAGGCGAACCTCAGATATTTCCTGTGCGCAGGAAAAATATCTATGTGAAAATATGCGTCCTGGAGATCCACCGAGGTGAACCAGTCTCCTTGCCGAATATTTTGACACAACGTTCAGCATTTTGAATTTGTATTTTCTGAGGTGTCTGTTGAGGACCCGTAAATCCAGAATGGGACGGAGACCTCCCCCTCTCTTGGGAATCACAAAATAACGGGAGTAGAAACCCTTGTGGCTCTCTTCCGTTGGAATCACTCTTATAACTCCCTTTTTCATTAAAGAGGCTATTTCTTCCTCTAAAACCAGAGCTGCTTCCCCTTTGGCCACTGAAATTACCACTCCGTTGAACAGAGGAGGTTTTACAGCGAATTGAAGCCTGTATCCCCTCTCTACAGTGGTTAATACCCAGGGATGAACTGCGCATGCGCGCCAGTTCACCGTCTGATCAGCGAGTGGGCCCTTCCCGTCTTCGCTCACTAGAGGTGCCGCAGCACACTCTAGCGGCAGAGGGGGGGAAGTAGGGCTGGGGTAAACGATTATTAATTAAACGATTAGTCTGTCGATTATTTTATCGATTAGTCGACTAATCTAACGACTAATTGAACGATTCTTTTTTGTAACATGGAAATTGCAGGAGTGCACATTCAATGCACAACAATTTTGATCTGGTTCTTACAGAGTATCTACACTGTAAAATGTTTGGTAGGCTACTCAAATGAGCCCTATCACACTTGGATGTGGTGCTCATTTTAATGTTTTCAGTGCGCATAAAAAACATCCGGACTGATTTTTCGGTTTTGTTGACGGGGGTGGGGTTTACATGCGCTTCAGAAGGCACACACGCACATTTGCACACACACGCGCAAGGTCTCTCGCTCTCTCCCTCGCTGCGCGCGCTACACGGTTTGGAGCTCGCGAGCTCTAGATTCCGGGAGATTTTAACTAATTTGCGGTCATCAGGGAGCCGCTATCACTATGCGGGAGACTTGGGATGTCAACTCCATTTGACAAAGAGCGCAAATAACGACACCTTTACGTTTGGGACTAAATTTGAAGTATTCCCATACCTTCGATGATTTAGTGCGAGCTGGGTTTTTTTTAGGACTTTTTCTTTTGTTGGGACTTTTGCATGGCTTTTTTGTGAATTCTGTGAAGAGGTTGCTGTTTCGTCTTCGATTCTGCAATGTTTCGGTCTCCCACGTGTGTGTGGCGAGCTGTGCCGCCGGGAACGGTGCAAAAAAATAAATACATAAATAAATATAGAAGCGGCGACAAAAAAATAAGACGTCGACGAATTTTTGATGTCGAAGCGTCGACGTCATCGACGCGCCGCTACAGGCCTAGGGGGAAGACCGCTCCAGTGACGGAGTTATATTGGTCTTTATTTGTGATTGTTTTATTCTCTTGTGAACTTTTTCTCTTTTTTTCACATTCTGCGCCCTCGGTCTTAGACCTGGATGCGTCAGAGGAAAATTTATTTTTAAACAACTGCTTGTGAACGTTAGACCTTCTTCCCCTGTAACAGACCTCGAAGGTGGAGGGGGAGATGATCTCTTGGGGGGCACTCGCAGAACGGTGGCCACATTCCCGCACACATTGGACTCTGAACTGTCCACACAAACACTTTTCACCTCTGAAAACCTTCTCCTTTTCCCCGCGGGAGGGAGAGAGAAATCGTTCTGAAGGGATGGGACAGAGAAACCCTGGGTGCTGTCTCCCAACCCTTCCTGATGCAGAACTGACGTATCAGGTCGACCGGGCGGGCGATCGGTGTTTCGCTGCTGCGGCCGCGAAAGACTGTTTAGGTCTAACGAAACCGGGTTTTGGTTGTGGGGCCGTGTTGCCCGGCTGTTGTGGTGGGGCAGAGCGGGAAGGCTGATAATCTGGATGCCCTCCTCTGCCTGACGGTCTGAAATTCGGCCGGTTCGGGTGATAAGGCCGAGCCGCCGGCTTTCTGGGGAGACAGACCTGGAAAGCTTCTTCCTCCTTCTTTCGCAGGTCACACTGCTGCCGCATCGCCGTTACTGTCGCGCCGAACATGGCTTTTGGATCTATCGGAGCATCCAGAAACTCTGCCTTCTCTTTTTCAGAGAGCCCTGACAAGCCCAGCCACAGCGATCTCTCACCCACTACTGCTAAGCCCATACTCCGTCCGCAACTTTGAACTGCTCCGCGGGACGTGCGCAGGTTCAAATCTGCGATGACGCATATCTCCTCCCAGAGCACTGGGTTGGGAGATCCGGAATCCAGTTGACGACCCATCTCCTCTAAAAGCTCCGCTTGATAGGCTGTAAGGAGGGACGTCGCGTTCAAAGCACGGACGGACAGTGCAGTTGATTTATAGATCTTCTGAAAAACAGAGGCGGCGAAGCGCTCTGTTTTCCCTGGCAGCGACGCTCCGGTTGAAGAGAGCGCCGCCCTGCGGCCCGGTTGCAAGTGATTTGCCACTGAAGTTTCCACCGGGGGAGGATCCGCCATCCCTAGATCCTCCATTCCCTGAACATCAAGCCTCGAGAAACCCTTGACGGGCACTCGATGAGAAAAAGGCTTGTCCCAAAACTTCTTCATCTCCGTCACACAGGCCGGGACGGCCGGAATGAACTGCCTTGCTGGCGGGAGACGTGACGGAAGTCTCTTTCCATCGTACAGGTCTCTTTCAGCCCCTTGACCTGTCTGTTGGGATGGCCAGTCGATCGATAATCTAGCCGCGGCCCTGCGACAGACCTCGATTAGATCCGAATCCGTCTGTACAGGGGAGGGTGAACTCTCATCCTGTGCACTCGGCGGCCTGGACTGGTTCGGGGGAAGAATGGCATCTTCGTCGTCGTCGTCCTCGTCCTCGAGGATGTTCGACAACACTTCATCATCGTCATCTTCCTCACCCGCTAACGGATCATCGAACAGCGGGGGAAGGACGGGAGAAACCTTCTCCATCATCTCTGCCCATGAGGTGGTGGTCCGGGGACAATCCATGGGTTCCTCTCTGGGTTGAGCAGAGAGGCATGGGTCCGATTTTCCACCGACTGCCACGCGGAGCCTTCTTTCTCGGGTCTTAATCGAGAACGTAGCACAGTGCGGGCATCCCTCGGGGTTGGACAGCGCTGCCTGCGCGTGTTTAGCGCCCAGACAGGAGATGCAGAGGCCGTGTGCATCCTTAGCAGAAATCCACATTCCACAGGCACACGGATGTGGAGGGCAACCTTTCCCTCCGGGGCTCTCCGGTTCTATCGCGGTGGCCATGATGGGGGCTAGCACTCTCTTTGTACGGTGAGTTCTCACCCAACGTGACCACTGGTACGGAGCTGTGCTGCGATTAGAGAGCTGTCGTTTTCCTTGTCCTTTTGGTGCGTGGTAAGCGCCCAGAAAAACTTGGAAAAAGATAGAGAACTTAAGAGCAAGAAAACTCGTCTTGACACGTTAGTTATCGTACTCTTAAGTGACGAAGTCACTCAACGACCTAAGGAAATTATAGCGTTTGGGACGTTACCTGTCGGCTCCGTCTGAAAACTGTTAAGCAAAATAATTCCCAAAGTCTGCTGAGGACAGCTTCCGAAATTTTCCACGGGGAAGAGAGCGAGAATGACGAAACGGCAGGTAGCTGCGTTTATATACAGGGGACCGGGACTCCCTGATCGCTGCAGCGATTGGTCTGCCATAGTTGGCAGACGTGGTGTAATTGGTGCTTCCGCGATCGGACACGCCCAGAGGCCTTCCCATAGTGAGATACCGAACGAATGTTAGAAAGAGAACTGAGCGATTTCTGTCCCTCCATAGACAGCTACACAACTACCACTTTGACGCTTCAAAAAGTTCATTCAGAGATCGTAAAACTAATCTATGAATTGAGTGGATTAATCCAAATTTTCTGACAAGACACAATCGCTTTATATGATGAACAGATTTAATTTTAGGCTTTTATTCACATATAAACATCGATCAGCGAACATAAACAAGCTCAACTAAAACTGCTTGACGCGCGAGAACAAACCTCATTGGTTCTTGTGGAAGCTCAAACGTGCTGTGTAACACGAGAATGAACTTCATTGGTTCTCACATGTCAAGCAAACATGATTGAGCTTCCCTTTACCACAACTGATGTGAGTTGATGAATGTTTGTATGTGAATAAAAGCCGAAATTCAATCTGTTTATCATTTAAAACGAATTAATCTCATCATAAAATTTGGACAAAACCGCTCAATTCATATGGATTAGTTTTTTTACGATCTCTTTATGAACTTTTTGAAGCGGCAAAGTGGTAGTTGCGTAGCTGTCAATGAACGAAAGTCTTACGGGTTTGAAACGACATGAGGTTGAGCAGTTAATGACAGAATTAAAATTTTTGGGTGAGCTACCACTTTAATCCTAATTGTTCTCTTGAAAGTCGTGCTGTGTTTTGACCTCAGGAACTACAAAATGACTGTCAGGATCCACTCTAGAACCTTTTGCCACTGGAAATTTTTCAGTAAATTAGGGCACAGTGCAGGTGAAGTGCTTTTGTGTGCCTTGTTCTTCATCATTTATTGCACTTATCAACAATGTTGACAGCCTCTTAGGAAATGAGGAGTGTTGTTTTTTTACACAAGCACTTGCAATTACATTATGCCGGATTTTTGACACTTCCCCCCACCTGTGCACAAGAAAATTAGAGCCTTTTGTACGCACTAAATATCAACCATATAATGCCTACAGTATCATATTTGATACAAAAGGCCTCTAAATGATCAACATGATCAACTTATTAAAAAACCTGTTGTACACAATCTATTGCATGCCTTCTGTCGTCTGATTTATAGTTTATGTAAATGTAAGAATACATTTTATATTATTAGTAATATTTCAGGATGAAAACTTACTGGACTGAAGCAACTTAGATTTATTTGATTATCACATCAGGTTTTTGAGGAGCTTTTATTTGTACATCTCAAGTCATCATTGCATTATATGTTTTGCCCCCTACAATTAAAACTACAGAGTTTTGATCATACATACTATTTAAATATCATCTCATTAAGACATATTGGATATAGAGTGACAACTGATATTTATATGCATTTTATGAAAGTAGTCTGCTATACTATTAAATTCTCACTAATTTATCTTATTTTTTGTCCATATAAATATCAGCAACTGTACCAAATTACATATTATCTTCTCAGTTTGAGGAGTTGTTTCCTCTGTCCTTGAGTATGAGCTCCATATTCTCTTATATCATACTGAATAAAAACACTTGCAAACTTTTTTTGTTTAAGTTTTAATGTATAATTTCAAACAGGCTTTACAGGGTTAATAACTTCATTATGATTAAGCGATTTTTCATTTTACAGTTTTATTTTACATGCAACCTCTGTGTAGAATGGCTTGATTATCTGTGAACTATATTTTAATCAGATTTGTGAGTAATCCAGTGCCCACTTTTCTCTAATTTGTCATCTCTTTGTCTTTATTTGTAACATGCTGTTGAGGCCTCTGTTCCATTGTGAAGGATAATCTAGAGGAAGTTTTCGCATATTGAATATCGTTGTTGAGCAGATTGTGATAGGTAGAAAATTAATTTGGATAGAATTTCCAATGTTTCTCTTTGAACGTGCTCCAGGAATTGATTGCTTCATTTGTCATTTGCACAGATGAATTATGTATGTGTTGCTTGCTGGAGGGGAGGGATTAATCAAATGCATTTTGATAGGTTGTGAAAGTGTGTGTGTGTGTGATGCGACAGAACGTGGCCTGTTTGCATGCAGAAGTGTTGATTGGCCATGACAGCACATACTGCCCAACTCTTTTACAGTCAATGATGTTTCCTGATTGGAACTGAGGACTAATTATAATGTCATTTTTATCGTCCCCCATACACTGTTAAACTTCATCTGCAGACAAGTTTTGTCTAGGTCAGGGGTCTGGATGAGGTAGGAGTGGTATAACAATCAAGATTGAGGGGGTAGACAGAGGAGCTGGCTATATAAATTGATCCTGACCAGCAGAATCCCTCTGGATGTAAACAGCATAGAAAAACCAATCTGATAACATGATGAAAGGCATGATCTCACTTTTGTGTTGCACAAAATAAGAAATGATGTGTTTGGCGCTAGATGCTTTTAACTGCCTGGTAATGTGATTCCATATGCTGTTATTTGTAAAGGAGCTAATTTATTCTATTATAGTACAGACTTTAGGCAGAATCGCATCTTTAATTGCTTATTGACCAATCAAAGTTGATTGATGATTGATGAATGCATGCTGTGGTGTCACGATTAAATGTTTTCAAATGCTGCGGTATTGATCAGTGTGGTTTGAGTTGCACCCGCTGGACTGTTTCTTGGCTTGAGCATGTAATATATACAGTACTCTTTACCGTTTAATAGAATCATTGATGAAAACCCTTGTGAAAAGTGAGAAATTGACTCAGACAAGAATTAGCCTACCAGACATAATACACAAGTATTATTACGTTTTAAAACGTATACTCTACCCTTTAAAAGATTAAGTTAGCATTATATTTAAATGTTTTTGAAAGAAGTCTCTTATGCTCAGACTGCATTTATATTTATTTATTTTTATATTAAATATAAATACTATACATGTATGGTGAAATATTATTACAATTTAAAACTAAAATATTATTACAATTTCTATTTTAATTATTAAAAAATTTTATTCATTCCTCTAAACAAAAGCAAAGCTGAATTTTCACCATTATTACTTCAGTCTTCAGTGTCTTCAGAAATCATTCTAATATGCTGATTTGGTGTTCAAGAAACCTTATTTCTTATTATCAATGTTGAAAGCAGTTGTGCTGCTTGAAATTTTGTGGAAACCATGATACATTTTAATACGCTACTAAATAATCAGTCAGAGAATTCAGGTTGATTGGGACACTTTATGCCATTGAGATGACCTGAATTCCTGAATTCACCCTGTATACAGTGAATCTGACAATGACTCAACATTCAAGCACAGAAGCAAATAAATATCACTCAGCACTGGTGTGAAACAGTGAGATAAACACTCTCTCAAGCTCTCTTTGCATGTTAACTCCTCTAGACCTCAATATATTTTGAGAGCTCTTGTGAATTCTCAAGAATTTTCTGAATAAAAGGTTCAGTTGGACAACAAATAGATTGAAACACAGAATCATAGATAAAAACAATTGCCAGTTGAGGGTGTTTGGAGGGAGTAAAATTGTATTTAATTTTAATGAATGCGTTTGAGATTTATTTAAGGCAGCAGGGGAGCTAAGAACTGAAACAACAACAACAACAAATCTATTGAGCCATATGGACCCAGCTGCAAATGATAATATAAATATAATACATTAAGTCATGAAATAAAATGTCTCAATAGATGAACTATAGACCATGTAAAGTTTATTAATGTTTATTCTGAAACAAACTTTAACAATTAACAATGGACAAATAGACACAATTCATGGCCAATAAGCCAAGTACTTCTTAGTTATGTAAAAAAGTGTTTTTATCACTATTATTACAAAAAGATAAATGTTATTTTGAGGCCAATGACATGGCAATTAAAACAAGGACAAATAACAAAAGTGTGAAATGTTTTGGAGGCATATTTTCAAGGAAGAAATAAGGTAGTTGAAATCATTTCTGTGCTTTGATATTCAGCAGACCTGTGTTGTTTGCGTTCAGATTTCACCTTATTAAATGTCAGGTGTTCATAGCCATTACCGTGAAACAGACGGGCTGCCAGAGGGCTGTATGGATTCTACTGTTGTTTGAAGTGTAAAAAAGCAAATTACATCGTGATGTGGGAATAGAGCAGATATCTGGAGATCAGCCCTTATACGGAAATGATTGGAAGGCTTTCATCCAATGTCTATCTGATCCAGAAATAGACTAACTTGCCTTTATTGCTAATTCTGTCAGTTGTGGCACTCTAAAGAGAGCGGAGGCTATCACTAACTGATTTTCAGGGAGTCAGAATACCTTTCTACAGATTGTTTTACCTTTTCCCCCTCAAAGTTTCAGAAACTATATGAATTGTTAAATTTGGTAAATTTGATAGTAAGTTAAGCAAATATAGGCATATTTCACATTTTATAATAATAATAATGTTATCAAACAGTTAGAGAACACAAATAAAAGTTTGGGGATTATTTTGTGACTGAAAATGTTAAACAAATTAAAACAATTTAATATTTTAGTTTTTCAAAGTATCCTCCTTTTGTGTTGATTATTTTCACAAGTATAGATGGCGGCAATTGTCATTCAACCGATTCTTTGACAAACGTTGAATTCATTCATGAATAAAACAAAAGAATGAGTCTTTATATCTTCCACTCTACTGATTTGTTTAAAAACGCAGATTCATTAAGGAATGTAACACGCTGTGTCCCAATTCGCCTACTTACTATGCCCTAAAAGTATGTGCTGTTTTTTTGTTGAAAAAGTACATCCTTTTGAGTATGTAGCAAAAGAGTAGGCAAGCTTTGGGACATACTACTACGTCATAATTGTGTCCAAAATCGCATACTCTTGAGTAGTTACTTAGAAGTACGGTTCGCGTACCTCGAAGTGATAAAATAAAATTCTGTATCAAGTTTATAGGCAAGACAAGTAGTTTGTTTAGGCATGGTTTGTTGGGAAATTACAAACCTGCGCACACATATTCAAACGAATATAATTATAGAATCAATTTTTAATGCGCATGTGAACGCCATCAGGTCACAGGTTCGCGTTTAAAGTCTGTTTAGAGAGAACGTCGTCGTCTTAGTGGCCCCTAATGTAATAACAAATGATAATTTTGCTGGAAGTGAATCAATCAAAACCAACTTTAGCTGGAAATAACATTATTCAAAAATCGCTATAAAGCCAAAACAATCTCTGTTACTGTATGTTTATCTCTGTAAAGCTGCTTTGAAACAATCTCCATTGTTAAAAGCGCTATATAAATGAAGATGACTTGACTTGACTTGACTAGAAGTAATTACTTCACGACAGCTAAAATATGTGACATACCAGCATCAGTTGTGTCGCTTCACTGCCATTCACAAATCCTCTACCATGGCCTCATGGGATAGTAAAGTGTCCATCATATGTACACTTCAGAATCTCGCTGGAAGTAGTAGGTCGTCTGGGTACTTTTTGCCTACTCTTTTATGAGTACTGTGAATTCGGACGTGCTACTTTTGTCACATACTGTTTTTTCACCTACTACATAGAAAGGAAGTATGCAATTTCGGATGCAGCCTCTGTTGCTTAGTTACGTGAATCCTGTCACCATTTAAATTGCCCTGTCAATCATCTTTGCTGCGTCCCAATCCGTCCTAAATAGTATTTGAAATTAGAATTAATGAGTTTTTTGAGACTCTTTTTTTCACTGCAGTTTTAAGGAGAAAATACTCAGCAATGGTGTTAACAGCTTGTTCTTATATATATATAATATATAACATTATTTCCACATTGTTATAGGAACAAGTTTCTATTATTCTTTCTGTTATTTAGTGAGCATGGTCTATCAGTTAATGTTTGATTGTTTTGCTTTTTGTTTGGCTTATCTACATTTTGCAAACAATAATTTTTTTTCACTACGAAACAATTATTCTGTTGAACACTCATATCAGATTGAATGCAGTGAAGCTTGGCCACTCTATAATGAAGTATGTGCTGTGGAATTTGTGACATTTTGATACACCTCATGTGGCAGTTGTGACAGCTCCATCAGTTAAATAGATATTTCCATTGAGTTGACTTGCAAAAAATGGCTCTATTTTATTAGTATGCTTTAACCATGCCTACTGAGCTGAAAATGCTAAAGAACATTTGGGATCAGAACCATTATTCCCATCCAATGCTTTTTACATTACTTCATTTGGTCAGCTCAAAGACTGTTAACCCAAGAATATCCTGATATCCTTTCCATATATATTAAGAAACATGCGTAGGCCCTATGTGTTGCATTGAATGGACTTATTAAGTTCGGTGCTACTTTGTATTTAAAAGCGAGTCTCTCTCTGTTATAATTGCTTTTAGTGTGCTATAGATAACGGGCTTCAGCTTCAGCAATTTCCAGCCATTTGACAAATGCTTTTCATGTTTGGTCCTGTGGTATTGCATCCATGAAGATTTTGAACTGTAAGTAATTTATGAGAGGCATCTTCTTCACTCAGCTGGTGCTCTCTGCCCAGAAATGGTAACAAACAATACAAGTCTTTTGTTTATTTGTTCTGGCTCTTGTTATGTTCTGTCTGATCCTTCTCTCTTCTTTTTTTTCACGTGCCTTTCCTATGCTCCTCATCCTGAATTTCTCCACCAGCTGTGTTTTAAATGCAGAGTGGTGGCAAGAAGGACTACATCTGAATTTAAATCCCTCGCCAAAGCAACTGTTTTCTTCCGTGAACCTCTGTGGAATTCAAAATCGGCATGTTGTCTCTCTTTTTTTTTGTGCCTAAGGAGAAGCTGTGCTGGAATTACGTTCCCTGCTGACTGATTTCTGCCAGTCACAATCTGTTCAAGGCGCCCATTTAGGTGGCAGAGCGATTCCATGGAGGACTTCACATTGATCAAACTTTCTTGTGAAAACTGCTTCCTCAATGGCTATCAGTCGCTTGCTGAGTTTGTCAAACGGTACTTGGCTTTGTCTGATTGCACTGATTCTTTTTTATATATGAGAGTGTGTCGTCTGAGAAAACCTTGGCTCCGTTTAGCACTATCATTCCATCAGGTCCAGAAGAAGTATGTGGACTTTATTTGTATTTTATATTCTGATTTTGAGGGATGTTAAACTAGTATTACGCTTATATTGGCAGTTGAAAGAATTTGTTGAAGCCAATTTGTAAATTAAGATTAGTTGAATGTTGATTCTGTGAAAATATCAGAGCTCTACCCCTGCTGCTAAATATGCACGATATGCCAACACGTAGGAGAAACGGATGTCTTGTTTTTATCTGATTTAGCTAAGCCACTAGCTGTGAAGGTCAGCATTAACATCACTGATGCTGACAATCTCAAATAGATGACTATTGACTCTTTTAGCTGCAAGATTGGCCATTTAACCCCTCTCTTACAAAGTGGTTGTATATGTGTGTGTGTGTGTGTGTGTGTGTGTATATATATATATATATATTTACTGTGTATATATATATATATATATATATATATATATATATATATATATATATATATATATATATATATATATTGTTGCATGTGCGATGTGTTTGGGATTGTTATCCTTTTGGAAAATACACATTTGATTTCGAAACAGATCCTCCATACTTGGCTACAAGTGCTAGCAACTTTGTAGATCCTCCCAACACCTGCTGCAGACATGCTTCCCCAACACCATTATGTTTCCTCTGCTGTGCTTAATGGCACCACGCATGCATTTGGTATTAAAACACTCCAGTCATCTCCTACGAACGTGCCTGACACCATCCAATGTTATATTTTGTTATATTTTGACTTGTCAGCCTGCAGAACACGGGTCCAATCTTCCACACTCCAGTCCTTATTTTTTTTTGGTCAAATGCAAGGTGTTTTTTTGCAGTAGATAAAACTAATAAATGGTTTCTTTACTGGTACACAACCTGTCAATCCAGCCTCTTGTAGCTGTTGGCTTACTGTTCAAGATGAAATTGGAGGTTGGTGGTCTCATCCATGTCTTTAGAAGCTGTTTTGAGGTTCTATCCTTCCTTAACCAGACAAATCACTTTACATTCTGCATGGTAGTGGTCTCACGGTGCTTGGAATTAATTCTGTGGACATTGTGACCATTCACATCCTGCACATGAGCAATATCCAAAACTGATTGACAAGATTTAGTCATTTTAACAATATTCTCCTTGGTTGCAGAGGACAGCCCCTTACATCGGACCATTTTAACTAAAACCCATAAAATAACAAAAATATAGCTTATACTTGCCACATAGTGATTTATTTAATTATAGGCTGGGAATAATGAGTGCAAGCTTGGTATGACCAGTTGGCCAAAAATTATGATTCGGTATGTTTCATTGCATCATGACAAATGATTGAGCCGTGGAACGAGTACATTATATTTATTAAAAAAAGTGATTAATTAAAATAACTGCTTTCTATTTCTATATAATTTAAAATTTTATTATTATTGTGATGGCATAACTGAATTTTCAGCAGCCATTACTCCACTCTCCACTCTTCAGTGTCACATGATCCTTTTAGAAATTATCACAAATCCTTGTTGATTTGGTGCTTAGTATTATTATCAATGTTGAAAACAATTCTGGTCCTTACTATTTTTGTGAAAACAGGGCTGCATGATTAATTGCAATTTCCATGGAAACGCACTTAAGATCTGGTACCTTTTGGTACTAAGAACTAACAGAGCATCATCCATTACATGCAGTAAACAAAAAAGCAGTTGTGCACAGAAAACTGCCAGAGCATATGATTTAATTGGTGCAGTGCTCAATGGCTATGCCTCTCTTAATGATATAGTAAAATACCCAAAACTTTTAATTGTCTCATCATTCCTAGCTCATTAAAAAGAGGTCGGCAGTCAGCTTATCCTGTTAATGCATATAATCAAGACTATTTCATTAATATTTCATAAGTGATATCACATCTTCAGTCTTGTTAGGGGGCATTTTAACTTTAGTGTTGCTGGTGGGCAAATCCATTGTGAGAGTTTAAAATAAAACCTGTCCTCCGAACCACAGTCCCTCATTGGTTTCCATACAAGTGGAGAATCCTGCACCTGCTATGATGGTGGGTGGAAGGGGGAGCCGGGTGGAATGTAATGGGCAATCGCAGCAGGTATGAAATCCCTTCAGGCTTGATTCTCTGGAAAGCGTTTTAGAGCTGATAGGATGAGCAGTATGTGCATGCTTGCATGCTTTGGTAATTTTATTTTCAGCCGCTGCATACTTCAGGATGTGTTATGACTGTTTCGGTTAGCCTCACTGTTATTCTTTCTGCCCGTGGGGTACCGAATGTCTCACACACAATTTCTCTTTCAGCCACACATTTCAGGCACTGTGACATTTGTCCAGGAGGACCCATCTGTGGAAATTAGTGCTTATGAAACGTCTATGCAGAGAAGCTACACAAAACAAACAAAAAAACAATATTAAATGGAATATTAAAGGACAAGGAATGTTATTGAATATATATATATATATATTTAATATTATTATGCTGATGCATGTTAGCATGTACCGCACCATATGGAGATTTTAGAGTTCAACACCTCAAATGAAATGTTAGCCTTTGCTTGAATATTTTATTGTTTGGCATTTGATTTTTTTATAACCATAATTGGCTTTAGTTGTGTTTGAATATACTGTCTGTTCTGACAGCTGTTGGCTGACGGTCCAGTGACAAGACCACACCTCTTTTACATACAGCAGTCGTTCCAGTCTCCAAGTAATTACACAGTTTTTTTGGGACCTCTTAAAAGGATTTAGCAGAAAAAAACAACCGCCAAAACATAACCATTTTGCCAAAATACCCCTTGTCCAATATCTTTTTACCCTAGTGTTATTAAATTAGACTTTCCCTGGTGTATGGTCACATTTGGTCAAATAAATTGAGTTGCAATTGCAGATGCGATGCAGATGGTCAATGCTGCAAGGCAGATGTAGAGTTGCAAATTGCACTGGTGTTAAAATAAGATCGACAATTTTTTCTGTGTAGAGCATGTGATTGTTAATATGAAAGATGGCATTAGCTCACCGCCCATGCTGTATTGTGCAATGTGGCCTGTGTTATCTAGCCACAACAAAGCTTAACAAGGTTCCTTTTACTATATAGCACATTACATGAAGCTAATATCTGCCAGAGAGGCTTGTTTCCAGACAGCATCTTATTAAATGAAAACATTATGATAGTCATGTTAACCCAAAGTCAATTAACCTCACTGGGTCTGGGCATAATTAATATGGGGGGAAGTAAAATGCCAAGGTCACCGATTATACAAGCATGATATTACTTTAAACGAATTCATTTCAAATGTTTCTGAACCTATTGAATTTCCAACTAGGTTATGTAATCCCACTGCACTTGACCTTTTGTCCAATAATCTAATGTCTCAGAGGAAATAAAATCAATTCCAGGCTTACCTTGATGCTGTCTGAAGATAAACATTAAAGCGCCAGGAATAAAACACAAGGGCCCAAAGACGCAGCTCCGGCCTGCCATTTAGGTGATGTGAGAGCGTTTTCCATATTAATCTAATTTTTTTAACTTGATTCATAAAAGTATACATATTACACACACACACACACGTATAGTGATAATGTGTATACATTTTATTTAAATATGCATTTAATTCTTATATCAGTGATTAAAAAAAAAAATTAAGTTTAGAACTAAATTAACCAATTGTATAAAATAATTTTGTGTACATAATTTGATGAAT
Source organism: Rhinichthys klamathensis goyatoka (assembly GCF_029890125.1). Classification (NCBI taxonomy): domain Eukaryota; kingdom Metazoa; phylum Chordata; class Actinopteri; order Cypriniformes; family Leuciscidae; genus Rhinichthys; species Rhinichthys klamathensis. Next base: position 2,647,524 of record NW_026606624.1, read on the forward strand.
AATTTACAAAATAATAAGGCATAGTTATATAATTTCTCTGACAGGTTTTTATTTATTTATTTGTAGATTTACATTTTTAGGGTCATGATTTCACTAATAAATTTTCATGATTTTCAGTCATTGCTGTTAAATTATTGTAAAGATTTTGCATTCAGAGCAGATTTATTTCTCATGGAGTTGAGCAGGAGGAATTGACACTGACAACAAGTGGGAGGACAGAAGACAAATTTGCACTCAATTTAAATCAAGAATTAGGACATATGCTTTGCTCCTTCTCTGACAAACTAGAAATAGATATAGAAAAGTATTTTTTTTTAATGTTTTGGCACAACACCAGATTGTAAATCAGACCTACATGTACAGCCTCCAGTTGATTTCTTAACTAGAAAGATAACATAATGAGATCAGTGTCAGCTCAACCTCCACCCACACAGGTGTGCTGCTCTGACTGCTCTATGTCATTATATTGGACTGACAGCGACAAGCTTGATACTGTAATTCACACACAGGTTCTCCTATTGATTCTGATCAGCCTTCACTTTCCACCTCTCCATTCTGCACAGAGTCTGTCAGCTCTCAAAATGAGAGGGAAATCATTGAACGGGACCCAAAGAATGAGGATGTGTTGGTGCAGGGTTCCCGTTCGCTGGTGGAAGCGATGAAATGTGTTTAATGGCCTATTTTAATTAAAGCCTATGGCTGAATCTCACCATGAATGTAAATGTGGAAAGCATCCAGGCTGCTTTGTTTGGTGAATTTCATTCCACCAGAATTCAAATCTACAAAACTTGGATATGCAAGAACCAGTCTGGTATGAATATCAGACGTTTTGATATTTGCATTATAGCCGTGACCGGCATGACACCCCGATCTTGAAATTTCTTGACGGTTCCTCAGAGGCCATGACATTTTCAGCAAGACTAGTAGTTCTACTTGGAGACTTTTAAAGAAAGGCCAGTCTTGAGCATTGCAAATGAAACTTTTAATCTATAGGGCAACATTTGAGTGGTTTCATGAATAGAACATACTAATAGAACATCCTGTGCATTTGTCTTGTCGGGTGATCAATTTGCTTTAAGTTACAGGATCGCTGTGCTCCATAATCTTGGCATTTAATCTCATGTTGGTTCTTGCTGCCTCTGTGAATTAGAGCCCATAATCATCTGGGGCTGAGTGACATGTTCTTAATGCTAAGATATGAAATGTTATGGGAATATTTCTATCACAAATGACACATCAGTCATTTTTTTTTTCCTTCCCACTGCTCTCTCCACGCAAGGTGTTTCTGGAATTTGAGTTGATCATGCAATAAATAAGGCTTAAAATGTTATAAATCACGCTAACATTTTTGGCGGCCCCAAGATTGATCACTTCTGGGAATGGGAAGGCTGCACTGAATCAGTCTTACATGAACCAGAACTGAAGGGAGGGTGATCATCGCAAATATCCTGCGAGATACACACAAAGCAATTGACATTTATCATTAGCGACTGGCCCTGACAAGAGCAATAAATGGTCTTCACACTGATATATTCTACATAGACTGATTTTGACAAATGAGACAGTATGGGACAAAAAATATGGTCTAAGGTGTAAGTGTATAAGTTCTTGGTGCATTTTTATACAGAGTGATGGCTATATTTTTAAGCTTATGTTCTCATTTACGTCCAGGTTAGCAGAAGTACAGAGGTGGCTAATTTCTGAGTTAGGGTGAGGAAAACAAGTCCTAGACCTGCAGAGCTGCTCAGCATTTTTTTACCTTTTTTTTTTGCCCTCAGGGTCTGATTAGACTGCTGAGCCATACAAAGTCTGCAGACAGAGGGAGGCAAGGTGACAGACCGTTGGCAGTGTTACTTCCCTCATTCCCAATGTTTCTAGAGAAAATTGGAAGGGTTTTAAAGGTGTTGTAAGCGATTTTGGTCGTTTGGCTAACTCCTGCCTAATTTAGACCACCTCCATCCTCACAACCACAGGCCCTTTCTCCAAAACCACGACAACAAACATTGTCAAATCTAATGGCTGCAACCATTGGCAGAGTCTCAAGCTGTCACAGAAAATTGTGTGATTAATTTTTTCAGGTCTATTTAATTTTTTTTATTTTTCCTTTTTTGTTTCTTTTTCTTTTTTTGACCGGCACAAACTTTTTGTCTTCGTTGCAAGTATTAAACATTAAACCTGTATTTAATGTAGCCTTGGTTATATTAAATGTTTTCTTTTGCTTTGTATAGTTTTATTAGTGATTTTTAAAGATGGTTGTCACGGTGTGGGTTTGTCTTGTCATGTTTAGTGGTTCCCTGTCTGTCTATTAGTCTTCCCAGGTGTTTCCCGTTAACCACGCCCCCTTGTTATCCTGTTTAGATCGTTTGCCCCTGTATTTAAGCCCTGTGTTTCAGTCCAGTCTTTGTGAGTTCTTGTATTGTTGTAATGCTGTATGCACGCTGTCCTGTTCCTGAGTCTGGTTACCAAGTCTTTATTTGTGTAGTCTCTAGTTTATTTAAATAAAACACTGCTGCACGTGGATCCTGCTTTTGCCTCTGCTTCAGCTGCTTTGTAACAGAAGAACTCACCGCACCGAGATCCAGCAGCACCCATGCCAAGCCTGTGCCCAGATATCCAAATCTTGCGTCTCTGTCAGGGTGATCGATCCATTGAGGACTACGTGGCAGATTTTGTCGAACTGGCACATCTCGTGCAAATGAGCACCGAATGCCTGATGATCTTTTTCCGTGGAGGATTATCAGAACCACTCCGGTCTGTGATGCCTGCCCATGATCCACACGGCTCGTTGGAAGAATATATCGACCTGGCCCTTTTGCTGAGCGGTTCTCCGTTTATTGTGGGCGTGGAGGAAAAGGAGCTCCGTGAGCCCGCAGTACCCCCTCAGCCTGTTCTTCTCATCACTTCAGCCATCAAGCTAGCCATGGCATCATGGCATCTAGCCACCGCTGATGTCAGTGTTGAGGGCCAAGAAGACCGTTGTTCAAGGGGCCAGTCTTCCAGAGCCATTCCAGCCAGAGACCGTCCAGCCAGAGACCGTCCAGCCAGAGACCGTCCAGCCAGAGACCGTCCAGCCAGAGACCGTCCAGCCACCGTCCAGCCAGAGGCCGTTCACGTCACGTCTGCCCAGCCAGAGACGCCCAGTTCACGCCATGCATGCGCCGCCTGAGCCCTCAGTGACCGCAACACTGGCCCTTATGGCCACAGCCATGTGGTGTGTGTGGGCTGCGCACACACTTGAGCCGGTGCCCGCTGATCCTGCGCCAGAGCCCGCTGATCCTGCGCCAGAGCCCGCTGATCCTGCGCCAGAGCCCGCTGATCCTGCGCCAGAGCCCGCTGATCCTGCGCCAAAGCCCTGCGCCAGAGCCCGCTGATCCTGCGCCAGAGCCCTGCGCCAGAGCCCTGCGCCAGAGCCCTGCGCCAGAGCCCTGCGCCAGAGCCCTGCGCCAGAGCCCTGCGCCAGAGCCCGCTGATCCTGCGCCAGAGCCCGCTGATCCTGCGCCAGAGCCCGCTGATCCTGCGCCAGAGCCCGCTGATCCTGCGCCAGAGCCCGCTGATCCTGCGCCAGAGCCCGCTGATCCTGCGCCAGAGCCCGCTGATCCTGCGCCAGAGCCCGCTGATCCTGCGCCAGAGCCCGCTGATCCTGCGCCAGAGCCCGCTGATCCTGCGCCAGAGCCCGCTGATCCTGCGCCAGAGCCCGCTGATCCTGCGCCAGAGCCCGCTGATCCTGCGCCAGAGCCCGCTGATCCTGCGCCAGAGCCCGCTGATCCTGCGCCAGAGCCCGCTGATCCTGCGCCAGAGCCCGCTGATCCTGCGCCAGAGCCCGCTGATCCTGCGCCAGAGCCCGCTGATCCTGCGCCAGAGCCCGCTGATCCTGCGCCAGAGCCCGCTGATCCTGCGCCAGAGCCCGCTGATCCTGCGCCAGAGCCCGCTGATCCTGCGCCAGAGCCCGCTGATCCTGCGCCAGTCCTGTTCAGCCCAGAGTTTCCTTCGCCGCTGGTCCTGCCCAGCCTAAAGCCCTCTTCACCCCTGGTTCTGGCTGTATCTCTGCTCCAGACTACGACCCCGTAGCTACCCCCAAGACATTTTTTGGGGGGGCAGTAGGGGTGGGCGATATGAGCAAAAATTCATATCACGATATTTTTCACTGTCTGGACGATATCGATATTACCGTATATACCCGAATATAAGACGAGGTTTTTGTCCTAAAAATAGGCTGAAAAATGGGGGGTCGTCTTATATTCGCGATATAGACAAAATCACGGTGGGGAGAAATTTCTTGCCAAGCATTTCGGTGAGCTACTTTATTTGTGTATTAAAGTAAAAAAAAAAATTGAGAAAAGTTACAAAACCCACTTAAAATGGCCAGTTTAAACGTTAAGATTATATTTCAAAAGTACCTCAGACAAACAGGTGAAGCGGGTCCGCGCGAGGAAACATCACTGTAGCGCGCGCTCTTCACGTGCTTCTAGAGCGCGCAACAGCCTCCCTCCAGAGCGCGCGCGCGCCTATCTATCTATCTGTGTGTGTGTGTGTGTGTGTGTGTGTGTGTGTGTGTGTGTGTGTGTGTGCGTGCGTGTTTGCGTGTGTGTGTGCGTGCGTGTTTGCGTGTGTGTGTGTGTGTGTGCGCGTGTGTGTGCATTGACTTGTTTATGGAGGACTCTTACTGCTCTAAGATTCTAAAATATCAGTCATAGATATCGACCATTGAGAACTTTGGGTACAGATGCCAACTTATTGTGCTAGTGTTTGGTAGTCTAGGTCATGTACACAGGCTGGCGGTCCGTGGACTTTGCATTGGGGGGATTTCTAAAACAAGGGCCAAACAGTTGGCAAAGTACTGCTCAATCTCAGCAACTATAGGAAGCATGTTTATTTGGAAAAGACGATGTTTCCTGTACCCTTAGAACTCTTAACCCTTAGTAATCCATAACAATGTGCTGATTTGTTTTAATCTGTTGGATTATTCAAAAAATTTGATTCCAAATGAAATTAACTTGTAATGTGGAATCAAATAAAGTATATAAAATGTGTGTTTCTTTTTCCCCAAAAAATAAGTCTGGAAAATGGGGGGTCGTCTTATATTCAGGGTCGTCTTATATTCGGGTATATACGGTATATTGCGACATGAGAAAAAAAAATTGGAATCACATTTTAGTACACCTTAGTTAAATTACAGGCAAAATATGTATTTTAACCCTATTACTAGAAAAAGGTGAGGGATTTAATTGGACATAGACCTGAAAAATATTTTTTTATTGTGCCATTGTTTTTCTCAAAAAGTGCAAACGTGCAACATGAGGTAGGCCTGAATTCACTAGTTATCTCTTTCCACTTTTTATTTTGCGGGGGTCAAATAATTCCTTCGTTAATAATTCGTAAGATGAGTAACACTGGAGTTTGGTTTATTGAATACGTTATAATCAATAAATATAAAATAGTGTGATTTCAGAGAGGTTTGACACTTAGGCCTAATTGAAGACAATATTATATTAACCGAGAAGTTTTTGTATACTGACCAAAAGAGAGAAGTAGGCTACATCCTGCTAATTCAGTGGTGAGAATTTAATTGTTGTTTTTATATATATTGTTGTCCATTTATCGAACTTCCATACCTCTTATATAGTAATTAAATATTACTATGTATCAATTTACTAATGCTCGGACACACGCGGTCTCTCTCGCTGTCGATCGCGGAGTTCGCTTTGCTTTTATCCCGTCCGGCGCCTCATAGACAGACACTGTGTGTGTGTGCGAGAGGCGCGTGTGTGACATGACGGAGTGACACACTGTCACAGTGACAGAGAATGAATACACTGCGTGTTTTAAATAGCGTTAAAAATAATAATAATAACGAAACGCATTATGTGGCGGCCGGTGTTGATTCTGTGGTGCACCGCCACGAATTAGTCTGTGTGTGGTGGGAAACACTGGACTGTTACCATGCTCTGTGTTTGATTATTAATGGCTGTGCATCACGCGAGTTGGACACAAGAAGAAAAGGTTAAGTTCAGTAGATTTTGTATCGTCATTAGTAGTGTTATTTTAACGTTGTAAAGAGTACCAAATTGAACAAAACAATATAACTACAAAATTTGAATTTATGATAATCTTACGGTATTCTCGGTATCGCAAAATCCATATCATGGTACAACATAAAACCGGTAGTCACGTTCATACCGGTATAGCGCCCACCCCTAGGGGGCAGTAGGCCTTCTCCACCGTGGCCTCCCGAGGGGTCTTCACCGCCGTGGCCGCCAGAGGGTCCGACAGCTCCGCCCTGGACGCCCGAGGGTCCGACAGCTCCGCCCTGGACGCCCGAGGGTCCGACAGCTCCGCCCTGGACGCCCGAGGGTCCGACAGCTCCGCCCTGGACGCCCGAGGGCCCACAGCCTGCTCCGCCCTGGCCATGCCCACAGCCTGCTCCGCCGTGGCTACGCCCTCAGCCTGCTCCGTCGTGGACACGCCCACAGCCTGCTCTGCCGTGGCCACGCCCTCAGCCTGCTCCGCCCTGGTCACGCCCTCAGCCTGCTCCGTCGTGGACACGCCCACAGCCTGCTCCGCCGTGGCCACGCCCACAGCCTGCTCCGCCGTGGCCACGCCCTCAGCCTGCTCTGTCATGGTCACGCCCTCAGCCTACTCCGCCCTGGTCACGCCCTCAGCCTGCTCCGCCCTGGTCACGCCCTCAGCCTGCTCCGCCCTGGTCACGCCCTCAGCCTGCTCCGCCGTGGCCACGCCCTCAGCCTGCTCTGTCATGTACACGCCCACAGCCTGCTCTGCCCTGGCAGCCTGTTTGTCCTGCTCCACTCCCTGGCCGCCTGCACGTCCAGCTCCGCCCACGTTCCATGGCCCAGGTCCGCCCACATTCCATGGCCCATGCCCGTCATTGCAAGGCCCTGGTCCCGTTCCCTGCGCGGACCTGGCCCTCCATCCCTCCCCCAAGTCCGCCTCCGCTTCTCCGCCCTCCTGAACTTTTTGGTGTTTTATGGGCGTCAGGAGCCACCCATAGGGAGGGGGCTATGTCAAGGTGTGGGTTTGTCTTGTCATGTTTAGTGGTTCCCTGTCTGTCTATTAGTCTTCCCAGGTGTTTCCCGTTAACCACGCCCCCTTGTTATCCTGTTTAGATCGTTTGCCCCTGTATTTAAGCCCTGTGTTTCAGTCCAGTCTTTGTGAGTTCTTGTATTGTTGTAATGCTGTATGCACGTTGTCCTGTTCCTGAGTCTGGTTACCAAGTCTTTATTTGTGTAGTTTCTAGTTTATTTAAATAAAACACTGCTGCACGTGGATCCTGCTTTTGCCTCTGCTTCAGCTGCTTTGTAACAATGGTATTTCCATGTTGACATATACAGGTCCTTCTAAAAAAATTAGCATATTGTGATAAAGTTCATTATTTTCCATAATGTAATGATAAAAATTTAACTTTCATTTAGATTCATTGCACACCAACTGAAATATTTCAGGTCTTTTATTGTTTTAATACTGATGATTTTGGCATACAGCTCATGAAAACCCAAAATTCCTGTCTCAAAAAATTAGCATATCATGAAAAGGGTCTCTAAACGAGCTATTAACCTAATCATCTGAATCAACTAATTAACTCTAAACACCTGCAAAAGATTCCTGAGGCTTTTAAAAACTCCCAGCCTGTTTCATTACTCAAAACCGCAATCATGGGTAAGACTGCCGACCTGACTGCTGTCCAGAAGGCCATCATTGACACCCTCAAGCAAGAGGGTAAGACAGAAAGAAATTTCTGAACAAATAGGCTGTTCCCAGAGTGCTGTATCAAGGCACCTCAGTGGGAAGTCTGTGGGAAGGAAAAAGTGTGGCAAAAAACGCTGCACAACGAGAAGAGGTACCCGGATGCTGAGGAAGATTGTGGAGAAGGACCGATTCCAGACCTTGGGGAACCTGCGGAAGCAGTGGACTGAGTCTGGAGTAGAAACATCCAGAGCCACCGTGCACAGGCGTGTGCAGGAAATGGGCTACAGGTGCCGCATTCCCCAGGTCAAGCCACTTTTGAACCAGAAACAGCGGCAGAAGCGCCTGACCTGGGCTACAGAGAAGCAGCACTGGACTGTTGCTCAGTTTTGCATGTCATTCGGAAATCAAGGTGCCAGAGTCTGGAGGAAGACTGGGGAGAAGGAAATGCCAAAATGCCTGAAGTCCAGTGTCAAGTACCCACAGTCAGTGATGGTCTGGAGTGCCATGTCAGCTGCTGGTGTTGGTGCACTGTGTTTTATTAAGGGCAGGGTCAATGCTGCTAGCTATCAGGAGATTTTGGAGCACTTCATGCTTCCATCTGCTAAAAAGCTTTATGGAGATGATTTCATTTTTCAGCACGACCTGGCACCTGCTCACAGTGCCAAAACCACTGGTAAATGGTTTACTGACCATGGTAATACTGTGCTCAATTGGCCTGCCAACTCTCCTGACTCAGGTCAGGAGAGTTGGCAGGCCAATTGAGCACAGTAATACCATAGAGAATCTGGAATACCCATAGAGAATCTGTGGGAATACCCATAGAGAATCTGTGGGAATACCCATAGAGAATCTGTGGGATATTGTGAAGAGAAAGTTGAGAGACGCAAGACCCAACACTCTGGATGAGCTCAAGGCCGCTATCGAAGCATCCTGGGCCTCCATAACACCTCAGCAGTGCCACAGGCTGATTGCCTCCATGCCACGCCGCATTGAAGCAGTCATTTCTGCAAAAGGATTCCCGACCAAGTATTGATTATTGAGTGCATAACTGAACATAATTATTTGAAGGTTGACTTTTTTTTTTGTATTAAAAACACTTCTTTTATTGGTCGGATGAAATATGCTAATTTTTTGAGACAGGAATTTTGGGTTTTCATAAGCTGTATGCCAAAATTATCAGTATTAAAACAATAAAAGACCTGAAATATTTCAGTTGGTGTGCAATGAATCTATATATGAAAGTTTATTTTTTATCATTACATTATGGAAAATAATGAACTTTATCACAATATGCTAATTTTTTGAGATGGACCTGTATATACAGTACTGTGCAGAAGTCTTATGGAACGTTAGTATTTTAAAACTAAAAAATGGTTTTAAGCCAGTTATTTGTATCTATTCCTGTAGGGTGTCTGTAGAAAATATCAGTTTACATTTCCAAACATAAATTTTACTGTTAATTGTAATGCAGTGCGATATATTTTTTTTTGTTTAATTTTTTTTTTTTTTTTTGTATGCACAAGGAATCAGAGATCTGATCTCACCATCGTTGAGTCCGTCTGGGATTACATGAAGAAACAGAAAAAACTGAGACAGACTAAATCCAGAATGGATCCCAGATGGACTCGATGATGGTGAGACCAGATCTCCGTGTGGAGCATACCGGCTGTTGTCAGACTCCTTGTGCATACAAAAATTTCACTGGATTATTACAATTAATGGCAAAATTATTGTTTGGAAATGTAAACTGATATTTCCTACTTAAACACTACAGCAAAAGATATGAATAACTGGCTTAAAACCATTTCTTTGGGGCAAAAGTACTAGCCTGCCTAAGACTTTTGCACAGTACTGTATATGTCAACATGGAAATTACTATTCAACATTGATGATAATAAGAAATGTTTTGACCGTGTGTGTGTGCGTGCGTGTGTGCGTTCCTCAAAATGGGATAATCATATGTGACGATCCTTAGCACAAAAACAACTGTTTTGCACTAAAAACCTAGCTAACATTATAACTGGTCCTGAGGGAAAAATCTGATAATTAAAATTAAAAAATTTATGCTCTGTCAGACAACTTGATGCACTTGACTTAATGACTTCACTTGAAGTGACACCGTGAGGTGAATGTTCTTCCTCAAGGTCCATTCAAATTGCCTGAAAGGAAAAGTTTGTTCGCAGGCACTTGTTCTTCTTTTTAGGCTCTGTTACTTCTTGAGTTTCATCCAGCATGTTTTCATGAGTCAATAAACATTCCAGTAACCACTGACTTCACCAGGCGGCGTTTCTTTAGACATGGCTTGCAGTATTATGTAAGTATTAAAGCCTTCAGCCGCCCTCTCCCTTGCCTCCGTGTTAGAGCACACTGAGCTGGTCTCTTTGAGCGAGGGCTGTAATTGCATCCGCTCAAAGAGTGAGGAAATCAATTAGACATCACAGGCGGTGTTAAGGGGGCAGCGCTGACATGCACCGTCTGTGTCAACACCGTCGCATTCCCCCTTCATGGCTCGCACCGCCATGTGCCACACATCAGTTACTGTCAGTGTTAAACGGCAGCGTCCGTCGGGCTCCGAGCCAGTGATTGGTGGGAGGGAGCCACAACAAAGAGACCAAAACACAATCCTGATTCACACAGAATTTGGAGTTATGACAACATGTCCTCCCTCGAGGGCCTGGCGAGGGTATAATGAGAGAAGAAGGCCAGTAGGGGGCAGGGGAGAGAGAGGGAATGTGATGTCGAAGAGGAGAAAATACGGCAAAAAGAATTAAGGCTGCAGCACTGGGCTACTCCCCCAGTTTCACTCTCAGCTGCAGGTCCACATTAGCTTTAGCTGCATTGCAGCCTTTTTCAGGTACACATGAATTACCTCATTGTGCTCCTAGTGCAAAAACTGCAGGGAGTTTTTAAGTGCTACCAAGCATATAAAAGCTGTTGTTATAGTCAATATAAAGAACAATATTATGGGATTAGTGAACAGTGTTTTACAGTGGTTGCAAGGCAGCACATTATTGATATTACTCAAACATTCAAATTACAGATTGCTTTTTATATTCTACATCTGTCTGTCTCCATCCATCCATCCATCCATCCAAACTTTAGATTACAGTTATGGCTTTTTGTATTGCATTTGTATTTCTTACAATTCAATTTAATTATACCTCCTTTTTTCCATTTCAAATGGTAAATCTCAACCCTATTTGCCTCTATCCAGTACCTCAATTCAAATTCAGGAATTGAATTGGAATTTGAAAGACATTCTCATTTCAGTTCTGAATGGCACTCAACCTTATGTATTTTCCTGACATATTTTACTATTTTTGTTTTTCACATATTTATGTAATAAATGATCACCCTACTGAAACAAACAAGACACCCACTGAGTGTAATGACAATGAAATCTAATGCAGCATTTAATTTACACAGACCCAAAGCCTCAAGCCTGAGCTTACCTAAAACTATAACAGAGAAGAACAGAGATTTTTTTGCTACCATGCATTTCCTCCAGGAAATGCAAATCTAGTTTAACTGTAACAAACTCAATTTTCCTTCCCTATGAACTCGGTCCTAATGCAGTGCTCGCAATAGTCACATGTCATGCACTCTAGCCCTTTCATTCATTGATCTTTTTGTATGCGTCGTTTGCTGTGAGCACAAGTGAGCAGTAATGGGGCTATTTATTCACATGCCTAAATCGGAAAAGCAATACTTTACAGAGGTAATGATTAGATCATCATTGCAATAGGGGACATGAGCGTTCTCATTTCTCTAAATCATTACCCACAAACCCCCTTGAACGCGCACATTCCATTCATGCCCTGTTCGCCGTTGCAAAACAATCTCATCGCTTCATAATCAAAATCACATTATTCAAATTTCTGAATGTCGCAGTGGCCACAGGCCAAACAAGAAATCAAACAGATTTTGAACCATAAATGAGTTTTATTCATGCTCGCACTGCCCGCAGCAGCAGTATTAAAAGTTTTGAAAGCCCATCCTTTTCAATCCGTCCACTCTTTGTTTAAAAAACTTTTTGTGTGTTAAGAACAAACTGAATAAGAGCGTCGAGACCTGCCTGTCTAACTGTCTCTGTCAGAAAAGGGCAATTACTCGCAGCAGTGGCAGTAATAGCCATCTACTCTGGCTTAGACCTGACATTGAGAGAATAATGCCAGCGAGTCAGTCGTCTTTAAATCTCCCTAGCCATCATAGCGTCATTATACTGTAGCAGTCACCTGCATCTTATCTCCGGCTAGAGCCCAGCCATCGTCTGATTATATTTAAGTGGCGTGCAATGAATCTAAGCTTGTGTCCTCTGACAGAAAATTCCTGCCTACATTCCAAATTCGAAGTCAAGCTCGCCAACAGGTTCAAGGGAGAGAAAACGTTTCTTTCTTGTCACTCCTTTTTCAAATCTCCCAGCCAAGTCTTATCGTAATCCCCATCAGAGCCCTCAGCATCTCAGCACCGCGACTCTGAGCATGTGTTATCAGGGGATGGAGGAGCCGCGCCACTGTGTGAGGGTATTAGTCTGCTATCTAGAACGCTGGTGGAAGCAGGAAGTAGCACTGGAGTTGAACGTTGCGGCAGATGGTTCTATTGGTTGAGCTCTGGGCAGGTATGGATTGTTATCTTGCTGTCAGACTCCCAGCCCTTATCTAAGTCAACATAGCCTGGCTTCATTTACGCTGGGTTTATCTATGGTTGAGCTAAAGTTGCCTTGCTAGGACCTAGGGGCTACATTTGATGCATCAATGCAATGGGTTTGTGATGTTGTTTGCTTGTGATATGGATCAGCTCCCTGCTGAAAAGACCAGCAGAACTGATCACCAGCAATATGTTGTGTTTTGGTTGCTGGTGTGTTGTGCCCCTATATTTTTGCCTAGCTAATTCTTGCCTAATCTCTGGTCTACCTCGCAGCTCATTCTGGCCAAGAATCGCTCATGTTGACAATCCGACATGCAAAATGATCAGACGGAGTTCAGTCCTGTTTAGTTACCAGTTATCTGAGATAATTGTGACGACAAGAATGCATTGTCATGGGGGAAAAAAGTATTTAAATAACTACACGGCACAAGAGACTGGCTAGAGAGAATATACCAATAAAAATAGCAGAAATGTGACTTCTTAATCAGATTTTCTGTATACATACTGCAGTTGAAAAAGGTTTTTTTTATGTTTTTGACAAAAAGTCTCTTATGCTCACCAAGTTGCATTTATTTGAGCAAAACAGTAAAAACAATTGTGAAGTGTTATTACAATTTAAAACAACTGTTTCTTATTGTAATATATTGTAAAAGTTAATTTCCTCCTGTGTACCAAAACTGAATTTTCCGCATCATTACCCAATCTTCAGTGTCACATGATCCTTCAGAAAGCATTCTAATATGCTGATTTGGTGCTAAAAACATTTCTTAACATTATACATGTTAAACCGTGGTGTTGCTTAATATTTTTGTGAAAAAAATGGTACATTGTTTTCCAGGTCTCACTGATGAATGAAAAGTTCAAAAGAAGAGCATTAATTTGAAATAGAAATTCATTGTAACATTATACAATTTACATGTCTTTACTGTTACTTTTGATCAATCATTTATCCTTGCTGAATAATGCACATAATATGCACATAAATGCATATATACATACAATTTTACACACACACACACACACACACACACACACACACATTTTGTACTTGTACATTTGAGACTACTAATCTGGCAAAATTTGCCAACTCCCTGAAGTTTAAGACTATTCTTGCCAGGTCTCTTAACTAACTTAACTAGCAAGACATTGCTAGACCATGCCAGTTTCATCAACTGGTTATGCTGGTGAACAGCTTCACTATAGGTTAAACTAGCTAGACCAAAATATACATTCGATTGTAGTGCAAAGATCATTTTTAAATGTTCTCAAATTCCGTTTATTATATAAGTTAATATGTTTTTTTCTTTTTGTTGCCTGGGAGATGAACTTGTTTATTTCCATGGTGATGTGAAGTGTTGACGGTTATACCAGCAGCAGAGCAGCAGCGTTTTAATGAGAAACAGCATGTTTCTTTCCCAGTGAGGCTGTGCACGTGGTGTGCTGAGAGGTGTACGCTTGACTGGGTTCTGTGCCTAATTATTTGCACCTTAACTCTCTAACATTGTTCTTTTATAATTTACACATCTTTGTAGCTTTCACAGGAGCTCTTCGGAGACCTAATCTTGCCCTGTTGCTGCCTATTAATAGTGATGGATGTAGTAACTAGTTTGACTGATAAGTGGCAGGAGAGGGGGCTGCAACAGGGCTGTGCCAGGCCCTCGGGCTCCTGCATTGTTCTATATTTGTTATTTTAGGAGTCAGCGCATTCATTCAGCCCAATAAGAGATGAAGAATGAGGGACCAGCTTCTGTCTGCCGCCCCCAGCGCTGCTCTGTGTCAATTCCCCTCTGTCCCTCACAGCCACCAAACCAAAGGCCAACCGCAGCGCTCTGCCAGTCACACACACAAACACACAAATGTGCTCCTGCGCGCACACACAGAACTATGTACTCGCATCTGCCCAGTTATGACATTTACACTCTCACACAATACACTAGCCTTTTCTTCATTTAGAGCTTTCTGTTCACTTTACTAAATGAGCTGAGCAGAGAACACATTGTTTCTTCTGCATGAGCAGGGAATGTGTCTCTCTATAATTACAGTTTAAGTGACTGCCATTCTTATATGAGTGATTGACTGCACAACATGCAATTTCAGAAACTTTTTAGAGACTTTAGAGAACTAATTGCCAGAAGCTGTTTTGAAAGCACAAACATTTTAGTACATATTTGCTGTTGTAGTCTTCTCCTGACTATATCTGTTTAATGACTAATAAGAATAAGACTTCATAATGAGCTGACTTCTCTCAGATGAACATCTTTTAAAAATTGTGTAAAATTTATACTGTAGATAGCTACATGGTTTCAACCTCAGAGTAAAAATTAAAAAGATAATTCTGAAATAAAGTGTAAAATAATTAATAAAGTTGCATATTGTAAATTGATATAAAGTCTCAATTAGAAGACAAAATTTGGAGTTGTGAGATATAAAGTCTCAATTTGGACAATTGTCTTTTTATTTGTTTAAATTGGATTCCATACAGTAGATGCTCTACAGTTCAAAAGTTTTGGGGTCAATACGATCAGCAAGAATTAGAATTGATCTCTGTCCACATTAAAACGACTGAAAACGCGGATCACGTGACCATTCACAGACACTGGGCATGCGCGTACCGGTGTAAACACAACTTCATTGATAAAATTATCCCACCATTCTCTGGGCTAACCCCAAACCGACGCTCCATGTACGGTCAACGCCGCCGCTGCACACGGGAATTGTCACAGATCGCTCGAATAATAGCTTGACTCCGGCGCATGTAGGCAGTTATAGCGTTGTAAAATGCAGAATTTACTTGTACAACAGCTGCTAGCAAAGACATACGCCATGACTGATGACACCCAATCATAGAGCCGAGCGTGAGCCTCTACTACGTCATCGTTTCTAATGTCCTCCGTTTTGACCCGTCTACACTAAAACGCCCTCCGGAGATTCAAAACGAAAAACGGATCGGCAGCGTTTCTAAACTTCTCCGTTTTGGGTCTCCGTTTTTGCCGTTTTAGTGTGGACGGGAGGTGCAAACGTAGCAAAAGGTCTCCGTTTTTAAACGAAAACGCAGTAGTGTGGACGGGGCCTTAGTCTCTCCAGGTGTTTCTAATTAGCCCCGCCCCCTTGTTATCTTGTTTAGCTTGTTTGTCTGTGTATTTAAACCTCTGTGCTTCAGTTGTTGGTTGTCGATCGTTGTTGCTTGTAGCTGTCTCCATGTTCCTGTCTTGAGTTCCATGTTCCTTTGTTTGCCCTGGATGACCTGTTTGTTTCATTAAAATAGTGCTTGCATTTGGATTCTCTCTCCGCTTCATTCCTGCCTCAACATTACACCAGCTCCTCCTCTCGTCAGTCAGTATTTGGCCTTCTGATTGCCCTTTGAATCATAATAAATTCTTGAATTATGTTGTACTTTAAAATCTTGAATTAATGATATCTGCAATACATTCATGTTGTTTCTGGTCTGTTTACCCTAACGAGGGTTATTTCTGCTCTCCCTGCTCTTACCCATGCTAGGCTGCATGGATGCGCAGAGAGTTCTCGCCCAGAACAGAACCATACCGCCAATCCTAACTGTTTGCTAACTGTCAATCGTATTTGGCGATAGTGGTCCTGACAGAAACAACTGTTTTCAACATTGATAATAATAATAAATCAAATCCCATCCAAAATTTTTCTCATTTTCTAGAAGCCATTTCTAAACGTCACAATAGGGAAGAAAAGACTATTGTTTCATGGCAACTTAAAAAATAAATAAATGATCTTTTTGCCAACCCCAAACTTGAAATGGTAGTCATGACCGTTGACATGAAATACTTGTGGGAAGTTGACGTTCTGTGGTGTGATGTGCTGTACTCCATCAAACTATTTTGAAAGCATTTTACTAATTATTTTATAATTATTTGTTGTTTTGAGAAATGTCAAAATTGCAGAACCATAAAGGAGAAGAAAAACTGGAGAAGACAAATGCTACTAAAAAATGGTGAAAATAAAAAGGAAAATCATGATGCTGGTGAAAAAAGCTTTCATGTCAACTACCCTTCAGTATATCATATCAGTTTTTGAATGGCCATTGATATAGTTCATTCATATAATTTCCTATATATCTTAAAACCAACAAATCCTCATCAACTGGACGCTAGGAAAGAGTGAAAAAAAGTACATGAGCTCTGCCTGTTCTGCATCAACAAGCTCAAGTCCTATACTCAGGAAATGATATTGCTCTTTCCTGTGGTTTTGGACACCCTGCTAGTGCATGGATTCAGTGTTGTAAGAGTCTGTGGGAAGAGCCCTTGACCTCACACATGCCCATGGTCTCTCTGTACTCGGCCCTCTCACGCCCCCTCACACATACACATTGACACATGTGAGGAAACAGAGTTGGCAGCCGAAGGATTTTCACACAGCACCCAGATAAGAGCCTTTTAAAAAGTTGGCTGTGCTCACCAAACTCTCTCACTTTCTGTGAGAGCAAAAGAGCAAACATTCCAGTTTACCTGGCATGAGTCGATATTCAATTAACCAGTCCAGCCTCTCACTGTGGCCGTTTATCAATACCTTGTTTTAAGTGCACTTGCTTAATCACATGCTATTTACGGGTGCAACCAAATGAACAAACGAATAACAACTATTTGGAAAGTTTTTCAGTAAAGAAGCAGATACCCCACAAGAGGAAATGCGGCTAGGTCCTATCAGTGGATGTGCCAGCATTGAATGATCACCTGATGCCAGGTTTTTAATTAGTAAGGGTTAGTTTGTCATTTCAATTTAGCTTTCACTCCGTGATAGTTTAGGGGTTTTGTGTGTGTGTTTCAGATTAGATACTAAAAAAAAAAAAAAAACTTTTTAGTGTTTTTAGGGCTGCCAATGTTAACATGTTTTTGAGATAATTATATATTATTTTAAAAAAAACATTTCAGTTGAACGTACATTTATTTAGTAAACGCCTAATTTGACATTTAAAATGATTTCATTCTGTTCTGTTCTGTTCTGTTCTGTTCTGTTCTGTTCTGTTTTGTTCAGACGAGCATGAACGCCGAACACACACAGCAATCCTGTAGCCAAACTCGCATTAAGCAATAAATGACGGAGAAAGAACTTCTTAATTCATTTATTATTGTTTACTTTTTAAATCCAGATGGGATTTTATATAAAAAGGAAAGTCGTTTGTTGTCTTTGAATTAAATTAGCACTGATATAGTACACATTGCCTAATTACATTTCTAGTATTAAGTATTAAGGGATAAAAGGAGTATAGGGAAAACCATTTATAATGTGAAAAGTTAATGACTTACTTCTACATCTTCAAAAAGCACATATATCCCTAGTTCTGTGAAGAATTGAAACAGACGTCTCTTGTAGTATTATCAATGTCTTTACTGTCACTTTTGATAAACTTAATGCATCCTTGCCAAAAGTAATTTATTTGAAAAACTTTTGATCAATATATATATATATATATATATATATATATACACTCACCGGCCACTTTATTAGGTACCCCATGCTAGTAACGGGTTGGACCCCCTTTTGCCTTCAGAACTGCCTCAATTCTTCGTGGCATAGATTCAACAAGGTGCTGGAAGCATTCCTCAGGGAGTTTGGTCCATATTGACATGATGGCATCACACAGTTGCCGCAGATTTGTCGGCTGCACATCCATGATGCGAATCTCCCGTTCCACCACATCCCAAAGATGCTCTATTGGGTTGAGATCTGGTGACTGTGGAGGCCATTTTAGTACAGTGAACTCATTGTCATGTTCAAGAAACCAATTTGAAATGATTAGAGCTTTGTGACATGGTGGAAGTAGCCATCAGAGGATGGGTACATGGTGGCCATAAAGGGATGGACATGGTCAGAAACAATGCTCAGGTAGGCCGTGGCATTTAAACGATGCCCAATTGGCACTAAGGGGCCTAAAGTGTGCCAGGAAAACATCCCCCACACCATTACACCACCACCACCAGCCTGCACAGTGGTAACAAGGCATGATGGTTCCATGTTCTCATTCTGTTTACGCCAAATTCTGACTCTAACATCTGAATGTCTCAACAGAAATCGAGACTCATCAGACCAGGCAACATTTTTCCAGTCTTCAACTGTTCAATTTTGGTGAGCTCTTGCAAATTGTAGCCTCTTTTTCCTATTTGTAGTGGAGATGAGTGGTACCCGGTGGAGTCTTCTGCTGTTGTAGCCCATCTGCCTCAAGGTTGTGCGTGTTGTGGCTTCACAAATGCTTTGCTGCATACCTCGGTTGTAACGAGTGGTTATTTCAGTCACTGTTGCCCTTCTATCAGCTCGAACCAGTCTGGCCATTCTCCTCTGACCTCTGGCATCAACAAGGCATTTCCGCCCACAGAACTGCCGCTCACTGGATGTTTTTTCTTTTTCGGACCATTCTCTGTAAGCCCTAGAGATGGTTGTGCGTGAAAATCCCAGTAGATTAGCAGTTTCTGAAATACTCAGACCAGCCCTTCTGGCACCAACAATCATGCCACGTTCAAAGTCACTCAAATCAACTTTCTTCCCCATACTGATGCTCGGTTTGAACTGCAGGAGATTGTCTTGACCATGTCTACATGCCTAAATGCACTGAGTTGCCGCCATGTGATTGGCTGCTTAGAAATTAAGTGTTAACGAGCAGTTGGACAGGTGTACCTAATAAAGTGGCCGGTGAGTGTATATATATAACACCATTTAGACTGGAAAAATGTTGCCTGGTCTGATGAGTCTCGATTTCTGTTGAGACATTCAGATGTTAGAGTCAGAATTTGGCGTAAACAGAATGAGAACATGGAACCATCATGCCTTGTTACCACTGTGCAGGCTGGTGGTGGTGGTGTAATGGTGTGGGGGATGTTTTCCTGGCACACTTTAGGCCCCTTAGTGCCAATTGGGCATCGTTTAAATGCCACGGCCTACCTGAGCATTGTTTCTGACCATGTCCATCCCTTTATGGCCACCATGTACCCATCCTCTGATGGCTACTTCCACCATGTCACAAAGCTCTAATCATTTCAAATTGGTTTCTTGAACATGACAATGAGTTCACTGTACTAAAATGGCCTCCACAGTCACCAGATCTCAACCCAAAAGAGCATCTTTGGGATGTGGTGGAACGGGAGATTCGCATCATGGATGTGCAGCCGACAAATCTGCGGCAACTGTGTGATGCCATCATGTCAATATGGACCAAACTCCCTGAGGAATGCTTCCAGCACCTTGTTGAATCTATGCCAAGAAGAATTGAGGCAGTTCTGAAGGCAAAAGGGGGTCCAACCCGTTACTAGCATGGGGTACCTAATAAAGTGGCCGGTGAGTGTATATATATATATATATATATATATATATATATTAAACAATAGATAAACAAAAGATAGACAATTAAACAAAGATACACATTATACAGGCCTACACAGTGCTTTAATTTCAGGAAGGTCTACTAACATTATTCAGGTATGGTCTAAAAATAATTATAATAATGTAATCAAAAGTAAAATAGCACTGCAAAGTTTATAATAGATAGATTTATGCTTATTAAAGCTAAAGTTATTCATTCAAGAGCTGTGAGTGATTTTCTCTTTGCCTTTTGTTGTTTGATTCTCAGTAATGGAGCAATCGTCAGCATGTTTATTAGACTGCTTCCCCTTTAAGAACGAGTGCACCATATTTTCTCCCAAATATTTCCATACCTACATCCATTTTAGACAAACTGTTTAAGTGAATCTCCAAGCCGGTCATTTTGACATTTTTGTGTAGGCTACATTTGATCATTTAGACGTGCATATGAAGCCCAAAGTATAATGTGCTTGTCTCGTTGCGGTCTGTTTCGGAGCGCGCGACGCGGGAACAGCTTCTCTTGCGCAGATTTTTGTGCTTTTAATAGCTTTTTTTATTATTAAAAGCGTCCCGCAATTTAGCAACAGTAGAGACTGCATTTTACAACAATCACCGATCATGCTGATGGGCTGTCGTGTTGTGCGCGCTGTGGCACCGCGTGAGAGATCTCTCTCTTTCTCTTCTGGACTGCGAATAGCAAACATGCATCACAGACAAATGGTTTAATTAATACGGCTTTGCAAACATTGCATTTTGCTGTCTTGCTCTGCTGTGGTGTTTCCAGTGTGAAGTATTTCCACCATAGGATTTCCACACAGCGAACATGTTGGCAGCTCAATGCTATCCTGCTAGCTGGCTGCAAACTGCGGAATGGATTTCCTGAGGGGGGGTCTCTGTGTCTCATTGAGCCACACCTCCTTTCAGGATATCCATTCCACAGTTTGCAGCCAGCTAGCAGACTAGCCGGCGGGCCGCGGGAATCACTTTTGGAGTCGTTTCAGCAGACTACGTTAAAGCGCAGACATGGCTCATGGATATCGGATATCTCCGCAGGTTGGATCGGGAAAATCCGATACGTGAATTACGCTGGTATCGGTCCCGATACCGATACTGGATCGGATCGGCCCCATCCCTAATTGTTTTTATTGGCCTTGTATAATAAAAGATGTGAGGGAGTATATTAAAACCTGTGCAACCTGTCATCTTACAGGAAAGCCGAACCAGCGTCTAAAACCAGCACCGCTATATCCAATACCAGCGATTGAATCACCATTTCAGCATCTGATTGTAGACTGTGTGGGTCCATTACCCCCTTCCAAATCAGGAAATACGTATCTTCTTACAGTAATGTCAGAGTACTAGATATCCCGCTGCCTATCCTCTTCGCTCAATCACTACTCGCTCTATTGTTAAAGCTTTGACACAATTTATTTCTGTGTTTGGGATTTCTAGGGTTGTTCAAAGCGACCAGGGATCAAATTTTACTTCTCATATGTTTCAGGAAGTCTTGCTGTAGCTTGGTGTGAAGCAAAACCATTCTAGTGCTTACCATCCACAAAGTCAGGGGGGCTTTGGTACACTTCCACCAGACATTGAAGTCGTTGCTGCGGGCCTATTGTGTGGAATTAAAGCGTGACTGGGAGGAGGGTTTGCCCTGGTTATTGTTGGCGGCTCATGAGGTGGTTCAGGACAGTCTTGGTTTTAGTCCAAATGAGTTGGTCTTTGGTCATAAAGTGCGTCGACCACTGGCTGTTCTCCATGATGGACTAAAGGGGGGGCCCGATCCACCTTAGAGTTTGTTACAATATGTTGATGGTTTTAGACGTCGTTTATTTTCAGCTGGTCAAATGGCTAAGGACAATTTCTTGAATAAACAAAAAAAGATGAAGCAGTTGTTTGATCGAAACACAGAGTTTCGTGTGCTTTGTCCAGGGGATCAGGTGTTGGCCCTGTTGCCTCTTCCAGGTTCTTCCGTTCTGTGCAAATTTTTTTAGGTCCACATACGGTGGTACACCAAAATTACTTGATTTCAACACCTGAGTGGAAAAGAGTTAACTTGTTAAAACCCTTTTATTCCCGTTCTTTGGTGTCAGAGAAGGCTCCTGTAGCAGTCGCTGTTGCTTCATCTGTAATGGAAGTTGCTGAGGATGTTAAAGTACCTGAAGATTGCATGTTGCAGCCCCGTCTTAACAACTCTGAAACGTTAAATAACTTGGAGGATTTTGTACAACATTTGCCTCTTCATTAGAAGGCTGAAGAATTGTAAGCTTTGATTTCAGTTTTCCCTATGTTGTTTTCAGATTCACCTTCACACACTTATTTGATAGAGCACGATATAGATGTCGGCAATGCAAAACCAATACGCCAGCGTTTTTATCGTGTTTCTTTGGATAAACAATGTCATCTTAAGTCTGAAATTAAATATGTGGTCGAAAATAACATCGCTAAACCCTCCTTTTCAAGCTGGGCATCACCTTGTTTACTCTTGGGAAAGCCAGATGGGTCGTATCGTTTCTGTACTGATTACCGAAAGGTGAATAACATAACAAAACCAGATTCTTTCCCATTGCCCCGAATGGAAGATTGTGTAGATTCTGTCGGTTCTGCGATGTATTTTAGTAAATTTGATTTATTAAAAGGATATTGGCAAGTGCCTTTAACCACTCGTGCACAAGAGATTGCCTCATTCATACCCCTTCTGGGTTATACTCTTATTCTGTAATGAGTTTAGGCCTTAGAAATGCACCCGCTACTTTTCAACGCTTGATGAACCATGTAACCTCTGGGTTGAATGGTTGTGCTGTTAATTTAGATGATGTGGTTGTATATAGTGTCACGTGGGAGCAGCATCTTTTCCGAGCACTTTTTGAGCGTTTGGCAGAAGCTAGGCTTACGGTCAACTTGGAAAAGTGTGAGTTTGCCAAGGCGACTGTGACCTTTTCAGATCCAGGTTGATCCAGTCAAGTTGGGGCTGGAGCTGTACTGTTGCAAGCTGATTAACAGGGTATAGAAAGACCAGTTTCCTATTTTTCCAGAAAGTTTAAGTCTCACCAGTTGCATACTTCCACTATTGAAAAGGAGGCATTGGTGTTGATTTGGGTTTTTTAAAGTCTATGTAACAAGTGGTATTTTTCCAATTGTGGTATTTTCAGACCACAATCCACTTACCTTTTTGCACTCTTTGCAGAGCCCAAACCAGCATCTTATTCGATGGTCTCTCTTTTTGCAACCCTACCCTTTGGAGATTTGACACATTAGGGGTGTGGAAAATGTACTGGCTGATGCCTTATCTCGTGCCCAATGTGAGAGTTTTTGTGACTGATTCAGTTGATTTTTTTTATCTTCTGTTTTCTCTCATTGTGACTGGCTTTTCCTAGGCACCGGGCGTTGCTGTATTCAAGTTGCAAGTGGGAATCAGATTAAGAAGGCATCATACTTGGTTTGCAGTCTGTTATAATGATTTGGGGTTAAGTGGTAATATTTTGTTTTTTCGCTAATTAAGAATTAATAATAATTTTCTCATTTGTTTCAGAGGTCCTTTGCAAGGATCCTCTCTCTTAAGAGGGGAGGTGGTGTTATGGGTGTGGGTGTTTTGTTTTCTTTGTATTTCTTGGTTTTTTAGGTGGGAGCGGAGATGAGGAACACCTGATTCAAATTAGGAGGTGGAGATATATGTGTTTCGGTTCCGTCCATGGAGGGCGGTGTACGGAGAGGTGACATCTATGGCTGGCCTCTTGTTTCCTAGCTAAAACGGGATCTCGCATCTGTCAGCATTTTGGGACATTTCAGATGGGATAAAATGTATTATTGCACTTTGTGGAACCCCTAGAATTATGTAATAAACCTTATTCATTATATCGATCTTTTGTTTTGATTTTCCTATATTGTTGCGGCCACGAGTCGGCCGTAACAATATATACACAGTGGTGGCCAAAATTATAAGAACGGTAAGATTTTTTAAGAAGTCTCTTCTGCTCACCAAGGCTTCGTTTATTTGATCCAAAATACGGCAAAAACAGTAATATTGTGAAATATTTTTTAACAATTTAAAATAACTGTTTTCTATTGTAATATATTTTAAAATATAATTTATTTCTGTGATCAAAGCTGAATTTTCAGTATCATTACTCCAGTCTTCAGTGTCACATGATCCTTCAGAAATCATTCTAATATGCCGATTTGTTGTTCATGAAACATTTATTATTATTATCAATGTTGAAAGCAGTTGTGTACAATTCCTTTTCAGGATTCTTTGATGAATAGAAAGTTCAAAAGAACAGCATTTATCTGAAATAGAAAGCTATTTCAGATAGAAAATAGAAGCTGTTTTCTATTTTCAAATATTTCACAATATTACTGTTTTTGCTGTAATTTGGATCAAATAAATGAAGCCTTGGTGAGCAGAAGACTTATTTTAAAACATTAAAAAATCTTACCGTTCTAATAATTTTGGATTCATGATGTCATGTCACTTGCTATCAGCCAATGTACTTTTTCCACTTATGATGTGACATCATAAAAAGCCTGACGTTAAAGTGTGTAGACTTTGTGATCCAAACCACCCAGTTCTGAGGGTTTTCTTATTTGAAAGCACCCTTGGCTGCAGAGCTCACTCTGTGTGGTAAGCGGCTTGAGCATATTCTTGGCAAAAGGCAGGTGACAACAACAGAGCAGGGAAAGGCCTTGTTGTAAAAGCCATGGAACAACTGTTACCTGTCCAGTTCCTGCCCTTTTACCTTTCCCACTGACATTTAGCATTGTTCACTCCAGGTCCTTTGTGAGGCCTAGTGTGTAACAGTCAATGGAGGTGACTTTTAATACGACTGAGATCTTTTCTCTGTCTTCTGCAGAATGGAAAAGCCACAGAATATGAAACACACTGGACTAGATTTTCCCAAACATGTTCCTCTTTCTTTCTCTCTCCACCACTCCTTCTCGTTCTCTTTCTAACTCTCTTGGTCTTTTACTTTGTGTCTATAGTGGTTTCAGGGCTGGGATTTGAAAACAAAGCCCTGCCTCACTGCTTTTTCAGCGACAGCCTGAATCTCAGCATGAATGGTGTTAGCAAAGCAGATGTGGCGCTCTTTCCAGTTCATTTCTGATTGAAATCAATCAGTCTGCCTATTGAAAACTTTGTGACTTCATAGCATTACATCTGAGCTATCTTTAAATTATGAGCAAGACGGATGCAATTGAAAATCCACAGACAGCAAAAACGTATTTGCTGAAAAAACAAACCCATTTATTTTCATATTTTAATAGTAGTTTTTAGTGTGGATTCCAATGTTGTTCCCCATTCATTTCTGGCATTACTTCCTGTGAATACCAATGGGGACGCGTCTCAGTCAGAGTGTTGAAATGATAGGTCTTTGCTGGGATGGTTCACCAGATTTGCTTCTCACTCACACACCCCATCAATTTGCTCTAGGAATTTAGTGATTTTGCTCATTTTCAGCCAATGTTTTGCTTGGGGGATATAAAAGCCACGCCGTTAAAAGCTGGTGTTGATTATAGTCATAAGCAGGGGTTAAATTTGGCTGGATTTGCCTCTAATCGGTAGGCATTAGCCTAGATTGGCTCTGTTTATTTTAAAATTAAATACTCGTGCATGAAATAGCTTGATTGACGAGCACATATCAACTGTTTTCCTATTTCCTATTTTTATTTATCGGCCCCCCTGCCGGATAATTCAGGTATGAATTGATAAAATGTGTACCTGAATGCAATGTAAGTGCTTTTGGATAAAATCATCTGCAAAATAATTTTTAAATTGTTTATTTATTTATTTTACATTAATTTTTTTTTTTTTTTTTTTTTTGGTTAATACAGGAATTGTTATACTGCAGTGTAAGTCACTTTGAATAATATCATCTGCCAAAAGCATAAATATTTAAAAAAAAGTTTTTAATAATTATTTACCCCATTATATTACCCCAGTTAATGCAGTAATATAGTGTATATACTAGTCATATAATGTAGACCTTGAATGCAATGCTAGTCACTTTGGATAAAATCATCTGCCAATGCAAAAAAAAATATAAATATATATATTATTTTCATTATTTATTTATCTTTATTTTACCCTAGTTAATGCATAAATTGATATGATGTAGACCTTGAAAGCAATGTAAGTCATTTTGGATAATACGCATCTGCCCAAATGCATTAATTATTTTTCTATTTTTTTTTCTTCAGTTAATGCATTAATTGGTATAATATAAATGGTATGGATAATCTGCCAAATTCATTAATTAATTAATTTGTTCGTTCGTTCATAAAATGTATTAGCAGATTTTATGGCTCCCCCAACACCTGTTCTAAAGGTTATAAATTTAGCATAGATGATGGGTCAATTAAGGTTATGGATGATCTCGAGGTCCATCCAAATGTAACATAGGCCAGCGTCTCACTGAACAGCATAGGAGCTTCTTTGATTCCTATACTTAGAGTACATACAGACTTTTCAATCTGTTGTGTAAGACTTCTGGGAAAGGGTAAATCGTTTTGGGTCTGCATCTGAAGACCAGAGAGCTTTTCAAAATCAGCCCCAAACTTTTGACCCTGCAAGGAGATTGATTGCTTTCAGTGTAATTCTCTTCACTTCCTGCGTGCAGGGGGCCGGACTAATAGCTGTCCCTCGTGTCCAGCACAGAGGTCTGCCTGGTTCCTCTCCCCCTGAGTTGAGTCAACCCACCCCCATCCGCAACCTCAAGAGTGGGGGAGCGTTTCCCAGGGACAAAAGAATGAATATGTAATGAAGAGAAAGGGAAAGGGGTGGGAGTGTGTTTGTCCGAGAGAATAGACGGATCCAGCTTGACAAGTGTTTGTCAAGGGATCAAGGAAGTGCAAGAAAGTCTTGTCTCGTTTTCCACATCGGCAACATAAGAACAGTTACTTACTTGTTACAAACCAATACAAACAGGGAAGCTCTCCGAGGCGAAGCCTGCAGTTTACAGAGTTTCAGAAACATCGCACTTTAGCTCCCTCCCTCTCTCCCCCAGAAATCTAGCACACATGGTACGTTCCGTTTAAAAGAGAGCATGTCATCTCTCAATGCACTGTGTTCTCTCTGGAAGCAGCTGCTGGGAGCGCGGTTTTTCAGCGGGAACTCTTTCACTCCTCTACCTGCTGTTTCGTCTGTCCGTTACGTTCTCTCACATGCTCTCTCTCTCTCCCTCTCTCTCTATCACACGCTCAGCTCTCTTTCACACTAACAGAGGACAGGTAGTGATTAGGTCTTTTCTGCTGGGATAAGGAGGAGGGGAGTCTGACTTGGGATTTTTTTTCCCCTTCTCCAGCGCGTGTTTTGTTTGTGTGGTCTAAACTGTGGCAGCCGTGGAGAGATAAAGGGGGACAGGGGACCCACGGCTTGTTCTACCCCCTGACCGAGCCCTTGACACCATGCACCTCTGTGTGGATTTGCTTCTCAGGGCAAAATCCTGAAAATGATGGAGGACAACAAGCAGCTGGCTCAGCGGATCGATGGGGCCATTCAGTCGGCCAGCCAGGAGGTGACCAACCTGCGCTCCGAGCTCTCCGCGACCAGCCGCAGACTGGCCGAGTTGGGGGCATGCAACCCCGTCGGCCTGGAGAACAACCAGCAGAACCACCATCACCACCATCACCACCTCCACGGTAAGACATGTGTCAAGTTTTGCTTGGTCTGTGAGTTACAGTTGAGAATATTTCATTTTTAAGGGTTTGTGGTTGGGAATGAGCTTTTGTTGAGAGAAGAAAGTAAAGAGGGGAGGACGGGGGCAGCTGATCCCGTTCTTCACTGCCTCGTCCCGTTTCCCGGGTAGCCGGTGGGATGGCTTTCCAACGCAGCTGTGACATATCAGGCAGAGAAAGGCCAGAGTGAGAGAGAAGAAAAATGAAGGCTAGCATTGGATTCAACTGTCGTCATAACTCCTGTCTCTGACTGATTCGCAGGGAATAACATGAAACACGTGGTTCAGGTCTGATACTAAAACTTAGTTAAAGGTAAAGTGTGTCTTTTTTATAATGTTAAAATACTAGCTTCTAGCTTTTAGACTACTGTAAGACAAACATTGGTAGAATGAGTTGAGCATCCCGACAGGCCCAACACAGCAATGTTGGCTTAACTGATGCCGTGAGATTTAGCTGAAAATGTTTGTCAACCAGTGTCAGACAGGATAGTGTTTTAAACTGCCATTCTCTCACACATTTCCATGTTAAAGTGATATTTCACCAAAAAGGAAAGTTCTGTCATCTTTTCCTCAACTTTATGTCATTCCAAACCTGTATGACTTTCTTTCATCTACAAAAGAATGAAAAAGGAAGATTTTTGAACAATGTTGATAACCAAACAGTTTTGGGGACCATTGACTTCCATTGTAAGGGCAAAAAATATCTATTTTCATGTTTTACAGAACATAAAGGAACATCATATGGTTGTGTAAATGATGACAAAATGTAAATTTTCGGGTAAACTGTCACGTTAAGTCGAGATGAAAATCTCGTTATTATCGTCAAAAGTGCTTGATGATATCACACATGACCCGTGCTTGTCAAAAACTTGACAGCAAGGTTCCTTTTAACATTGTTAGTTCATGAAACCTAACTAATGAACAGTATTTTTACAGCATTTATTAATCCTAATTTCCTAAGTTTTTAAAATGTCAAATTGTATAAATCAATATACACTACCATTGAAATGTTTGGGGTCGGTAAGATGTTTTAACATGTTTTTGAAAGAAGTCTCTTATGCTCACCAAGCCTGCATTTTTTAAATCAAAAATACATTAAAAACTTTTTTTTTATATTTCAAAGTACTATCGCAACTAACTGTTTTCTACTTCAATATATTTTAAAATGTCATTTATTCCTGTGGGAAAGCTGAATTTTCAGCATCATTACTCCAGTCTTCAGTGTCACATGATACTTCAGAAATCATTCTAATATGCTGATTTGCTGCTCAAGAAATTTTTATTTCTTGATATTTTTGTGGAAACCATTATACTATTTTTTTCAGTGTCTTTTTTTATGAATAGAGCAGCATTTATTTGAAATAGAAATCTTTTTGTAACATTATAAATGTTTTTACTTTCAATTTTAATTTGAAAAAATGCTGAAATTATGTTTATTAATTTCTTCTAACAAAAAAATACTACTGACCCTAAACTTTTAAATGGTAGTTTCATGTATTATAAAAGAGCATGAATTAATAATGAACAATAGTATTTTTACAATAGTAGCCTAGATTTATAATTGTTCATGTTGTAAAAGTATTGTTGTTAATGTTAATGTCACCAAATGCATCCTATTGCAATTGTTACCAAAACTACCCTGAATGTGAGTTCATTTAACATTGTGTGTTGTGACTCATCTTTTTTACTGGTTATCTCAACTTTCACTTCATGTTCTCTGAAAGGAAGTTAGGTGTGGCGAGATCCGTCCGGTTCTGTTGTACAGATTTGATAGCCCAAGGCAGTTTTTACTTCAGGCTAGAGGTCATGTTAAGCGGCTCGAACAATGTCTGTGTGTGTGCGGCGAGGACCAGTGTATTGATATTGTGTCAGGTTGATGATGTTATAGGGGTTAAAGCATGCAGGGCAGCCCAGCGGTGGGCGACATTCCCCCCGGTGGTCTTCTGCAGGCTGAGACTCTTTCAGATGGAGCGAAAGTAATAGAAACTGTGTGTTTGAACAGGTGTCATTTGCGGGACCCTTCTAAATGAATGAGATTGTATGAACAGCACAGCTTCCCCCCTCTCTCTCTCTTTTCACATGGGTTTAAGGCATCTCACTGCAGTGAACCCACATTCCTCTTTACCAACGCACTGATGTAATGCTTCTCCCTCTCTCTCTGCCCCTCTCAGTCTCTCTCTCTCTCTGTCAGTCAGGTGACTGTTTACATGGGAGAGCCGGAGGCTGAGCAGGCAGAATGTAATCAGATACACATTCCTCTGTCCTGCCGTATGTGGGAGTTTCTCTCTTAGTTTAAACACAAAGCCGCCCCCCTCCTCCTGTTTCAAAAACAGCATTCCTCTAATCAGGGCTTCGGGTTCATTTGTGTTCTGCTCACATCCTTCCGTCGTTATCGAGCCAAAGGCTGAGGGCCACTAAAAGTCATGTTTGTTGTAGGGCCGGATTTGGATTGGGTTCAATTTCATTTCACTTTTTTTTTGGTGAAGAAGTATTTTTCCACTATCCTGACCTTTTATGAGGCACACAAGCATTCATTGCGGCTAATAACTTTTTTCACTTTGTTACAAACACTCGAAATGTTTACCTCATGTTGCAGGCGGACACACTCTGAATATAAAGTTGAAAGCAAGCCGGTGTTTAATGGACTATGACAGCCTAATGGAGAGATGTGGCATCCAGTTGTGCTTCGTCTCTCCTCCATCTTTACATGACAAGTGAAGTTTATGTGACGACAGGATCTAAAGAAGAAACTGTTTACTTGATGATTATATGCTTTTTGAAACATTTCAATTAATAATAACATTAATACATACATTTATATTAATAACATAACATTATTACATATAACAGTTTTATATAATATTATATATTGTGGGTCACCAATGTTGGAGAAAGGAGCCCAGGAGCAAAGAAGTAAGTCCCAGCTGGGAAAAATCATCAATTATGAATACTTCCACCTGTTCACCCTTCAAACATGGAACCACTTACAGCTGTAGCCAATAATGGTCCATGGAGGTCACTATAAATCTTGGGAATCTGTGCTTCACTCAAAGGAGAGATGGTCCTGGGTGCAGACAACCCCAGGATGAGGTGAAGAAGCACAGGGAGGCCTAGAGTGAGACTGGCTGAAGAGAAAGAAAAGACACAGTTAACCTTGTAACCTCTGCTTTACCAACTTTGCCTTTCGTTTTTCCTGTCTTCCCCCTTCAAGGAGGCCTAGAGTTCAAGCAGACGGTAGGAACGCAGCTGTCATGAGTACCCCAGACCGGGAAGAATCTAAGTTCCAATTTGGATCCCTTTTGGCCATCCTATATATTTTTTGTTAAATAAAAGACAGTTTCTGTTAACGCTGCCCCCGTCTCTCTTGTGGTTGTGTTTTGTGGCAGTTGAAACCTCTCCTTGCTTTCGGACGTGTCACAGTTGGTGGAGAATGCGGGCATGAGCGGCCAGTGCTTGAGTTGCCACAAAACGAGACCTGGAGAAGGACAAAATGGAAGATGCGATTAAGGCCTTGTTGACCAGTCATGCCAAACAGAGAGAGGAGCTAAGTGCCCTTTGGAAGGCAGTTACTACCATGTGTCAAGTCATGTCCAAACCCAGCAGCACCCTAGACCCAGGGCGGGTCCTCACTAAGCAGACTCCAGAGGATGACGTGGAAGCCTACTTGGAGGTATTTGAAAGAACAGCAATCAGAGAGAAATGGCCTGAAGAAGATTGGGGTGCAGTGTTGGCACCTTTTTTGACGGGGGAGGCCCAGAGGGCCTGTCAAGATCTGTCTGCTAGAGATGCAGCTGATTATTTGAAGTTAAAGAAGGCCATTTGGTCCCATTATGGGCATAGCCTCCCTGCTTGTGCCCAACGTTTCCATGCATGGAGTTTTGATCCAACCCAGCCAGTAAGACCTCAGGTAGCCACATTGACCCGACTGACTAAGGCCTGGCTCGGTTCTGGGGATGACCCCCCATTGATGGAAAGAATAGTGTTAGACCGTTGCATCCGTTCCCTCCCAGCTGGGACTTACTTCTTTGCTCCTGGGCTCCTTTCTCCAACATTGGTGTCCCACAATATCAACATGCAGCCCCCTTGGAAGTTTGCATAGGCCTCCTGGTTGAGAACTACTGTTCTAGTTCTAGATAGGACAAGTCTTTAGTCTTTACTTAGGTTTGTTGAAATCCCTAATCATAACAATGATACTTTTTCCTTTACTTTTCTTACCACCACTAACAAGACAAAAATTAAATCCATACACTGCCTTTTTTCTTTATGAGGACGTGATTAGGCTTATCAGATTGCGATTATAGTTCAGACTTGTGTGTAATCATCTGATGAACTTAAACTGATACATCTGACTCTGATGATTGAGATGATATCCTGAAGGAATTACATGTATGACCTAGTGAAAAAAACCTACAGTGGGTACTCAACCAGAATAATACTTTTACCGCCGCCGCTCCCGCGGCGGTAAAATTCTGGTGTGTATTTGTTGCCTTTTACCGCTAAGAGGCGCTACAATTACAGACTTTGAAAAGTGTCAGTTTATTCTCTCTATTGCGTGATCTGCCGCAGGGCCGCTGCTCATTGAGAGCGATTGAAAGCTGGTAACAGATGATTTCAAGTGAAACTTGTAGTTAAACGAATTTATAATCACAATAGGCCTACTGAAATTAAATTGAATAAATAGTGAAAACATTTCAACATAAAACATTGCAACCGAAACATATTAGGCTATTAATGAGGGTTTGGAAGAGCATAAGTCAATGTTTAACAGCGTTCAGACGATAGCTCAGCGGTTAACGCAACAACATGAGCCTCAATACGCTTCAAACGATCTGAGATCGAATCTCAATGGAGCCAATTTGCTGTTGGCCGAATTCGTTTATGTTTTACCGTTCTTGATGCTTAAATAGGTAACTGTTTATTAGCAAATTCATTAACTGTTTACTTATGTAAAGTCAAGAGTTTTGTTTAAATTATCAATGGCACATTACAACATAAATTTGCTACATTCAAGTAGAGCCGCTGCACGACAAAACTGATGAGGGAAGATTAGCTGAATTATTGTTTTGTGAATCATTCACGAAATTGAGGTGATAGACAGTGATACCCGGCCATAGCAACGGAAGAAATTTTTCAAAACAGATCCATAAATTGAACAAAACAGAAAAGACTGATTTTGTTGACTTGGCTACACAAAATAACAGACTAACTAAATAGTATTGCTTTCAATATAAAAACAAATGAAAATGTAAAAGAACACTAAAATTAATTAAGTTTGAAACCCCATCGCACATTTTTAAGGTTTAAATAAACTGGTACAGTTTATTTGTTTAAAACAGCTGGTTGCATTGAGTTTAGAGTTTCCTTTGCGATGCAAAATAAGAAACACAGAATCTTATTCTTGCAACATTTTAAATTTGTATTGCCAAAGAAATTGCAGCTTAATTAAACAATTAAGTTTAATTTTTGAAGTTTATTTTGTCTCCCTCCAAAAAAAAAAAAAAACTGTAACAAATTATTTTGCCTTTGTTGCTTCAAAGACACAGCATGCCTTGTTGAATTCACTTACAATAAAACGAGGTTGAATTAAAGAGCTCTTTATCTGCTTCGTTTCGTCAACAGTTAATATTTAGATAATGCCAGATTGTTGACAATCATACACACTGCTTCAAACATTCTAAAACTCTATAAAAACAGTTGAAACAACTGGATTGAACACTTTAATTTAAATTTTGTGTGAAAAACTTTAAATACAAAAAATACACTATATTTATAATTAAATAAGATATAGGGCCTACATTTGGACACATCGAAAGATTTATCCTTAAAAGAATTTAGCCTTTGCCTGCTCATTGGGCTGGCTATCCGACATCTCCATATGAAAGAGGAACATTAACACCTATTGTGCACGCACGATAAAGCCACTGTCCCTCCAAACCCCCACAGGCTCTCTGAATCTGAGACTGACTTAAAACAAGAAGTCGCAATTCACACTTAAACCGCTATTAGACATTAGCATTAGGCTATTAAAGTGTTGATAATGAAGGAATTAAATAATGTGAGCTACATGTAGTGATATTTCTGTCATGAAACTTTATTACTAAATATTTAATTTCAATAATTCATTCAATTTCAATAAGTTTTTCTTTTTTATTCAAATAAATCTCGAACCACAGTGCTTCGTTGTGCTGCTGTTAAACTAAATAACATTTATAGAATAATTATGAACTTAAATGAAACAATAGCGCAACATTTCGACAAATAAATTATTTGATTTGTTTTTACATTTTAATTCAGGGCGATTTAGCCTATTTAATTAGAGCGAGATTTTCCCCTTGCCTTGTCCTTTCCTCATTTCTAAGCGCTCACATAGTTAAACATGTTTAAGTAGATCCTCTGTACCTCTCAGTTTCAGATGGATTACATAATCAGATAACATTTATTAAATATTTAGACATTTAAAGGCTTTAGACATGAGCTGAGGCAAGTGGCTTTCGGTTCAGTTTTGTGACGAGCAGTTCCCGGAGACAGAGACGACAGCTAAAATGTTGTTAGCCTAATATGAATACAAGTTTAGTAGCCTATTAAGTTATTTTAGCTGTTATGAGAAAAATAAATCCAAGTGAACGCGCCGCCGCGTTTGTCGAACACTAATTCAACATGCCAGAATAAAACCCGACTTAAGAACAATAGCGACACTCGACGTGATGTGCCAAAACACTTAATTATAAACAATATTTCATTCAAAATAATCTCAAAACGCTTTGTGACATTTTGAAAAGCCGTGCATAGGGCCTAAATTAAGGCCACTGGAACCACGAACGTAGGCTACTGTAACTGAAACGCTGATTTTGATTTTATTGTTTGTCGTTTAAACGTGCCTGTTGCATATCTTTATTTTATATATTTTATATGGTCTATTGGTGAAGTAGCCTAAGCCTATAGCACTGATTACTGCGGAGGAAGGGGGTGGGGGGTTAAAATAATTCAGCAGAAGCAGGGATGTTTAGACCAGAAGGAAATCCCCGTCCCCCCTGGCAAATCGCACCTTGCTTAAAACCATGTTTTAAAAACTCAATGTAGGGAATCCAAAAAATAGGCTATATAGGCCTATAGGCTATATATATATTATATATATATATTTTTTTTACAGAACTGCTTTTGAAATTACGATTGGTATTAGATGTTAAGTCATTCTGTTGGATACTATTTGTTCCAGTGTAAAATGGAAATGCATGGCAATTTTATTTTATAATATAAGCAAAAACTAGGCCTATATGGTGCATAACAGAGTTTTAGAACTAGACAAATCTCTCTGCATTAATAATAGGATATAAAATGCATTAATAGGCTAATATAAAATTGGCAAAAGTCCATGTTTGTGCGGGATTTGAACCCGTGTCATCTAAATGATTGAATCGTAAGTTCTTCCACTCGGCCATGAATTTACTCACTGTGAAATGCCCAAACGTTTGTTTCTGCAGTGTGTTCGCTCACATGAGCGAGAAAACGTTTTATCGTTAGCATATTAGCCCTTTTGCTGTTTTAAAAGATGATATCTTATCTGTATGACCAAAAATTACGGAGTAGGATATATCCTAGAAAGTTATTTTAGCTGTTATGAGAAAAAATAAATTCAAGTGAAAGCGCCGCCGTGTTTGTTGAACTCTATTTCAACATGCCAGAATAAAACCCGACTTTAGAATAATGCGTAGTGCCACTCGGCTTGATGTGCCAAAACACTTAATTATAAACTTCAATATTTCATTCAAAAACATCTCAAAACGCGTTGTGACATTTTGAAAAGCCATGAATGTATTAAGGCCACTGAAACCAGGATCGTAACTGGAACCAGGATCGTAACTGAAACGCGCTGAATGTTATCTCTCAATACAGGAGCAGAAGCGCCGGTTCAGATTTTATTGTTTGTTGTTTAAACGTGCGTGTTGCATATTATTTAAATATATATATTTGATATGTTCTATTGGTGAATTAGGCAAAGCATTGATTACTGGGGGGTAATCCCCCACCAGCATATCGCACCTTGTTACACAATGTTTTTTAAAAACGTAGCCTATGGAACCCCATGAAGTTTTTTTTTTTCTGTTTTTTTAACAGAACTGCTTTTGAAATTACGATTGGAATTATTATACAGATTGATATAAATTCAGTCAATCTGTTAGATAATATTTGTTCCTTTTTGTAAAATGGAAATGCATGGAATTGTATTTTATAAATAGGCTACCGTGTTTGGACAGGATTTGAACCCGTGTCATCTAAATTATTGAAACCTAAGTTCTACCACTCGACCACAACTTTTCTCACTGAGAGTTTCCCAGAAGTTCGGTAGTTCAGCAGTCAGTGCGCGCACACGAGAGAAGCGCTCTTCAATCCTCTCATTCCTCAATAGTGTAGCGTCATTGCACCTAATTGCGAGAGAGGCCTATTTTAACTTTTGATTCATAAAATGTTCTGCTCTAAAAGTTTGTTATATTCTGTTTAAATGTAGCCTACTTTTACTTTACGTTTTGCTTTCGTTTAATTTAACGGAATCTGTTAGCCTATAGGTTAAACTATTTATATTTTTATTATTATTATTTTTTTTGTTCTAAAGGTTTGTTCTATTCTCTTTCGTTTGTTTATTTTTATTTTATTTTTTACATATTCAATCAGTCTCAACTATTTCATCCTTACTGTTAATTGACATTAGCCCGTTTCAAAATGCGGCAATTGCGTCTGTTTTGCTAAATGCCCCTTTGCGCCACCTGGCGGTCATTTCGCGAAGGACTTTGAAATGCGACTAGTTTATTTTTGCCGCGGTGGATTTGCCGCGGCACGAGTCGCAGCGGTAATAGGCATTCTGGTTGAGTACCTACTGTATACCAAAATGTATTTATTTCATACTATACTATAATTACTATTTTACTATTTGTATATTACAAATCCATGAACATATTTACTGACATAATGCTTGAGGATTACTGATATAAATTTTTATAAATAAACATTATTTTGAGTATTTCTTTGTTGCACAATGCACATTTCTTAGTAAGCCTAAAATGTGTTTGAATATAAATCTTAGTAAGGATAGAATGATCTCTGTATAATATCAGTCTTTAGATGCAAGATTTTTATAAAGTCTACCTAAAGTATACTTGCAATAGTTCCACTTGAGCACAATCAAATATACTTAAGTATATATTTAGTTGGACTTCAGCACTATTTTTGGATAACTAAAGTGCATTAAGTACAAAATTAGTTGTTCCAATTTAGCAGATTTGAAGTATATCAGTTTAGTATACCAATACTACAATTGCAGGGTATTTATTAAAATACATTTGGTACATTTATTTTTCACTATGGTGAACATGTAGATTTACATGGATCTCCAAAAATTTATAATCACCTATATATATATATATATATAAAAATCTCCACAAATGATATTGTATTTTGTAATGTCTTAGTATTTGTGTTTGTCTCTCTTTAATGACAGCAGACCTCCATGAGTTTGTGTAAAACCTTATGGTCATGTTTAGCATGATTTGAAATTATCCAACAAACATCAGTAAAAGCTAGAAACATCCAGCCTTTTATATAAGGAACTTACATGCTAAACGTCATGAATGAGAGTTTGATTAGTGACCTACTGTCAGGGTTGAGTGAAGGACAGGTGGGGAAAATTAACTAATAATCAGGTAACAAGATGGGAGGGGCTAGACAATCCACTGGAGAGCACATGGCACAAGGAAACACACATGACAAGCCATGTGCTCACACAAAACGAGACATGAACACTGCGGCGAGCAGGATGAGGCCGAGGGACGTGAGAGAACGGCGCGAGGCCGGTGGCGTGAGTGATAATGAATGACACCTGTGAGACGCACCGGTCTCACATCTCTCACTGTCGTCACTCCTCCTTTATGCTTCCGCTCCTCCGTGAGAGATGCGAGACCGGTGCGTCTCACAGGTGTCATTCATTATCACTCACGCCAACGGCCTCGCGCCGTTCTCTCACGTCCCTCGGCCTCGTCCTGCTGCCACAAACACGCTGCTAATGATAACACTCACAAGCCACTCATTAGGCTCGAGAACACTCGAAGCCGCTCGCCCACACAAAGACATGACAAAACAGGAGTGTCAGAGCTCTGTCACAAAACCAAGAAATAAACTAGACAGAAGTGACAGAACCCTGACACATAGAAGTAGTGCAGAATCATATTTAATTTGTTATAATTTAAGACATTGTTTATTTAATTTTTAATGACATATATAATATTAATATAAAATATATATATATATGTTTTTTTTGTGCTTTTTTTAATGAGATTTAACAATTTGAATCTGGACTACCAGATTTTCTATGTGGTCTCAGATTATTGGACCCCACTGTATAAAGGCCTGTTCACACCAAGAACAATAACTATAATGAAAACTATATTAGCATCCATTTCAAGAGATATGGATCTCATGTTAAATAAACAGAACATTGTCATTCTGCCACTTTAAATGCTCAAGCTCTTTAAAGTCGGGTGGATTCTGATTGGCTGTCAAATGTTTGTTTTTGTTTTTTTGGTTCATCAGCTGAAAAAATTCATTGTGCCATGATAGTTATAGCTGAGGTACGGACTTTTGAATGATTATTAAAATATATATTTATTTATAAAGTTTATAGTTATCTTCCTGGGTGTGAATGGCCCTTAAAACCAACCACTGTTGTGCTAAAGTGGAGAGGTTTCATCTTATCTGCATTACCTTTTGCATATTATGAATATTTTCTCCCTAGTCAAGGGCAGACACGTCATTCAGGTTTGCATAATTCAGAGCCATATGGATGCTGTCTCTGCATTGTCATCAATTTGCTTGTTCCAACAGTTTATTGGCCATAGTATGTTAAACTTTGGTTCATAAATGAATGGACTGTATTACCATAATCAGATACACATCCAGTCTCAGGAGGGAAAAATAAATCTACACACAATATATATTTGCTGATCTTTTAAAATGGAAACGGTTCCCTAAAAATCAATACCGCTAAAGCATAATACATTATTCACAATTCCAGCTGGTTGGTGCTCAGGTGTCAAATCTACATGAAAAAGTGAGGTATCACACTAAGTTCACTTTCTCGTTTGGTGAGCTCAAACAGATTAAAATGTGCTTCTAAATGCAAGCTATTGAATGCGAAAAGTGCAAAACTGAAAAGTAGGCCTAGCAGAGCTCTTTGCTCACAGCTCACGCTGAGAGAGACGCCAGCGAACCTCTGCGTCCCTAGAGACGAACACTTGCACGACAAATGAGGAAAAGTCTAATGCAATGACATCTGCACACGCTTGAATGCCTGATGGAAAGTCTAAGGTTGCAAATTGGCCAAGTCACCATTCAGATTAAGTAATGCTTGAGAGGTGTGATCTTAATGTCATATCATGCCAAAGATGTGAGAGAAGTAGATGTGAGACAGTAAAAGGATGTGAAAGTATCATAAAAGTGGTCCATACTACTCCTGCCCTATATTTGAAGTATTTTTTAAACCGCTAGGTGTAAGTATAAGTCTAAGACGACTGCCATGTCGGCCAACGCAACTGTAGTAAACCTTTAAAACAGAGTAAAGATTGAAAGAGATACTTATAAAAGAGAGTAAGTGAGATTTTATTTGCAGAAAAAAAGCTCTTTAGCAAATCGATGGACCATTTCTCAGTGACTGACAGACGGTGTGAATGTACCCCTGGCAATACTTATGGCATGAGAGAGCTGCATGCCTCGTTGGCTGTGAAGTCTGATGGTCCATAGACCAGAACAAGCAGTAAACACGATCATCAGAGAAGTCGAGCCAAACAAATCCACAATGTGGTCTTAATTGGACATATTTACTGGTACTTATTTATATCTTGCTAAATTTCATGTTGAGTCTCTATCTAGGTTATAATATCTGAGATTTGTAATTATTATATTTTATTATTTATAATCTAAGATTATACATTATTGTTCAAAAGTGTGGGGTCAGTAAGATTTTTTTTTTAAAAGACATAATGTTAGAACAGAGATCACAGTTTCAACAAAAATATTAAGCAGCATAACTGTTTTCAACAATATTACATAAGCACCAAATCAGCATATTAGAATGATTTCTGAAGAATCTTGTGACACTGAAGACTGAAGCTATGATGCTGAAAATTCTGATTCGCCATTACAGAAATAAGTTACATTTTAAAATGTATTAAAAAAAGTTATTTTAAATTGTAATATTATGTCACAGTATTACTGTTTTTACTGTATTTTTGATCAAATAAATGCAGCCTTAGTGAGCATAAGAGACTTTTTTTCTAAAGCATTCAAAAATCTTACCGACCACAAACCTTTTAATGGTAATGTGTATAATAATGTAATCTGAGATTTTAGTTTGTTTTCTACACAACCATTCTTTCACTCTTCCACTGCTTTTGTATTTTATTTTTTTCCTTCCATGTGTATACAGTATACTAATGTATTTCAGATATAAAGCAGAGGCAACTAAACTGTAATTGGTCTTTTTCAATCTCTTTTTATCATGGCAGTTTTTTGGCCCGAATCAGCTTCATTGTGAACTGTGGACCCTGAACCAAATCTTATTCTTCTCTTTAAAGGTCTGGCTATGTGATGTTAACTTCACTTAAACTAGCCCAAACAAGCTGTAAGTAACATGTAAACATTTAAACTACAAATAATAAGTAGGTCATGGCAATTTGTTTTTACATTACTTTAGCTCATCAAAATAATTTAAGCAATTTCATGTTATACAAGTGTCAACTCGATTTTTAAGTCGGTTTAATTTTAAAGTACTTGTAAAACCAAGTTGATTATACTTAAAAATTCAAGGCAGAAACTGAATTAAGTTTTTAAGTTCAAACAGGTGTAAAACATTTTTTTTTTACAGTGCCTGTTTCTCTTCTGAGCTGTGCATAATAGAGGAACACTCATAATTGTAATTTTCCTCTGCCAGGTTGACACAAAGCAATCCAACAAGCTAATACTAAATTTAAACTGATGAAAAAGATTGTGACAAGCCATTATGAGTATAATCAGATGACAGCGCTGCCAGCATCAGTGGCAGTAGCCGGAGGCAGTAGGCAGGGTGTTAAGAAGCCTGCGGTGGAGCTTATGGCTTTGCAGTGCCCTTGTGATTTATGCCAACACTAGTGGGACTCGCACAAGCCAGCATGCTAAACCCCCCGCAACCCTGAGAAAGTGATAAGCAGAGAGAAATGCGACCGAGTGAACTCAATAAAACGCCCGCAGACAGAGGTGATGTTTTAAATTGCTTTTAAATC
Organism: Rhinichthys klamathensis goyatoka; assembly: GCF_029890125.1. Classification (NCBI taxonomy): domain Eukaryota; kingdom Metazoa; phylum Chordata; class Actinopteri; order Cypriniformes; family Leuciscidae; genus Rhinichthys; species Rhinichthys klamathensis. The sequence goes on from NW_026606624.1 coordinate 2,688,169, forward strand.
AGCCTTTGGGAGGTGTTGCGCCTCGCTGATTTTGTGGGATTTTATTTTATCTAAAACGTGGATGAATTTTTGAGGATTTGTTGGAAAGGTTAAGCAATGCTTGCTGGGTGTTGGAACCCAGGGATGTGTCTTTTCTTCCCTGTAGTTTTCTTCTTAGGTTTCTCTTGTTCGTTGTTACATATGTCCTTTTTTCATAGACATGGGCCTGGTGCTGGTTCAAGAACTTGAGACTGTTCTGCATGTTTCCACCTCCAAAAAGATGGCTCTGGGTCAACTCCACACCAATGTTAGTTCCCATACATTTTGATTAATGTATTTCCATGACTCAGTCATTCATCAATACTGTTTTTTGGGTAATAATGGAGATTTACAAAGCGCACTTTCTTGCCAATAAAACATTTTAGAGCTGAGCATAATTAGAAAATGTTATATTCAATATAGAATACTTAATGATGTTTTGAAGGGGATGGTTCTCCCCTTTTACTCCATAATGATGTTCAAAATCTGTATGACTTTATTTCTTATGAAGAACAAAAAGGAATATTTCAGATGTTTTTGTCAATATAATAAAAGTCAGTGGTGGCCAAAACAGCATTGGACCCCATTGACTTTAATAAAAACTAAAAATAAAACCTTTTTTTAACATATCCTCTTGTGTTCCTCAAATGATTCCTCATATGTCAGTCATATAGGTTTGGAAGGTCATGATTGTAAATAAATGATGACATCATTTTGGGTGAAATGTCCCTATAAAATAAATTTCCATGACTTCTTAATGTTACAAACTAGATCACAGTTTCCACAAAGTATTAAGCAGCACAACTGTTTTCAACTTTGATAATAATCATAAGAAATCTATCTTGAGTACCAAATCAGCATATTAGAATGATTTCTGAAGTATCACGTGACACTGAAGACTGGAGTAATGATGCTGAAAATTCAGCTTTGCATCAGAGAAGTAAATAGAAAATATTTTCAAATAGAAAACCGTTATAAGAAATTGAAGTAATATTTCACAATATTACTGATTTTACTGTTTATTTGATCAAATAATTGCAGCCTTGGTGAGCATAAGATACTCTCTTTCAAAAACATTAAAAAATCTGTCCACAAACTTTTGAATGGTAATGTATGTTTTAAGACAGTAATGTTCCATGTTTGTTTGGGGAAAGGTTGTGTTGTAACATCATCAGTTAGGGGTCGTTCATGCAGGCCCTTAGTTCATCGTTCACCTCTCAAGTCACTGGAGATACGGCCTGGTTCTCAGCGAGCTCCACAGATCTCCTGGCATGGGAACCAGAACTATTTGGGTGGAAAAAGCGTTAATACTAGCGTGGTGTTTGCTCTAGTTAGCTGCACTAGTACACTTGAGACGGATTACAGTACATCTTTGTTTTCAAAGAAAGAGGGAGTATCTCTTTCGCCCCATGAGATCTCCCACTTTTCCTGTCAGATCCCAGAGAGTGGGGAGATTTCTCTCTCCCCTTCCGTCTTTTTCCTTCTCCTCCCATCTCCAAACCGCAGCATGGCCTCCCTGAACCACGCCCTGTCTATGACCAATGCAATGTGAGGTGAACTGTGTCCAAACAACAGCCTTAAGGCAGGACCTCGCCACATGGGATGGGCAAATAATCTAGAAAACATGCACACACATTTTTCTCTGGAGACTTTATTACCAGCCATGAGCTTAGGCACATTTTGAGAAGGAAAAAATCAGTTTGCCCTTTCAGAGGAGTAGTTATAGATCACTCCTCCAGATATCTCCCTAATCCACACATACTTCTCCCAGAAGGAAAACCATTCCAGGAATTACTAATTGTCCATTTCAGTGGTAAAATTGGGCTAAAATAAATCATTCCTTATGGGAATGTGACCTTGATTAACCTTAGCAGCTCAAGGCAAGTTAAATTTACAGTTTTTTTTCCCAGTCATTGGTTGTTGTTCACTCATATTTAATTCATTGTTTTGGACAGCCATCACTCAGATTGGCAAAGGGTTAAATATCGCAAAAACATTTTAAGAGCAGTCTTTATGAATCCATAAACCTTTTATGAGCGATTGCTGGAAACCAGGGGTTGTGCTGCAATTAATCATTGTTTGTCACTGTGATGGACGTGGCTGTAAAACTTTCGTCATGGTCTCATTTTACCCGTCATATTTGTTCTAAAAATACTCTCATAGTATGCCAAACCATTTGTTGGTAAAAATATAGGGTAGGGTAGTTTATGGCTTTTTTTACATAAATCATAAATCAAACAAAAACATTTAGGCCTATTTTGAGAATGCAGATGTATAAACCATTGCATCAGTATTACTTTTATTCAAAATTATTGAACCTCAAAGCTTGCCTAATTTTTATTTCAAGGTCATGCATTTTCTTTTCCAATTTTTACGTAACTATATACATACAGTATATATATATATATATATATATGGGTTAGGGTTTTTTGTCATATATAACAAATAATTGTGTGCGTCTGGGCCAAAAAGTTGCGCTTGGACTACAGCCAACGATCAACTAGCATCACTTTCGCTGCTCTTCGCGTGAACTGGTTTGCTAAGCTGAACAGCCAATCAGAATGATCTGTCTCACCTACTGCCTGATGCGTATTCAACATGCTCAGTTGGCCAAAAAGCCGCTGACGAGGTCCGACTTGTGTGCTGACACTAGACTAAGTCTATTTAATGCGCCCTCTGTTGGTAACCCTGTGTAAACTCATTCATGTTTGTTTTGATAGTCGGTATAGATTTTCCTAACTCTCCTAAGCCGATAGCAGCGGGTGTTAATGTAGACAGCCCTGTCAATCACCTCAAGGATCTCCATCGTCCCTTTGGGTGACTGCAGATGGCCCTGTCCTCCACGCAAGTCAGATGCAGCTGGGTAAAATGGCCACAAAAATACTGCCTTGGTGTGGACGTTTCACGATTGTGGCAAAAGTGAAATCGAAAGTATGAAATTATGATTTTTAGTTGGCCTGAATGGTGTCATATTTTCTGTATATATAGCAGAGACAAGATAGCTTTTTAAATGGAGAGCGAGGAGGAGTAGCAGCAAATGCCATTTCACAAAATCTCTCTTTGCCTTGATGTGACCTGTCTCTTAGTTTATTCTTCAGTTTGGTCATCTCTCAGCCACGCGTGTCTTGTGAGAGGCATAATTCCTTATCTAAAGAGTGAATGATTGGCGAGGCAGAGCACAGGGCCCTGTTTCATGCTCCAGTGCTGCAATGGCTGCAGGCTCTTCCCTTCTCCTCTCCCCATCTCTTCTCTTTCCTCTCTCCCCAGTTTCTTTTCTTCACAGCCCACTGCGCGCTGTCTGTCTCTCAGCCTCCCTCACTAGGCCCTCTCATCATAACACAATAAGCTGTGACATGCCACATATTTTCTCAGCAGACCGTAGTTACAGGGTTGGGGCTCAGGAAATGAGACATTATGCATCCTTCATGTCGTTTATATCGCTTTGTGGGAATCTGAGGCTTCTGAAGACCATATGTTAGCCACTATAACTTTTTTTTCTATGCACTGGTAAGTGAAATAGTGCTTCCTGTGCCCGCTTCGGAAGGATACATTAGATGTATCATCCATCCTGATGCACATCTGGAGGGAATCAGAAAGAAAGCTATGGGTGAGTTATCCCACTGTGGACTACAGACTGGAAAGAGGGAATGATGCTCAAGGATAGATGTGAGCAGGTGAAAGCAATGTAGAGATAAGAGAGGGTTAAAATTGTTGTCGACTAGTGTGGGTGTCCCTTACTTTATCCCTTGTGTCATATCTAATTTTAGTAAGAACCCATATATATAAAAAAATTTTTTTTAAAGAAATTAATTAAATAAGACGCATTGAATTAATCAAAAGTGACAGTAATGACTTTTACATTGTTACTATTTAAAATAAATGCTGTTCTTTGGAACTGTCTATTCATCCAAAAATCCTGAGAGAAATTCAAGCAGCACGACTGTTTTCAAGATTGATAATAAATGCTTTTTCAGCACTAAATCAGCATATTAGAATGTTTTCTGAAGGATCATGTGACACTGAAAATGACCACAGCTGTGCCATCACAAGAAGAAATTACATTTTCAAATCAATTAAAATAGAAAGCTGATTTTTAAAATAGTAATACTACTTCACAATATTAAAGTTTTTAGTGTATCTTTAATGAAATCAGCCTTAGCAGGGCTCCAGACTAACTTTTTGCCTTGGTTGCACTGGTGCGCCTAACTTTTTTATTTAGGTGCACCAGCACAAAATTTAGGTGCACCCAAATGTTTCCTCGGCTCGCGTCGCCTTTAACGCCACAATTTCAAGCTCAGCTTTTTATCATGCTCCATATACATTCATATATATTATGTAAATGATTTTAAACAAGAATAAGGTGTAGGTAAATACTTTTTTTTATTTGAAGCACCGTTATACTGTATATACATTTTTTTTTTTTTTTAAGTGCTTCACTGAGCTGCCAAACTAACTATTTTGAGTCTCTAGCTCAGGCTCGGTAGGCTCTACCTCTTGAGTCGGATGCCATCTCCGACGAAGGACCAGGGTTTGGCATCTTACAGGGACTGGGGAGACTGGTGGCTGAAGTAGCTTCATGTCTGGGCTGTTGTCGGAGCATTGACCGGGGAGTAGGGATGGGTATCCATAAGGTTTTAACGGTATTAGTACTCTTACCGATACTGCTTATCGATCCGGTACTTTAACAGTATTCTTATCGGTTCTTTTTGTTTTATAAACAAAGATAAACATTATATAGGCCTACACAGTGCTTTAATTTCAGGAAGGTCTACTAACATTATACTGTTCAAGTATGGTCTAAAAAGAAATCTAATAAAGTAATCAAATGTAAAATAACACTGCATATTTTATCATAGATAGATAATGCTTATTAAAGCTGAAGTTATTAATTCAAGAGCTGTGAATACAAGCCGGTCATTCTGACATATTTTTGTGTACATTTGATAGTTTAGACACGCACATGAAACCCAAAGTATAATTTGCTTGTCTCGTTGGTCTGTTTCGGAGCGCGCGTCGCCTTGGGAACAGTATCTCTTGTGCAGACTTTTGTGCTTTTAATAGCTCTTTTTATTATTAAACGCATCCCGCAATTTAGCAACAGTAGCTGGACTGCATTTTACAACAATCACGAGCTGATTCTGTCGTTAAGTTTGAGTTTTAGGGAGAAATGACAGCGCACTGCTGCGAAGGGAAGGAAGCTGCGCAAGACCGAATGTGGCTGTAGTTTTTAATGGTTTTACCTCTATATATATTTTTTAATAATCTTTGGAAGCCGAAATCTAAAATAAAATCAGACTAATATCACAGACCTAAAGTGTAACCAGGCTACGTTTGAATATTTAGTTCTGCCGTCGTCACTCATTAAGCAGAGCTGTCGTGTTGTGCGCGCTGTGGCTCCGCGTGAGAGATCTCTCTCTCTTTCTCTCTTGGACTGCGAATAGCAAAAATGGTGTAATATTATTATACACAGAAAAGGCTCGCAAGATAAATTATTTTTTTTAAATAACGTCTTTATAGTAATAATAAATAGTAGGCCTATGTGTATTTTCGATACAGCGGTCTTTCAGAAGTTGAATACCGGGTTTCGGTATCCATCCCTACCGGGGAGAGTGTTGGGGGGAACAGGCCTACTTTTCTTAAAGAAAAAACTCTATGGGTCTATTTCTTTTCATTGTTCGTCGTCTGTTTTCTTGCGTTTCTTTTGCCGATGCTGATTGCCGTAACTGATTCTCTGGTGCTCAGGTCGCAATTTCAGTCACACAGCACGGAGCAGTGTAGGCCTACCACAGCCAATCAGAGGCAAAGACCCGCCCTATCTCCGTCTCTGATTGGTTTAGACCACGATATGATCCAACCATGAGTGTGAGTTCCGACAAAGGAGAACAAGCGCTTCGTTCGTGGAGAGGCAGCAGACGTGAGGACGTTAGGTGCACCGGTGCGACCTTGGAAAAATTTTAGTCGCACCCTTACAAATTTTGGTCGCATATGCGACCAAATTGGTCGCACTCTAGAGCCCTGCTTAGTGAACATAAGTGACTTCTTTCAAAAACATGACATTTTTTTACAATTAAACTTTTGATTAATCTTATATTATTGACTATAATCTTAATTGACTCCAGTTAGATTACTTGATGCAATCGTAATCTTTCTAGATTTGTTTTGTTAGTGGATTGTTAAAAATATCAGTAAGTTTGAATTAAACTTGATTAATTTTCACAATTTTAGTAAACACGATCATTTACAAAAAAACTATTAATGAACGCTTTTTTCAGCAATTTCTCTGACGAGAGGTCAGATCATTTCATTGGGTGAATGGGGTCTGACATCACCTTTAAGCCATCATCAGTGATGTTGAAACATCTGGCCGGGGTTGACCAAGAACTACACTTGGGAAGGAATGTTATTGCCTCTTCGTGAAATGAACAGGAAGTAGCAAAGGGTTTCTTGTTTCACCAGAGCACCATTTGGATGTGTACCCACACATAAATACTAATACTTTTCCCCTCACCATTCCCTTTCTCTTTTCTTCTATAGGAGGTGGAGTCAATCTCCCATTTCATATTCCTTCCATCTGCACAAACCCAGTCCTGAGTTTTCACCTTAAATCAAGCAAATCTTACTCGAGTCCAGACTTCAAACGACTGCAAGCGAGGAAGTTGAAGAATGCTTGAGCACTCATTTGAAAAGTCCCAGCTCATCCCATTAAAACGCCCCATTGCTTTAGCTGTAAAAGAGCGAGCAGAGACCTTCCTCTGGCAGTATGTATGCATTCTGAGACGGGCTCTGACAGATTGAAATGAAAAACGGGTGTGCAGAGCTAGTTCATTTGTGAGACACAAAGTGTAAGATTCAACCAAGCAGGACTGCAATACCTGGAGAGAGCTATCCATTAGCATTCCCATTTATCTCAATGGCAGTTGTGCAGCTAGGGCAGGATCTCACTGAAGAAAGCAATTTGAAGTCAGTCATCTTTGCTCATGTGACCACAAAAGTTGCAACAACATTTACCTGAAAGGGCTTGGCGAATCATGCTAACCATCCAAACTTGGCTAATTGCTAATTAAAATATTTCTGTTTGCGAAATTGTTCAGGTCTTGAAGAAGAGACACTCTTTGCCCTGATTAGTGGGGTAAAATACACTCAATATGAAATGTGACGGACATTTTACAGATCTAATTTGTTTCCAGAAGATGCTCCAAGCACATTTGTCATGATCCCAGCAAATAGTGTCTGTCTCTCAGAGGAAGATTATGTTGAAATTAAGGTCCTCAGTTTGATCAGCTGTCACATAATTTCCATTGCTTTGAGGCACGGCTGCATGATAACTAGCAAAAAATAAATAGCTTGAGAAAGATATTAAAACCAGACGTGATTTTGGTTTTATCACATTATCATATGCCACTGTTCATTTTCACCTTGTTTCAGCGGACATCTTGATTAGATAATTACTAGTATTATCTTGTACTCCAGGCTACCACATGCTTACCATATGCTATATGATGAGCACCTTCTGTCTGGCATTGACAGTTGTAAAAAGACATTTCTGAACTTTTATGTTTAGCGGTCTTGTGCGCACTTATGCAATTTTAGCCCCATAATGAAGGTCTTGTTCAAATGTTGCCATTCCTGCCCTTAATACATTACTCTGCCTTACTCTCCAGCCAGAGTTAAGCCTGCCCTCCAGATAGCAGTTCCTTCTCTTGAGCCCACCATTTCACTCTCTTTCACCATTTAGTCTCTATGAATTGACTTTCCTCACCATATTGTGGCTCTTTAGAAATGGTGGTGTGGTGAGATCCTCCTCCTTTATTCCTGGAAAGAAAACAATGAAATTCATTCATTCACCATTTTGACTGGCTTTCATTTGAAACATTTTTCCATGAGCTTCATAATTAACCATGGCTAGTCTGTCAGCTGGATTCTGCTGTGGGATGTTGTCCGAAACCCAACTCTTTTTTGCTCCACCTCAAGAGCCCCGCTCAATACCTCCGCAAGTAGCAGGGTTGTGGGCGTCACTGGTGGTTGAAGGATCTGGAAAGCTTGTGCTTCAGCAGAATGTGAGGATGAAGAATTACCTTTTGTGGTGAAAGTAAAGAATGATCAGTTACCTTTAGCTCAGAGCTAAAGAACCACGCAAGGTAGTATTTCAAATGTGCGGTTTCCTTCATTGCATTTTCTGAATGAGTAAACAAACAATTCCAAAATAAACTCGTCAATCATGTGAACACTGCAATATGAAGAGCAATTTGAGTGGGAAAGAAATGGTTATATTTACTTTTAAAAGACCAACTACACTAGAGGAAGAAGGCATTTTTCCCACCATTATTCCAGAGCAGAGAAAGACTTTAGCAGAAACGCATGTGAGATGTTGTAGTGATGGCACACAGAACTGGAAACATTACTAGCTGACTTTGAATGTAGTGGTTGAAGTCAAAGGCTGTGTTTACATGCACATGAATAGTCTGATAATGGCAAACATCTTTACTCCTGTTTACGTGCTTTTTGTTCCATTCCATTCCATCCTGTTTGTGCCATTTTGTTCACTTGTACCCCAAGCTTTAACACAAAATGTTCAATTTGACTGCAGTAGGCATGTTTGTTGCTGATGTTTGTATTTGTTAAATGTGCCTAAAAATATCGTACATAACGTCATTTGTCTGCTGCACTATATTCCTTTGGTCAGAGTGATAGCAATGCGATAAAAGGGGTCAGCCAGGTTTTTTTTAATGAAATTAATACTTTTATTCAGCAACAGTTTTGGGGGTTACACATTACCAGTAACTCGAGTTACGTAATCAGAATACTTTTTTCAAGTAACTAGTAAAGTAATGCATTACAGTTACTTTTGTCAAATAAGTTACGCAGGTTACTTTGTTTTCCTATTTATTGACTGACAGCTCTCTTGTCCTCATGTTGAGTGAAATCGGTACAGAGTGAGAATATGATGCTTATTGTAGTTCTGGACTAAATGTGAGCATGCATTTACTAATCTCACTTGCACAAAAGAAGATTCAGTATTCATTAAAATGAATATAGTCAGTGAAATTCAAAATCAGAATACTACGCAAACCTTTGTTTTTTTTTGCATTTAATCTCACTTTATTGATCAATGTACTTGCTGCTGACCTTCGATGAATCAGTTAAACCATAAGCAAAAATGACTTTAGATTTTTTGTTTTTATTGTTGAAGTAAGTGTTAAACTTTCTTCTCCTGCATCCTATTCTTCTGCAATCCAAAATGGCAGAACAGCTGAAAGGTTTGTTTGAGCTGTGCCCTCTACTGTACACACGTGAATTTGCATTTCCTTCGGCCTTATTATTTCAATTTTAATGTGAAAGGGCCTTTACATTTGCCCAAAAATAACAAGCCCAAGCCCAGATGACAAAAAGTAACACAAATGTATTACTTTTCTTAAAAAGTAACTAAGTAATGCAATTATTTACTTTTTAAGGGAGTAACGCGATATTGTTATGCATTACTTTCAAAAAATAACTTTCCCCAACACTGTTCAGCAACTATCAAAATTGACAGTTAAGATTTGTATAATGTTACTTAAGATTTCTATTCTTTCTATTCATCAAAGAATCCTGAAAAATATTTATCATGGTTTGCAAAAATATTAAGCAGCTCAACTGTTTTTTTAGTTAAGAGTTAAGAGTAATCACAAATGTTTCTTGAGCACCATATCAGCATATCAGAAGGATTTCTGAAGGATCATGTGACACTGAAGACTGGAGTAAAGGTGCGGTCACGCCATATTGCAATTACTGTAATTACGAGATTTCAACTCTTAAAAAGCGGTCACTTCCTCGTAGAGCTTGTAATTTCAGCTTGTGAGATGTGAAATTTCGGAGAGCTCCTACTTGTACCGCATAACTGCTGTACAACCTGACCACTGCAGATTAATTTAGCAGGAACAGCTCAGAATAGAATGTCACGTATTGTCAATAATTTGGGCTAATTAAACGGTAATTTCGACATGGTGTGAACGCATCAAATGGCAGCTGAAAATTCAGCTTTGCAATAGAAAACAGTCATTTTAAATTGTAATAACATTTCACAATATTAGGTTTTACTGTATTTTTCCAATAAATGCAGTATTGGTGAACATAATAGGCTTCTTTCAAAAACATTTAAAAAATCACACCAGCCCCAAACCTTTAAACATTAGTGTACATATCTGTATAGTTCAATTAAAACCGCAGTACTCCACAAATTTTACTGCAGTTATGGTTACTGCAATTATAAGCATAATCATATTACCATAATCTCAATATTCTGTTTACATGAGCTCTAACTCAATTGTATTACTCCCTTAATCTCATTAGGGTCCATGTAAACAGCTAATCATGGGGACAATGCAGTATGAAATTATCATTTAGGTCACTGATTTAGCATTGCACTTCATTAAAACCCCAATAAGTCAAAGATAGCTAGCTGAAGAATTTAGTATGATCACTAAAGACGTTACATCTGCCTTTTAGCCTTGAGCTAATAGTGTTTGTAGTTGTAAACAAATAGTGTAGTGATACAATTTGGCCCTAAACTTGTTGCTAGCATGCATTGCCTGTTTGCAGTTCTTTCATTGAATGGATTGATGTTGGTCTTGACTCTGTATCAACTGTGAATACACAGTACACAGCCCGCTGACAGGTAAAAGCATTGCACACTGGCGGTGAAGTGAAAAGCAGGGGACTTCACACCTTTGAAACGAGTGTGAAATGGAGTGTGGCACCTCTCACAGTTGTCTTTTTCAACAGCCCCCACCAGGTAGCTGGCGGGGCAGGCGCATGCCTCTTTGTTTCAGACCACAATGGAAACAAACTCAGCCCTCATGTCAATCTGCAAACCCTGACTCAAACCTTCATGAATACTAAGTCACTGTACAGATTTGAGACGCTGCCAACTCGCAGCTCTGAGCTGGGCGGCCCTTTCCAGCTAGCAAACATGGCTGCTTTACAAACCTTCTGCTTGACCTTTTCCAGTTGATCAGTGCAGTCACCACATCCTGCAAGTTCGCCTTAATTCACCGCCTCGGACCAGATGGGGAAAACACAGGTTTATGCCGCTTTCCATTTTGGCAGTATAGATAAAAGAAAACAATCACCATCTGGACACTAAACAGATTGTAATTGTAATGCCAGTTACTGTGTCCTGTTTCATTTCATAAATGCCTTTTTCAATCTGTGATGCTTCTCTTTATTGCAGAATTTGTTGCTGGGGTTAGTGGTTATTGCAGTCCTTGAATAGAGTTATTTTAACATAACATGATAGCTTAAAGGAACAGTTCTCTCAAAAATGATTAATAAATCTTAATATGTCCAAGCCCATTTGCAGGGTTATAGTTTAGATCATTTTAATTTAACTTTTATTTCTTTTTTTTTAGCTTTTTTAATTTAATTTGATGGGTTTTTTTTTCATTGTTATTTTTATTTTACTGTTTCTGTAGTTTTAAACATTTAACTTTGTCTGTAGTTTTATTATTTTACAAATTTAACTAAAAATGTTCAATGGCATTTAGCAGCACAATCTATTGATATTGCTATAATGGTATTTATAAGCTTAATGCCAGCAGGATGTAAAGGTTTCATAGTATATTAGTGTACTATTCATAGTGTATTTTAAAAAACTAAATCCAAAATTTGAGGACTTTTTAATTTTTATTTTAGTTAGTCTAGGAGTCATTAAAATGTATTTTAGTATAATTTTTTAGTAGAAGTATTTTTGTATAGACTAACTTTATGTCTTTTTTGTAGCTTGATGGACATCTGTGTACAACTGTTTGGAAAGACCTACGTAATAATTTGTTTTATCCTACTTTTTTTTTATTCCATGAAAAAATAATGACATATGGGTTTAGAATAACATGAGGACAGAATGTTCAGATTTGGGTGCTGTCCCTTTAAAGAAATATTATAGTGTAGATTTATTTAATTATATGATCAGTTGCCAGTGATACAGTAGAATAAAATGCTGTTCATATTCATGGCATCAGATATACATCCAAAGTGTCTTTTACAGACGCTATGTATAACAGATGGCAAGACTTCTCACTCCCAATATGGTTGTGTTTATGTTAGGAAGAGGTGAGACAGGGCAGTCTCTCTTCACCACTGCAGTGGGATTTCACTGCATATTTTTAGCAAGTCTGCACTGTTCTTCAGAATTGCATGGGATAATTTATAGAGGGTCTTAGTCTTTCGTGTCTCCTTTAACCCTGCTGTAGTGCAAAATTTACACAGACATTTGTAGAGAACATATATGGTCTTTCTCATACTATTTGAAAACCACTAAGCAACGCTGGTCTAAACTTCTATTCTTTGTATTCTGTCACTATGGGCCTTAGTTACAAGCCCCGTGAGGAACAGAATTACTGTTCGTGGAATCTCTGTGTTGCTAGCTGATGAAAGCAAATTGGCAGGCTGCTGATGATGGCTGTGGAGTTAGTACACATTGAAAGGAATCCAGGATTGAACAACAGGGGGGTTTTGGAAAGTAAATTCGCAATTTATCAATGCAAATATGTAATTACAGGTCTAGTTTAAATCTGTTAATTCCTTCTGTTTTTTTTGTGGTGTTTTTGTTGTTGTTGGCCTGAACGTTTCTTTATTTCCATTTTCGCCTTTAAGAGGTCAGCCGAGTTGTTCAAAGTTATTTCAAGCCACAGATGGTATTTGTTCTGTTTGATGGGAAAATATTCTTGGCTGTGGGCCATCTTCCTTTTTGGCAACATGGAGGGAAACAGGTATATGGTATTGTTAGAACAGGAAAGAGCGGATGTGAAAGGCCAAGAATATCCTGATCATTTGCAAAGGAATGTAATTATCGGTTGCACTGGACAGTCTCACGTGTCAATCAAAGTTAAGAGAGTTTATGGTTTGCAAAATTTCTGATGATATCTTCCAATTTCAACCGAAGCTTAAAGTTAAACTCAGCAAAATGGTAGTATATATATAAAAGAATTTTTTTTTTTTTTTTTTGCTGACTTGTTCCATTTTCTAAAGTGTAATAAGAAGCACTGTACTGTATTTTTGAATGAAATGCCGAGTCATTTAAGCTTGTGAATGAACTCCAAACGTTTGTCTTGTAAGCAGATTTCCACTTAGAAAGGAAAGGTTATGAATGGAAGGAATATGTCAGGATCATCCCACATAAATCCAGTACACTTGCTTCACACATGATGAATTGCATGGAGAGAAGTCTTTAATTGTCAGAGGCAGGGAATGAGCCATTGGTAATATGCTGTTAGACTTTAATTGCTTTGAAGCGGCAGACTGACGGGGGACTCTCCATCATGATGTATTAGAATAAAGAGCCAGGTGGCAGGTGTTCGCAGGGACAGTTAATTGCTTTCTTATTTTTCTTTCACTTGAGTTGTATTCTCTATGAACTTGAGATTAAGTTTAGTAACTTTTTGGATTTTTTATTATAGTTAAAGTATCACTAAAACACTTGATCTTTTCCACGCTCTAATTGTCTCTTTTGCATTCTAAACACACACCCAAACTTTTTAATATCAAACCAGTAATGGATAACCACACACATGCCCTGCAAGTAGCACAAAATCAGGACCACTTTCATCAGATATATTATAGGATAGTTCACCCAAACTATTGTCAAAATATCCTCTTTTGTGTTAATATGCAGAAGGAGAAGTCATACATGTTTGCGAAGACCTTATGGTGAGTAAATGATGACAAATTATCTTAATTTTTTTTTATCCATTAGTATTATTTTTATACTATTATAGTTAACTAATTTAAATAATATTTATTTTATTTATTTTTTATATATTTTATTTTCAGTTTTCATTTTTTTTAGTGTTATTCATATTAAAAGTTAAAGTTTTAGTAATTTTAATATGTGCTTTTGTCCCAAAAAAAATTTCTGTATTGCTTTAATTTATAATTTTTTAGTCATTTTAGTACCTCAACTTAAACGTATTCATTTTGGTAAGTTGCTGAGGCAACATATTTATATTTATATTTAGTTTTAAAAAATGTAAACATTTAGTTATATGTAATTTCAGATTCAGATTTTTTTTAAAAATAGTTTTAGTTTGTTAACAATAACATCCCTAATCAGGTCATATTTTATTTTCAGTATCGTTTTCCATCTTCTCTTTGACCCTTAACAATAAGGTTGCTTTTTCACATGTGAAATGAGCAGTAGTGCTAAGTGCTGACCAGACTGTTGCATTGTAGAATTGTGTGACTGAAAATACCCATTAGTCCCGCCTCCCTCCCTCAGAGGACCATAGTTTGCTGGGGCTTCCGACCCGGACAGGTGGAGCTCTTGTTTTGGCTACTCACGACAGGTTCCGGCTGTGAAAGTCCAAGCGGCTAAAGACAAACAGTGAAGGCCAGAGGCTGGGGAGGATTACAGTAAAAACTGCTTGATTTGACATCTTCTCAGCAACCCAAGTGAGGAGAAGCCCATCTGGACTCCATTAAGCCCTGCTGCAGTGGAATGACATGGACACACTGTGCCAGACTGAGAATTTTATGTGTGCCCTTGAATTACTTAGTCTCTCCCTTCTTTTACGCCTCTCTTCGCTCTCTTATTCTGTCACTGAAACTTATAGCTCATTTTTATGAACTTTTCTTTTTAGTTATGCCAAGCAACAAAATTATGTTATTGTTTAGGGAAAAAAATCCTTGTCCTTAAAGGTATAGATAGACCTTATGCACCAGAGAAACAAGGGCGCAGCCATCTTTAGAATATTGTCTTTGAACGTCCGTTTTTGCGGTCGCTCTGTATATCTCTATGGCATTGCTGTCCAGGAGTAATTAGCTTTCGAAGTGGATTTGCTTAATGTAAAGTTAACGAAAGTTATCATGAGGATTGTAATGTTTAAAGCAGATGTCTTAACAAATGTCAGCGGACCGGGAAGATTTTAAAACGAGCCGTTCATTCATAAATAGGCAAGATCGCTGTGAAAATACAGACCGGAAGACAAAAGACAACGAGCGCAGCGCTGAAAAGGGCCGGGGCTACATAAGGTCTATAGGGTAGGGCATTTCAGAGAGGCTAGCAATAGCAAGCTAGCTTTGAAAGCATGAGATCCTGCTCTCCAAAGCCATGCCTACTTCAAAACACATGAAAGTCATGTGCAGAGTCCGCAAGCGTCACGAGATGAGAGACAGCATTAAATTACCTCGTCTCAAAACACATAGCATTGCAATAATAATGAACGTAAACAACTTACAAAGCTCTAGTTGTACCACCTGACTGCTGCGGAATAATTTCGGCGTTGATATTGTTGACATAGAAACACATAAGTCATGAGGACATTAACAGCTCCAGGTAGAACGTCACGGATTGTCATCTTGTAATTACTGTTATGACATTTTTCGCATTTTTCCATCTTAAAAACATATCTAAATTACGCCATATGCTCTCATTAACAAATGCAGAACAATTAGTTAATCCGTTCATGACATCAAGGCTAGATTATTGTAATGCTCTACTGGGTGGTTGCCCTGCACGCTTAATAAATAAACTACAGCTAGTTCAAAACGCAGCAGCTCGAGTTCTTACCAGAACCAGGAAATATAACCATATTAGCCCGGTTCTGTCAACACTGCATTGGCTGCCTATTAAACATCGTATACATTTTTTAAATATTGTTGATTACTTACAAAGCACTAAATGGTTTAGCTCCGCAGTACTTGAGTGAGCTTTTAAAGCATTATAGTCCTTCACGTCTATTGCGATCTCAAAATTCCGGCCAGTTGATAATACCTAGAATATCTAAATCGACTGCTGGCGGGAGATCCTTTTCCTATTTAGCACCAAAACTTTGGAACAGTCTTCCTACCATTGTCCGGGAAGCAGACACACTCTGTCAGTTCAAAGCTAGACTAAAAACACATCTCTTTGACCTAGCATACACAAAATACATTATAGACTTCGATAATTCAATGTTAGGCTGCATAGATTAGGTCAGCCGGAACTGGGAACACTTCCCTTAAATCCTGATGTACTCGTTACATCATAAGAAGAATGGCATCTACGCTAACTTTAGTGTCTTTGTTTATCCCGAGGTTTTCCTGCAGCCTGCCGGATCCAGGCCGTATCCAGATCGGACGAAGGAGATTCGCCTGGACCCGATGACAATGCAGTGCTGAAGTGTCAACTATCCTCTCCCTATGGAGGATCCCTTTCCCACTCTACAGATAAAGCATTGTTGAAAATCCGGTTCGCGTACCCCGAAGTGATAAAATAAAATTCGGTATCAAATTTATAGGCAAGACAAGTAGTTTGTTTAGGCATGGTTTGTAGGGAAATTACAAACCTGTGCACACATATTCGAACGAATATAACTATAGAATCAATTTTTAATGCGCATGTGAACGCCATCAGGTCACAGGTTCGCGTTTAAAGTCTGTTTAGAGAGAACGCCGTCGTCTTAGTGGCCCCTAATGTAATAACAAATGATAATTTTGCTGGAAGTGAATCAATCAAAACCAACTTTAGCCGAAAATAACATTATTCAAAATCGCTATAAAGCCAAAACAATCTCTGTTACCGTAAATTGTATGTTTATCTCTGTAAAGCTGCTTTAAAACAATCTCCATTGTTAAAAGCGCTATATAAATGAAGATGACTTGACTTGACTTGACATGACGTGAATGGTAAAGGAGGAGCTGAAAAGGCGGCTGCTGTTTGTTTGTGGCACTCGGTGACTGTCTACAACTCTGCATAGCCTTACGGAACATGACGTGTGATGTCTGTGTGAGCAGGGTGTGCGGAGGTATGGAAGTACATGTGTTGACAGGCAGGTAGGACATCGTATCATTGCATTCGGACCGAATCCAATGATTGGATGAACATTTTTTTGGTCCTGAGACATCCATAGAAGAAACATGTTCATGCTTTAAAATTTAGACCACTATATTGATTGCTATCAGGATGTGAAGAGAGTGTCAACCAGTACAACAAAAAGTGTCTATCCTACCTTTAATTCTTTGAGCTGCATTCTATTAGCAGTATTCAAAATCTCTTGTGACCCCACACAAATATTTAAGCTCCGTCACCGAGCCCACTAATTGCTGACATGTTTGGATGTGGTGTTCTTGTGGATGCCGTTTTCTCTAATCGAGATATCAAAGGCATCCTGTCAAGGCTAGTATTACTAGTATCCGTCACACACTTTAGCTATTCTATTTCAAAGCTATACTTGCATACATATCACATATTTGTGACATTGCTGCACAGTAAGTGGTTGTGATTAAAGTATAATGGGAGGGTCCAGTAAGACAAAGACAGTAAGAGAAAGACAACCCATCTGCTGTGCAGCCCACTTCCTGGGCAGGGCGAGAAAGTGTTACAGTGAGTAAAGGGGGATGGGGAGGGCTGCACCAGCTGCTGAAGAAGCACTGGATGGGTCAATAGGACTGAGGGGATTTCTGACTGTACCACAACGACCGGCAGCCTTAGTTAGGTAAAGTTACACAGGGATGGAAAGGGCGAATTTGGCGTCTCCCTGGTTCTGGCTGGATGACAGCTTGCGCTGGCCTGGCTGTGTGCCCTGGGACCTGGATGAGGAGGATCTAGCACAAGGTAAACTGTGTTAACATGCTCCCATAGTTTAGACAGTCTCTTAAGAACAGCTAAGAATGTTAGCATTAGCATCAAGTATAGACTATAATCCACAGGCTTTCGCCCACCAGATGTGCGTTGTCCCACTTACTACTGTGGAATTTGTCTGCGATTAAAGCTTTAGCTGGTGTGGGATCTGTTCCTGTCCTGTGGTAATAGAAGAATTTGTATTTTTTTTACCTTTTCGGTTGTACCCTCACAGATGTCAGGTTTCAGGACATCATTTGAAACTGTGCTCAGCAGAATCAGGGCATCTGACACCAGTGGTTTTCGTATGCTAGGGTTGGGGGAAATCGCTTTGGATGTCACCTTCATTGTTACATTACCGTAGTACAGGGGTTGGAAACCTTGTTTTTGTGTGTCAAAATGAACAAGACCATAGATAATAGTTTTTTTATTTAGAGACATATATATTTTTTTGCATTTTATAATATTTACTCTTTACTCGCATTTACTCTCAGGATAACACTTTGTATATAAAAGGAGGTGTTACTCTGAGTAATGGATTTATGCAGTATAGGAAGACGATTACGTATGTAAACACATTTAATTTTGCATAAAGCTTTTCAACCGGCATACATAATTCTTTACATTAGTCTCATAAAAAAAAAAACAGCAGCACCTAAAATTTCATCATGGAGGCAAGAGACGCACTCTTTTTATCACCTCGACATATAACTCAGACATACAACAAACATGACAACTACAATGCAAGAAAACTGTGAAAATAGTAAGCAATGAGGCTGTAATTAATTTACATGAATTATGCATTCTTACTCTATGTACATGCTAGAAAACTGCAGAAATCACAATATACATATTTTTGTTATATATATATATATATATATATATATATATATATATATATATATATATATATATATATATATATATATATATATATATGTATATTTATTTATTTGGAGGGGGTTTGTGTAAGGCGAGTTGAAGAGTTTGATTCGTCCTGTCCGATTAATGAGTAAAAGTGATTAAAATGATTAATAGTGTTGTAATGTCTGTCTGTGTTCCCCCTGTCTTTGTGCTTTTGGTTCAGTTTTCCCGCTCCTCGTTTGTGTTCATGTATACCACGCCCCCTTGTTATCTTGTTTAGCTTGTTTGGCCTTGTATTTAAGCCCTGTGTTTCAGTCCAGTCTTTGTGAGTTCTTGTTGTTGTCACCCCATTGATGTTGGTGGTTCTGTTCCTGAGTCTTGTGCCCTAGCCAGAGTCTTTATGTAGTTTGAGTTTATTAAATAAAGTGTGCTGCAATTGGATCCTGCTTCCTCCTTGCTTCCACCTCATCATAACAGAAGAACTCACCAAACGATGGATCCAGCAGTTGTCCACAACCAGGTACTAAGAAGATTTCTAGCCTCTATGTTTCAGGATGGCCAGCTGATCGAGAAGTATGTGAGGGACTTTTTGAACTGCTGCCATCTGGGATCGCTTAATGACATTGAGCTCATGGACCTGTTCTGGAGCGGGCTGGATGCGGATATCGCGCAACTGATGCCGGATGATTATACCCAGGGCTTGACATTAACACCCGCCAACCCGCCAAATGCGGGTGGATTTTGCTCGTGGCGGGTAACACAGTCACTTCAACTAGCCACTTTGGCGGGTTGAATAATTGTAGTCTTTTCAAAAGGCATCTGAAGCGCACTGGCTGCGTGGCGTGCGCGTCTCCGCTGCGTGGTGTGTCCGTTTTTATTTCGGCTCCCATGTTAACAGGTTAGAACTTGCACACTGCCTGCGTGACGCGCGTCTCGAGCCGCGCCGAAAACGCGTGCATGCTAGAAAAAAAACCGACGCCTATTTCTCACGCGACACGCAAGCCTGTTGGAAGCGTTTCCAGGCTAAATAGAATAGGAAAATATGTCATGTTGACACGAACACATATTAATAAATGGCATTTTTATGTTTGAAAGTCCATAGGTTTTGGCAAATGCAGATATAATTTAAAAAAAATCAAATATTGCACCTGTCAATACAGAACGAAATATTCTTATAGCCTATTTTGCCGTCTATGCTGCAACGCCCGAATCCCGAGATAGCCCTCCATGTACGTTACCAGCAGACACCAGTCAGACACGTTTCTGCTGTGCAAAGACACAGAAAACGCAACTTGTAACAACGAATTTCCCATCGGGGCTCAATAAAGTAATTCTGATTCTGATATTTTCAGTGTTTCTAATGCTAAAGGTTTTTTCAGTTTAGTTTTTTATATTTTTTATTAATCTTCTACATCCATGCACCACTTTTATTATGCAATAAGAAGCTATGTCTTCATCTTAATACATGGTTTTATAGGAGCTTTAAAGGAGCTTTACACACAACCTTATCAGAGCTAATGATAATGACCTGTATTGTTATACCTAGTCTTGATTTGCGTGTGTACAGTGGTTTTACATTTAAAAGGGTTGTAAATCTAGTTCAAGTAAATTTTAGCACGCCATAGTCAACTTTAATCAGGTAATTTCACAACAACAAAAATGTGGCTAGTAAAAATGCTGTGTGGCTAGTAACTTTGGAAAACCACTAGCCACATTGGCTAGTGAGCAAAAAAGTTAATGTCAAGCCCTGATTATACCGGTTGGACCCTAGAGGGATATATTGACCTGGCCCTTTACTTGGGGGGTTCGGCATCTACGGTGGGCTTGGCTGATGAAGCACCCTGCCAGTTCACAGTATCCCTGGAGCCTATCCACGTCCCGCCTGTCCAGCCAGAGACCGTCCAGCCAGAGACCGTCCAGCCAGAGACCGTCCAGCCAGAGACCGTCCAGCCAGAGACCGTCCAGCCAGAGACCGTCCAGCCAGAGACCGTCCAGCCAGAGACCGTCCAGCCAGAGACCGTCCAGCCAGAGACCGCCCAGCCAGAGACCGTCCACGTCACGTCTGCCCAGCCAGGGACCGTCCGCGTCGCGTCTGCCCAGCCAGAGACTGATCACGCCACGCATGCGCCGCCTGAGCCCTCAGTGACCGCAACACTGGCCATTATGGCCACAGCCATGTGGTGTGTGTGGGCTACGCACACACTTGAGCCGGTGTCCGCTGATCCTGCGCCAGAGCCCGCTGATCCTGCGCCAGAGCCCGCTGATCCTGCGCCAGAGCCCGCTGATCCTGCGCCAGAGCCCGCTGATCCTGCGCCAGAGCCCGCTGATCCTGCGCCAGAGCCCGCTGATCCTGCGCCGGTGTCTGTTCCTGCTGGTGACCCCATGGCTGCCCCTAAGAAAATTGGGGGGGGGGGGGCAGTAGGACCCTGGATGGGACTGTGAAGGCCGCACCGCCATGGCCGCCCGAAGGGTCCTCTCCGCCATGGCCGGCCGAAGGGTCCTCTCCACCGTGGCCGCCCGAGGGGTCTTCACCGCCGTGGCCGCCCGAGGGGTCTTCTCCGCCGTGGCCGCCCGAAGGGTCAGCTCCGTCCTGGACGCCCGAGGGTCCGACAGCTCCGCCCTGGACGCCCGAGGGTCCGACAGCTCCGCCCTGGACGCCCGAGGGCCCACAGCCTGCTCCGCCCTGGTCACGCCCACAGCCTGCTCCGCCGTGGCCTCGCCCTCAGCCTGCTCCGTCGTGGACACGCCCACAGCCTGCTCCGCCCTGGCAGTCTGTTCGTCCAGCTCCGCCCATGTTCCATGGCCCAGGTCCGCCATCGCAAGACCCCGGTCCCGTTCCCTGCACGGACCTGGCCCTCCATCCCTCCCCCGGGACCGCCTCCGCTCCACCACCCTCCCGAACTATGTTTCAAGTTTTGATGGGCGTCGGGAGCCGCCCATAGAGGGGGGGCTATGTTGTAATGTCTGTCTGTGTTCCCCCTGTCTTTGTGCTTTTGGTTCAGTTTTCCCACTCCTCGTTTGTGTTCATGTATACCACGCCCCCTTGTTATCTTGTTTAGCTTGTTTGGCCTTGTATTTAAGCCCTGTGTTTCAGTCCAGTCTGTGTGAGTTCTTGTTGTTGTCACCCCATTGATGTTGGTGGTTCTGTTCCTGAGTCTTGTGCCCTAGCCAGAGTCTTTATGTAGTTTGAGTTTATTAAATAAAGTGTGCTGCAATTGGATCCTGCTTCCTCCTTGCTTCCACCTCATCATAACAAATAGTGATTAAAATGTCACAATTCTCTGCTGTATTGCTGAAGTTAATTACAGTAGTAATATTCTACATAGTGACATCTGACCTTTAAATAAATACGTAAGATGTTTGCTGTAAAACCCTGTAAAAGTGTGTCTGATGTGATTACATTAACTTTGCCTCTGGAAACACGGTGAGTTTTCTAAATAAATGGTCCTTATTTGTTCATATTATACACTTAATGTTTTTAGTGCCCTTTAACTGGAATACTTGATCATGTGAATGATACTTTACAGAAACCCAAAATGACACACCTGAGACTGACCTACACCTTATGTACAAAACTAAATTTGAACAGAATCTGTGTTAAGCAGATCAGGCTGAATTAATCTGTAAAAGACAAAGAAGGAAAAAAAAAAAATAACAGGCTTCGCAAGTGATGCGAAGTGATGTGATGCTTCGCAAGCACTGTAATTATATGAGTTTTTCCCACCTACAATTAATTGTCCTTTGTATTCATCTTCATTCCATCTTCTTTAAAAAAAACTGTGGAATACTCCCCCACTTTATCCCCAGACACTTTCATGTGCAAAGGGGATTCAGATTTAAGCTTGTGTTTTTTATGTAACCGTTGCTTAGCAACTAAAACAGTATTCTCTGAGCGAGAAAAGTGCCATTAGACACAACGCAGTCCCTCATGTGAATATGTTATATTATAAGAAAATATTTATCTTCAAGGCGTGTTATGACATCAGACTCATTCCTCTCGGTTCTTTCTGCATGCCTGGATCCCGCTAGTTTATCTCGTCCATCTCACAGCCGTGTTGACATTTAAATGCTGCTGTGCTCAGTTTTTTACTAAATTAGGCTAATCATTTTAGGTTTTTTTTAGCTCAATTTGAGGAATGTGCGGTAGCTTAATGGTCATACTTTAACTATTAAATGAGAGAAGGACCATGTCAAGTTTTTATAAAAGCTATGCTAAAAATGTAAAACGAGGCCAAAGCTGTTAAATGGTCCTTTAAATGGACACACATAAAAGGGCGCTTAACTTGTCTCATTTTACAGATTTCCATTGATTAATTTGAGTTGAAATGACATGTAATACACTTGATATACACAAACACTTCATACACTTGATATAGATAATATGGTAACTTTAGTTTAGGGTCCAATTCTCACTATTAACTAGTTACCTATTAGCATACACTACCGTTCAAAAGTTTGGGGTCAGTGAGAATTTTATTTTTATTTTTTGGAGGAAAGAAATCAATACTTTTATTTATCAAGGAATAATTAATTTGATCGAAAGTGACAGTAAAGACATTTATAATGTTACAAAAGTCTTTTGAACTTCCTATTCATCAAAGAATCCTAAAAAAAAAAAAAAAAAAAAAAAAACTGTACAACTGACAGACCAACAACTGTTTCAACATTGATAATAATAATAAATGTTTCTTGAGCATCAAATCCTCATATTATACTGATTTGTGAAGGATCATTTGACACTGAGGACACTGACACTGGTGATGCTGAAAATTCAGCTTTGATCACAGGAATAAATTACACTTTACTATATATTCACACAGAACACAGCTGATTTACACTGGAATAATATTTAATACTATAACTGATTTTTGTTGTATTTTTAATCAAATAAGCGCAGCCATGGTTAGCAGAAGAGAATTCTTTTAAAAGTATTTAAAATTGTACCGACCCCAAACTTTTGAACGGTAGTGTACATATTACTAGGATATTGGCTGTTTATTAGTACTTATAAAGCACATATTAATGCCTTATTCTGCATGACCATATTCTGCATCCTTAATACTACCCAATCCCTAAACATAACAACAACCTTACTTACGATTAATACACAGTAATTAGGAGTTTATTATGGGCAAAAGTCGAAGTTAATAGTTAGTTAAGAGTGAGAATTGTACCCTAATCTAAAGTGTGACTAAAATGTTTGGTGAAGTATTCAATAACGAAATTAGAAAAGTTGGGCGTCCTCACTGCTACAAGATTTGCATTTGACCTTTTGAGAAATTATTTACATAATGCATCGTGGACATAGAGCGAGCGTGTTTTTGATGAACCATTTTAGAGGGCACATTGATTATGAGCCTTTAATGAGAGGTATTTTCAGCCACATGCAAAGGAAATTCGTCTTCCATTTGAGCCTCTCCAGCTGCTCTGAACATCTCTTGAGGCTGTTTTTGGATAAATCTTGCTTAAATAAAATCAATGCTGAGGTCTCCATAATTAGGAATCCTATGCTGTTAATTAAGCGCTGCTCCGGAGGAGAGGAAGGTGTGTTGGAACGTCTCTCTACATCCAAACGTCCCATCGGGGACTTGGAGGTGCCGCCAGGGACCTCCTGATGTATTTTAGATACTCATTTGCCCTAAATGCATCAAAGAACAGAGCTTTGCCTCATTTCACCTGTGCTGTAAGAGTGTAAGGGATTTTTATTTTTATTATTTACAAGAGCACGACGTTTTAGTGAATGTCTCTGACCATTTATTTGTAGATCTGTCCTGCTATTAGTCAAGTCAAGTCACCATTATTTAGATAGCACTTTATACAATGCAGTTTGTTTCAAAGCAGCTTTACAATGATAACAGGAAAATTGCTCAATGATTCAAACAGAGTTCATTTCGAATGTTGTTCAGCTGAAGTCAGTTCAATGTTGATTCAGTTCCATTGTAAAGATCACTTATTAAATTAGTTCATTTAATACTGTATAAAGCAGTTCTGCAGAAAACAGTGATGTCATCGTCCAGCTTAGTTCAGTTCTCATAGTGTCAGTGCATTCAAATCAATAATATTGTTGAATATTAAGTGTCCCCAACTAAGCAAGCCAGAGGTGACAGTGGCAAAGAACCCAAACTCCATCAGGTGACAGATTGGAGAGAAAAAAACTCCTCTGTTCTCCTCTGGCCAAGGAACGAACACAGTGTGATTATGATTCAGGCTGCATCACAAGTCAGAAATCAGATTGTGGATTGAAGGATTAGTTCACCTTAATGAGAAAGAGTTTCATGAAGAATCATAATACAGTTTTGTGTTATGAACAAACTGGAGTTTAAGTCATTATTCACTGATAATATTCCCCTGTAGTGAGTTGTTAACCGGTGCAACTGAATCAGAGTTGAACTAGAATCGTGAATGAATCATTCAGACTGGTTTTGGTAACTGGATCAAGTGATTCATTGAAAAAATTGGTCTGAAAAGAATAATTCCTTCATTAATCATCTCTACATCTCTCATGAACTTAAATGAATGCGCCAGACTTAATACAGCGTGTTTTCTTGTAGTAGTGTGTTTTCTGTTTTGATCAAATTCTTTAGTGGTTCGTTTGTCCCTCATGCCAAGAACTGACAAGATTTCCAACAATTTTTCAAAGCGTCATCTACTCCAAACACTCTCCAAACACTTTCTTCCCCTCACTATTTCTTTCTCACTCATAGTGCCTCACATATTGGTACTTCACACAGTGGCAGCCTTGATTCCGTCGTTCTCTGTTCCATTATGGTGAATCACAGCACTTTAATGCATGGCTCTGGTGAACCTGTCATTGATCCACACTGGCCAATTTCACTGCCTGCAGTCTCTCTGCCTTTTATTTACTGAGTGCCCTGTTCAGTACCACCCGCATCACTGGAAATACATCCAGAGTTCCTCCTCCTAAGGAAATTCTAGTCATCACCCAAAAGGCTTGTTAATTAGAGTAGGAAGTGTGATGTCAGGTAGAATAGTGTGCAATAGTTAACACCAATTTCACAGCTTTGGTTGAGGAACTATTTTATCCATTCATTTTCTTCAAAGATATAAAAAAAAAAATCTATATTTATATACATTTATATTTCCATGGGAACAGTGACGTCTGATTGTGGAATCCCTTTACAGCAGTGGTCTCAAACTCGCGGCCCGCGGGCCATTTGCGGCCCGCGGGGTGATATTTTGTGGCCCCCTACTTGACATTAAAGTTGAATGTTAGTGCGGCCCGTCGTTTGCGTGTGCCGCGTTTTAATTTTTTTTTTTTTATCCCTTACGGGCTACCATAGATAGTCTCGTGACAGCTTACGGTGGGTTTGTTGTCAATAGTTGTCATAGATAACCGCGAAGTACAAACATACTGCGCCTGGAAAAAATGAGCGCGTCGCTTCAATTATGAGCGCACTTGCCGCGCGCCTACATTTGAAATAGCGAACTTGAGCGCGCAAAATATGTGAGCGCGATATGTGAACGGCCCCTTGGCGAGCTACCACCAATCAGGCCACGAGCTACTGGCAGCTCGCGAGCGACGTGTTGGAGACCCCTGCTCTAAAACAATGTGAGAATAATCATTTTGAGCTTGTAATATGTGTCCAACAGGTTGATAAGAAGGTTTGCTTTGATTTGTGCAGTCAGTAATTTGAGACACTATACATGTGTAAAAAGAATTCAATAAGACGGGCAGACATGACTGCAAAAATTTGTATTTCAAAAGCAATAATTGTTTTTCTAAGTATAATAAAAGGAAATGTGCCTTCCAAAAAAAACATTCAATATCATTAATGTGTTGTATAAAGAAAATAAAAAGGACATAAGCAAATATAAATATCACAAATATGTGTTATAGACAAAGAAAGTTTGTAAAATGAACTTCAACTGTCAGAAGGACAGCTCATGAAGAACCAATAATGTACAGAAAGGAATGTTCAAATTCAGAGGAACAGTTCAGAAGAAATGTTAATAATAAATATTGAGAAGATTGGATCAGTTGTGTTCCTTTTTTGGAATACTTGAATACTATTTTTTTGTGGAATACTTGATGCGGCCCAGCCTGACCCAGACTCTACCTACAGCGGCCCCCAGTTAAGTTGAGTTTGAGACCCCTGCTTTACAGGATTATGGGTAGTGTAAACATTATCATGAAAAATCTAATTTTCTATGTAGAAAAAAAAGGGAAAATGTAAATAAACAATGCAGAGGAAGAAAAACAGAAGTAGGCAAGAAAAAGTAAGAAAAGTATCAGTCTGCTGGGACATGAACGTAGATTCTGACACACCGCTCTTCCTCTTCCTCTTTTATAGCTGGTAATGAGGACAGATCAATCACGCTGTCGACCACTAAGCCAGTCGGCTATTGTCTGTACTTAACATTAATCACATGGAGGTCAAGTCCCAGGGATGTTCAGGAATTGTAAAGCACCACCTCTGAGCTTATATGCTCTGAGAATGTCAAAATGTGGGCATGCATTAATAAAACACTTTGTTTGTTGGTTCATTTATGGACTTGCTTGGAACCATTCGTTTGGAACAAGACACCTAGTCTCAGTCTTCTGGCTAATGAGATGCCTATTTGTCATTGTAATTGCTCAGATTTTTCTAGCGTTGTCCGTGGAAGCGGGGCACAAATTAGACTTGTCTGAGGGGTCAGATAAGCCCGGCAACTCGTTACAACTAGTTGGAAATCTGAATCAAACATCAACTTGGATCAGCAAATTGTTTATACTGCAAGGCTGGCGATAATTGAGCAATTTATTATAATCATGCCACAGTTTGGGTCAAAAAGCCAGTCATAGACGGACCCCTAATTGCTCAGACTGTGTGTGTGCTAAAAAAGATGAATAGCCTGTCTGCTCTGTGTCCTGATCTGGGGTCAGAATGGTCACAGAGTGTTTCTGGGATTTAGCGCTCCTCACACTCATTTTCTCTGGACTTTGCTTTATTCTCAAACGTGACCTTGTGATTTTATCTAAAATTAGCCAGACGACATTAGTGTAACCACATTTTTGGTGATCCTTGTACAGTTTTTGCACATGAAAGGGAACGTCCTCTGTTTTAATTGGCTTGAACACGCATATTAATCACAGAATCCTAAGAATAATTCAGCTTCTCCTTTAGTGACAGTTGGTCCTCCTACGTGTCTGATTCATAAGTACAGGCCAAAGGCCCTGTCGGTGCAAACTTCATAAGCGTTGTAACTTTGATGCTAATTAATGTCACCACGTAGCAGGCAGTTAATTACAGGCTTCATCACAACAGTGGGAGTGAATTCTCTGAGAACTATTTTGCCTGACATATGTGCCACTTGGTTTCCCATGGCTGTTTTTATCACTGGTTTCCCATCCTTATATTTAGTATGGTTTCCTATCTTAATTTTGTTTTTAGTAAACTTCTTTTAAACAAGATGCATTTACCTGAGAAGCACAACTGCAAAGATTTATTCATACACTACCGTTCAAAAGTTTAGGTTCAGTAAGCTTTTTTTTTTTTACATGTATATATATTTATTCAATAAGAACCCATTAAATTGATCAAAAGTGCAGTAAAGACTTATAATGTTACAAAAGGTTTAATAATATTACATTTTATATCAAATAAACACAGCCTTGGTGAACATATAAGATACTTTACGAACATTAATAAATCTTATCATCACCAAACCTTTAAACATTAGTTTCAAAGCAATATATATATATATATATATATATATATAATATAATATATATTGAATTACGTTTATTTTTCTTAACCCATTGATAAATAGTAAGTTTTTGTTTTAAGCATAAAACTCACTAAATTTAGATAAACAAGAAAAACTTTATTTTCAAATGAGGTAGGAAATGAATTCAAGATGTATTCTCTGAAAACATATAATGTCCATTGTGGCGAGCAGGACGAGGCTGAGGGCTGTGAGAGAACGGCACGAGGCTAGTGGCGTGATTAATAATGAGCGACACCATACGAGACCGGTGCGTCACTCATTATTAATCACGCCACCGGCCTCGCGCCGTTCTCTCACGGCCCTCAGCCTCGTCCTGCTCGCCACATCCGTTTTGCTTAAATTTAAATAAAAAATTTCAATTAAATTTAACGGGATAATTCACCCCAAAATGAAAATTCTGTCATCAATTACTCACCGAATTTAAATTTTTGGGTGACCTATTCCTTTTACTGGAAAACAATACGAAAGTACTGATTAGGAAAATCATTTTCTGCTATGTTTTTGAATTTGCCCAGTCATATACAGTAATGCCACACACATCACAGTCTTGCAAAAATAAATGAAAGCTATACTCCAATGGCCAATATCCCTTAGAGTCTGCCAGTAGTTCTGATTCATAAGCAAGTTTGTCGTAGAATAGTTTCCTTCCAGCCTTAAATTTATGTATTGCTGCTAGCTTGTTTTGTGGCAGCATCTGTGTGAGTTATTTGTTTGCAC
The DNA here is from genome assembly GCF_029890125.1 of Rhinichthys klamathensis goyatoka. Taxonomy (NCBI): domain Eukaryota; kingdom Metazoa; phylum Chordata; class Actinopteri; order Cypriniformes; family Leuciscidae; genus Rhinichthys; species Rhinichthys klamathensis. Next base: position 2,717,069 of record NW_026606624.1, read on the forward strand.
TCCGTTTTTGGTCACAGAAAAAAGGCTGACTTGTGAAAATAAAAATGTTCCTCTTTTTGTGACAATAGTGTGACATGTTTGCAGAACTAGATGAATCACACTGGCTAGCATACAATTATTGAATTAATTATCATCTATAAATTAATTTGCAGTTCTCACTAATGCTCAGAAATTCATCACATAGCTGACACTCAAAAAAGCTGGTAACTTAATATGGAACGACACTAATAATTTAAACTGTGACAGCCTCTCAGAATTAATTCGAAAACTATTAATAACTTCATTTATGATCTATCTATCCCAGCCATAATTGTTATTTGTTTACATGAGGTATTGTAATAACCCTTGAGTCTATTAGCATATGAATTGCTCTGGAGAGCCAGGTCTAAATGCTAAAAGGCCTCTGCGAGCATGATTCATTCATTAGGAATCTTTCCAGAGTCTGGACTGCATTGATCGGTGTTCTCATCACTTCGCCCTGAACATACTCTCCTCACCTCCTCGTGCTGCAGCAGTGACGCAGTCTCAATACAACACTGCTGTATTCCCCCCACGTCTCCCATTCAGATATCGATCAGAGGCCAATATGTTACTTTCATTTCCTCCTACGCGTGTTGCAGCCAGAGGAAATGCCTAATGTCATCAAAGCACTCCATTAACTTGAAAAGAGGAGGTGGCGTTGGAGAGACCCCATCCCGACAGATGGCTATCGACACGGGGCCCGAAGCCAACCCTTGCGCTCATACCACCGATGCCATCGGCGCGCTTCTAATGAGACATCGGAGGAAAAGGGTGTGACGTCTTTCTGTTTTTAACACTAGCTAACTAGATTCTGTTTGGTTGTGAGTGTACTTAAAAGAGTGCAAGCTGTATGTGGACAAAGAGTAGTTTTAAACTGATTTTCTGCTTTTGAAATGGCTTTTCTGGTGGTCGGGCAACAGGTTGCGTGCTCAAATGGCGCAAAGCTTTGCTAACAAAACAGCTCTGACATTAGCGCTGGCAATTTAGTGAGCACATTCGTGTCTAGTATCTGACCAGCCTAATTATCTGACAAAACAACAAGTAGAAGTATGACTTGAGTATATAACACAAATTACATGTTACATTTAATTGTCTTTTCTGACAGGCGTTGTTGTGAATATATATATATAAATATGTCTTGTTGTGATCACCTTTACCTGCCATACCATAGCAAGCATAATTCAGAAAACTAGCCTGTTCTCTAGTCTTACTAAGTTCACCCAAGCATCTGCCATTCTTTAAATGTCCCTTCACTCCATGAGAATATTAAAAAGCATCTGGTTGAGCAAGGGATCATTTCCCCCTTTTCTGTTCCCATCAAGTATATTTGAACCTTTTATAGAGGTCTCAGCTACTCAGTTCAATGTGTGTGTGTGTGTGTGTGTGTGTGTGTGAGAGAGAAGAGTTTCTTGTTTTTCCATTGTGTTTGTTGGATTTCTTTCAGACAGATTTTGTAGCTTTAATCTTTGTTGTAAATCCGACCTTATCTCATCTGTGTGCTCAGAAAAGCTCCCAAAGTCAAGGAGATGAGGGCCTGGTACATCTGTGATTAGAAGTCTCCATCAGACAAACATCTCTGGCCCTGCTTAAACCTGGTATTAAGATTTGCCTCTAGTGATCTGATCACAAGATGGATCACCATTCTCCCATGATCACTTGTGATCAGAATTTGTGACTACATTTGCATTTACATTTATATATGTGCATTTTGGCAGAGACGCTTTTATCCAAAGCAAGCAACTTACCAAATGCATAATGCATCCAGTGCATTCCCTAGAAAGCAAACCCATGACATTGGCATTGCTTGCGCATGCTCTACGGTTTGAGCTGCAGTACTGTGAGAAATAGTAAGTTGGATTTTTACCCTCATTCAGTAGTTTAAAATGTTCATGGCACTCTCAATAATGAATGTAGGAAGGGCTCTATTGGTTCTATTTTTGTGGTAATGAGAACATGCACATTGTTTTGCAACCTCAATATTTCATTCAACCTCAAACTTTCCGCCGGGTGACTGAAATGTTAAGAATGTGAGTGACTCATGGGTAAATTGTCAATCAAAGCAGATTAACGCACAATGCCTTTTACATATCTGCTGCTGTTCTTGCTTTTTGGGGGGGTTTATGTACGACTTATGAAACCTAATCATTGGACAGTGGACCATAACGCTGATAATTGCCCAGATTTACTGCACTTGACATTTTGTGAAAGTGGATTCAGTTTGGCGACTTGAATGTAAACGGCCGTCTTTACAGGCATAGAGACTTACAAAGATACATCTTGAGCGTACAGTGAGATAAATCTTTGCGCATCAGTGCAAAAGAAGATGAGAAGACAGTCTATTTGGGAATAATAATGAAATGCAAAGCAAGAAGCAACCAAATGGGAAGAGTAAGGCGATTCATCAGATGTTGGCTGTCTCACATTTCATTACTGAGATGCCAGTCATTCCCTCTCTGCTAATGCACATACTGACAGCTGTAAGCTTTGGATACCCAAAGGGCAGAGTAAGCATTTTTCTTTTTTTCTCAAAGAGAGAAGCCTGTGCTGAATAACATTAATAAATCACTCTCAGTCACCGCCACCTGATACCTGCCACATACAATTTTGTCGACAGATGCAGAAAAGCCTGTTTTCCTCAATTAAACACAGAGGACAGAGGTCACCAATTAGCAAACTAGCAGTCCAGATCCAGACCCATGATTGGTTCCAGTGGGCTAGGAATCATTTACCATAAATTAATATCATTAAAATTTAGCTGATTGTTTATTCACATGGATAAACAGCATCGGAAGTGGAAGGTTTAATGTCATGACAACTAGAGACACACTAGAGACACTTTTAGTCATTTACTTTTGTTTGTTTAATTGACACACAAGTATTTGTTACTTTTCTAGCCCTTACTAACTATACTTTGTAGAATTGTGGAAATTAATTTGAATAAAATGTAATTATTTATTTGCAATTTTTAAATGAACAAATAAGCAGTCTCTGAGACTATTTTTACTATTTAAAATTGATTATTTCTTACTTTTAGAATGTATTAAGGTTGTTAACCTGAAAAGCACATTCAATTTGACTGAAATTCATAGCTATAAAGCATATTGACTCTTGAAAGTGTAAGCTATTTTGAGACCTTTGATTGATCAGACCTTTACTCTAATTAGAAATTTAGGCCTAGACTCTAGGTGGAGTTATTGAATATCCCTGAGGCCTTATGAAAGATGCTGACATCTGTAGCAATGGGGAAGCTTTGTTTGTGAAAAATACTCAGTTTCAAGCTTAATTGTAACTGCTCTGAATCCCAAAGTGCAATCAAACTCATTTTATAAGATTATGCCTCTGTATGAGTGGACGCCATATTTGTTTTGACGCCTTAGTAATTTCTGTCACACACTTGTCTGTCCTTCACTGGCAGTTGGAATTGAAATGTCAAACCCCTGTGACCTTTCCCCAAGATCCCCTGTGTGGGTTTCTGACCCTTAAAGAGCAGCTTAGATCATTAGTATCCAGCTAAGCTCTCTGTAACATTTAGATTGCCCTGCACACCCAGTCAATCCCTTCTGAGTAAGCAATCATTTGAATCTGCAGGAAAACCGACTTTGTTTTGAGTATTGGACTGTGCAGGCCTGAGAAGCACTTGTAAATAAATAAATTTAGGAACATGCAACATATATCATAGCTGTTGCTTCTAAAAGTTTCTTGTGAAAACATTACTTCAAAGAGCACCATTTTAGTTTACCTCAGGCTTTATTCGCTTTCTCCAGGGACTGTATTTTCTCATTTTTACGTGTTACTGATCTTTAGATCTCACATCTCATCTTCATGTATATATAAGTGATATACCACTAGTTCTCAGGGTACTGTACTGTAGTAGACATTTATTTGATAAATTATATTTTGATAAATCAAATAATTCAGTGTATAACCCGTAATATTGTGAAATATTACGGTTTTAAATAACTGATTTCTTAAAATGTCATTTATTCCTATAAATATATAATCCCTCATAAATTATTCTAATATGCTAATTTGGTGCTACATAAACATGTCTTAATGTAATTTTTTAGGAATGTTTGGTTCAGGAAATGTGCTACCAGGATGGTGTGTCCATTAAAACACAGGGGTCCAGTACTCAGTCCATAATCATTTATTATAACAGATGAATCAGGCCATAGAGTAGACTTGTAATCAGATATAGAGTTGTATGGTTTCTGTAAACAAATAAACAAACATAATCTTAAATATAATTAACACCATAGAACTTCAACTAATAAATCATTAATCACATAATCCAATCCTAAACAATTCAACATCAAAATAGTAAGAAACATAAGAATCATAATCACATAGAACATTTCAGAATTAGACAAACAGAATCTCAGGAATTAACATCATGAAACAAATCAAAAGGGCACACACTTACATTGTCAGGAACACATCAACTCTTCAAAGGCTCTCATTAGGAGAAAAAGAAAGGACAGTCTGTTTCCATTGCAAATGGCACATACCAACACACCAAACAATAGTACCTTATCACTCATTAAGTGCACCTGAGGAGACTTAGCTCCTCCCATGACTGGCTATGTCATGTGATCCATAGGAATTCTCAACACTTAATATTATCAATGTTAAAAAAACGGTTGTGCTGCTTAATATTTTCTGGAAACAAACTGATTTTTTTTTTTTTTTTTTTTTTTTTACATTTTTAAGGGTCGTATTACGGAAGCCCTGGCCTGAACCGCAACGTAAAAAACAACAACTAGCATTTCGAGATTAAAGTCGAAATATTTCGAGATTAAAGTCGAAACCGCAACGTAAAAAAAAATCTGTAAAAAAAATATCGGAAAAAAAACTAGCATTTCGAGATTAAAGTCGAAACATTTCGAGATTAAAGTCGAAACATTTCGAGATTAAAGTCGAACCATTTCGAGAATAAAGTCGAAACATTTCGAGATTACATTTCGAGATTAAAGTCGTAACATTTCGAGATTAAAGTCGAACCATTTCGAGAATAAAGTCGAAACATTTCGAGATTACATTTCGAGATTAAAGTCGAAACATTTCGAGATTAAAGTCGAACCATTTCGAGAATAAAGTCGAAACATTTCGAGATTACATTTCGAGATTAAAGTCGAAACATTTCGAGATTAAAGTCGAACCATTTCGAGAATAAAGTCGAAACATTTCGAGATTACATTTCGAGAATAAAGTCGAAACATTTCGAGATTACATTTCGAGATTAAAGTCGAAACATTTCAAGATTAAAGTCGAAACATTTCGAGATTAAAGTCGAAACATTTCGAGATTAAAGTCGAAACATTTCGAGATTAAAGTCGAAACATTTCGAGATTAAAGTCGAAACATTTCGAGATTAAAGTCGAAACATTTCGAGAATAAAGTCGAAACATTAC